>NC_069509.1:84840288-85440288 GCF_027579735.1 Bombina bombina | reverse complement strand
TATCTTGGATACTTCTGTCATCGCTAAGGAACTCCTTGTTCCTCCCTGATGATTGATGTAAGCCACAGTTGTGATGATGTCCGACTGAAACCGGATGAATTTGGCCGAAGCCAACTGAGGCAAAGCCTGTAGCGCATTGAATATTGCTCTCAACTCCAGAATATTGATTGGAAGCAGAGACTCCAACCGAGTCCACACACCCTGAGCCTTCAGGGAATTCCAGACTGCACCCCAACCTAGTAGACTGGCGTCCGTTGTCACTATCACCCATGAGGGTCTGCGGAAGCACGTCGCTTGGGACAGATGATCCGGCGACAACCACCAAAGAAGAGTCTCTTGTCTCCTGATCCAGATCTATCTGAGGAGACAAATTTGCATAATCTCCATTCCACTGCCTGAGCATGAAAACGAGCAAATGGGTCTGAGATGAAAGTGCCCGTCTGGAGGACCACTTCTGCCGGCTTGGATAAAGTCTTCTCCCAGCTTCGTTGAGGACTTCTTGCCTCTTCTTTGAGGATGGATGTCGGTTCTTCAAAACTGTAAGCGGATCTTCAGGGGTATGTGTTAGTTTTTTTTAAGGGTTTATTGGGTGGGTTTTATTTTTAGGTTAGGGTTTGGGCAGCAATAGAGCTAAATGCCCTTTTAAGGGCAATGCCCATTCAAATGCCCTTTTCAGGGCAATGGGGAGCTTAGGTTTTTTTAGTTTTTATTTGGGGGGTTTGGTTTTGTGGGTGGTGGGTTTTACTGTTGGGGGGGTGTTTGTATTTTTTTTACATGTAAAAGAGCTGATTTCTTTGGGGCAATGCCCCACAAAAGGCCCTTTTAAGGGCTATTGGTAGTTTAGTTTAGGCTCGGACTTTTTTATTTTGGGGGGGGCTTTTTTATTTTGATAGGGCTATTAGATTAGGTGTAATTAGTTTAAATATCTGATCATTTGTTTTTTATTTTGGGTAATTTAGTGTTTGTTTTTTTGTAATTTAGGTAATTGTATTTAATTTAGGTAATTTATTTAATTGTATTGTAAGGTTAGGTGTTAGTGTAACTCAGGTTAGGTTTTATTTTACAGGTAAATTTGTATTTATTTTAGCTAGGTAGTTAGTAAATAGTTAATAACTATTTACTAACTATTCTACCTAGTTAAAATAAATACAAACTTGCCAGGGAAATAAAAATAAACCTTAAGCTAGCTACAATGTAAATATTAGTTATATTGTAACTAGCTCAGGGTTTATTTTATTGGTAAGTAGTATTTAGTTTTAAATAGGAATTATTTAGGTAATGATAGGAATTTTTATTTAGATTTATTTTAATTATATTTAAGTTAGGGGGTGTTAAGGTTAGGGTTAGACTTAGGTTTAAGGGTTAATAACTTTAATATAGTGGCGGCGACGTTGGGGACGGCAGATTAGGGGTTAATAACTGTAATGTAGGTTGCGGCGATGTTAGGGACAGCAGATTAAGGGTTAATAATATTTAACTAGTGTTTGCGAGGCGGGAGTGCAGCGGTTTAGGGGTTAATATGTTTATTCTAGTGGCGGCGATGTCTGGAGCGGCAGATTAGGGGTTAATAATTTTCTTTTAGTGTTTGCGATGCGGGAGGGACTTGGTTTAGGGGTTAATAGGTAGTTTATGGGTGTTAGTGTACTTTTTAACACTTTAGTTATGAGTTTTATGCTACAGCTTTGTAGCGTAAAACTCATAACTACTGACTTTAGAATGCGTTATGAATCTTGCGGGATAGGCTGTACCGCTCACTTTTTGGCCTCCAAAAAAAAGCTTGTAATACCGGCGCTATGGAAGTCCCATTGAAAAAAGACTTTACGCAAATTGTGTAGGTTAATTTGCGGTACGGCCAAAAAAGTGTGCGGGACAGCTGTACCTACAAGACTCGTAATAGCAGCGGTAGTGAAAAAGCAGCGTTATGAGCCTTAACGCTGCTTTTTTACTCATACCGCAAAACTCGTAATCTAGCCGAGAATCTTCTTTGAATTCTTTATTTAAATAGCCCATATTTTTTGAGTGTATAATGTCCCTTTAAGTTGTCTTTTCTTTCTTTCTCTGTCCAGGTGATCCCATACTGCCTCTAAAATATTCAGGTCAGCTGTTTTTTTTCTCTCCAAATATGATTTCACTGCATTAGCAGTGTCCTTGGGATCATTATTATGCTAAAAAATAAAACCATTCTAAATCATGCACTTTCCAGAAGGAATTGCATGATTAATTAAAACCTGTCCATACTTTTCAGCATTCATGATCCCATCGATTTGGACAATATCACCAGCACTCATTCTTCCATCTCTCGCCAACTCTTTTCACATTTTGTCGACAATTGGACCCAAACATTTCAAACTTGGATTTGTCACTCCATAATACTCTTTTCCACTGATCTTTTTTCCAATCTTTGTGAGCTTTAGCATATCTTAGCCTTTTCACCCTGTTCCCCTTTCCGAAAAAGTGGTTTCTTGGCTGCTGCCTTTCCACAAAGACCATTCCTGATCAATATTCTTTGAACTGTAGAGGGTTCAACTTGGCATCCCATCCCAATGAAGCTGCCAGATGCTGAGCCAGGTCCATGCTGGACTTCTTCCGGTCTCTCAAAGAAGAAACTCTGAGAAACGTTTCATGAGATTTTGAAAGTTTTCTTGGCCTTCCAGCCCTTCTTTTTGTCCTTGACCTCCCCTGATTCTTCAAATTTATTTATAACAGCTTGAATACCAGAACTTGAGTATCCAGTTTGTTTACTGATTTCCCATTAAGGGTGGCCTTGCTGATGCAAAAAGTATGATTTTATGTCTGTCAAATTCTGTGATCTTTGGCATTTTGAAGGGAATGATGTGATTGAAAGTTGGTCTTATTAGCAAGTTTCCAATTAAAAAAATTAAACTCATACCACATGTGTATGTAATTCTCAAGCATGTCTTGCACAAACCTGGTGTAATAGAGCTTTTTCACAGAAGTCATTTTGACATAAAATAGTAGGACAAATACATGTGTTAGCAATGACATTTATTAGGGTTCCATTGCATTCAGGTTTCCAAGAGCCAGGTTCCTGCTATAGCTCTATTGTAAGCGGAGGTAATACTAAATACTTTTTCTGATTTTTAATACTGCATACAAATATCCTGTATTTTCTGGTTGTATTCTAATAAAAAGACTAATAAAAAATTATATATGGTCATTATATAATTTCTAAAACAAGAAATGTAATGGTGGCCTAAGACTTTTGCACAGTGCTGTGTGTATCTATTCAGATAAATACATAGAAATATATATTTAAATATATATATATATATATATATATATACAGAGAGAAGTGCACTCACAAGAGCGAACAACTGGCTCAATACCATTGGTAGCCTGTTCTATGGCGATTTACCACTTGGGTGCAGCTTTTTAGCCCAGTAATGCTTTTCATAGATTAGAACTTCCCTGTACTATACCAGTCTGATCCCACCTATAACGGTCAGTCTAGCTCCCAAATACCAGGCAATTCCACTCTGAACAAGGAACACAGCACCCCAGACGATCGTTTCAACCTTCATTGGACCTCGTCAGTGAGATGTAGTCATATTCCTCTAAGCACACTGAGCAAGGAGTCTGGTTTCCCCTTTTTCCCATAGGGAGACTAAATACATACAGAGAGAAGTGCACTCACAAGAATGAACAACTGGCTCAATACCATTGTTAGCCTGTTCTATGGCGATTGAAACAAAGATTGAGTTCCACAGCACCTTCTTCCAAAATGAAGCTGGTTTGTCCAAATGTGCATTTGCATACCTCAAGCGACTCTGTTTGTGGTGTGTGTGCAGAAAAGGCTTCTTACCATCCTTTACGTCTCCAATATTTTACTTGGCATGCCACTTTTGTCCTTAACAAGAACTGTGGTCTTCCATTTCCTCACAATGTTCCGCACAGTGGACACTGACAGCTTAAATCTCTGCGATAGCTTTTTGTAGCCTTCCCCTAAACCATAATGTTGAACAATCTTTGGTTTGCAGGTCATTTGAGAATTGTTTTGAGGCCCCCATGTTGCCAATCTTGAGAGGAGAGTCAAAGAGAACAACAACTTGCAATTGGCCACCTTAAATACCTTTTCTCATGATTGGATGCACCTGTCTATGAAGTTCAAGGCTTAATAGGCTCACCAAACCAATTGTGTGTTCCAATTAATCAGTGCTAGGTAGTTACAGGTATTCAAATCAACAAGGGTGCCCAAAATGTATGCACCTGTCTAATTTCGTTTTGATGCATATTGCACATTTTCTGTTAATCCAATAAACCTAATTTTACTACTGAAATATTACTGTGTCCTTCAGTTATTTAATAGAATGAAAATGAAATTGCTGATCCAAACACCCAATTATTACACCCAATTATTTATAAATGAAAATCATGGAAATTGTCAGGGGTGCCTAAACTTTTGCATACAACTGTATATATTTAAAATGTAAGTCTGAGGACGGGCTAATTTATGCCCGAAAACGTTCACAATAAAAGTGACCATAATACAAGACCTTTGGAGTACTTCATCTTTACCTGCTATATATATATATATATATATATATATATATATAGAGAGAGAGAGAGAGAGAGAGAGAGAGAGAGAGAGAGAGAGAGAGAGAGAGAGAGAGATGTGCGCTAAATTTTTTTGCTTTCAAATTATAATACCAGCGCTAATTTTTTACTTTGAGAGCAATTAGCGTGTCACTTGTAATCAGGCCCAAACCATTTTTTTTTACACTTAGGGTTAGATTAAGAGCTAAATGCCCCTTTTGAGGGGAATTTTTAGAGTAGTTTTTTTTTTTTTTACATAGCCTATTTCACAAATAAGTTAAATGTGTGATATTAATAGTATAAATTAAATTAAGCTAAAATATATCTTAAGTCTTTAACTTTTTAACTGGGTCATTTTTGGACAACATCTTGTGTACTTGGATAAACAGCATTTGATATAAATCAGTAATATAGAGATTGTGGCTGATTTATTTGTGGGAATAAAATACAAATATGATCTTTAACTGTTCCATGTGTAATTAAGAATCTTTCACAATAAGTTCTCTTCCAATGTGAGGCAGTTTAACAAGTTAACTCATTGGGGCATATTTATCAAGCTCCGATTGGAGCTTGATGCCCCGTGTTTCTGGCGAGCCTGCAGCAATTATGAAGCAGTGGTCACAAAGACCGCTGCTCCATAACCTGTCCACCTGCTCTGAGAAGGCGGAAACACATCGCCGGAAATCAACCCGATTGAGTACGATCGGGTTGATTGACACCCCCTGCTGGCGGCCAATTGGCCGCGAGTCAGCAGGGAGCGGCGTTGCACCAGCAGCTCTTGTGAGCTGCTGGTGCAATGCTGAATACGGCGAGCGTATTGCTCGCCGTATTCAGCAAGGTCTGGTGGACCTGATCCGCAGTAGTGATGTCGCGAACCTAAAAATTTCAGTTCGCGAACGGCGGACTCGAACTTCCGGTATTGTTCGTGAACCCATTGACTTCAATAGGCAGGCGAACTTTAAAACCTACAAGGACTCTTTCTGGCCACAATAGTGATGGAAAAGTTGTTTCAAGGGTACTAACACCTGGACTGTGGCATGCTGGAGGGGGATCCATGGCAAAACTCCCATGGAAAATTACATAGTTTATGCAGAGTCTGCTTTTAACCCATAAAGGGCCTAAATCAACAAACATTCCCAAATTGTTTGCAATAACGTGCTTTAAAATGGAATTTTAAAGATTAACAATACTTTTACAACAACTAGAATTGGTGGCACTAATTAGCTAGTTTGTGACTGGCACACAGGCTGGCAGGCAGGAGGAAACTGCAATTCAATGGCACTAGTAGACTGAATATTTGCACTCCAAACAATTATGAATTTTAATTTTTTTGATACTGTTACAAGAATTATGATTGGTGCCACTAATTGGCTAGTTGGGCCTGGCACACAGGCTGGCAGATATGAGTCGTGGATGGTAGGTAGAGCAGCAATTTAACACAGTATGCTGTGTAAGTGACAAAAACACAGGCCTGATAGAAAATTAAGTTAGATTACACTAGCAAAATATTTTAAAATTTTAGATTTTAATATTAAAATAATGTTAAGAAGTGCAATGCACATATGAGTGGTCGCACTGGCTGGCTGCTACGTAGGGCAGCAATTAACAACAGTATGCTGTGTAAGTCAGATAGACAGTTAGACACAGGCCTGATAGAAAATAAAAATAGATTACACTAGCATAATGATTTAAATACTTTTTTTTGGCAATTTAAAGAAAAAGGTTAAGCACATACATATGAGTCGTGGCTGATAGCCTTGGAAGGGCAGCTATTAAAAACAGTAGGATCTGTAAGTCAGATAAACACACACGCCTGATAGAAAATACTATTAGATTACACTAGAAAAATGATTTAAATTATTTTTATGGGGGGGGGGAATTAAAAAAAGGTTAAACACATATGAGTCGTGGCTCATAGACTAGGGAGGGCAGCAAGTAAACACAGTAGGCTCTGTATGTCAGCAAAACACACAGGCCTGATAGGAAATTATATTAGATTACACTATCAAAAAAATTTAAACTTTTTTTTTTTTTATAGTTAAATTAAGGTGAAGAAGATATGAGTGGTGGCTGCCTGGCACAGACCAATTAACCAAAAGACTGAAAAAAATGAGGTATATTAATGCTGTTGAGCCTGACAGACACAGGCCTGATAGAAAATGTAATTAGATTACACTAGCAAAATATTTTTTTTATTTTTTTTTTAAATAATGTTATAAACGGATATTAACACTGGTGGCTGGCACAGAGCAATGAACCAGAGTATATGCTGTGTGACACAGGCCTGATAGAAAATGAAAAAAAATTACACTAGCAAATTAATTAAAATTTTTGGTTAGTTAAATTTAAACTAATGTTGTTAGGGAGATATCAGTGGTGGCAGTAATCACAGCATATGCTGTGAGCCTTAAACACACAGCTGAAAGCCAGGCAAATGCTAATAAAAAAAATACGGGAAAAAAAAAAAACGGCACGAAATATAGCCCTAAAAAGGGCTTTTTGGGGTGCTGTCCTTGCAGCAGAGATGAGTGGAGTCCTTCTGGACTGTAGTGGACACTAAATACACTAGCCTAGCTATGTTTTTCCTATTAATGTCAGGAGCAAAAACACAACACGTCCTCTCATTAAGAAAGCAAGGTCGTTATGAGTCTAAAATGGCGGATTCCGAGTAGCTGGGAGGGTCTGTGAGGGAGTGTCTGATGTTGATTGGCTCTAATGTGTCAGACGACTGTGACATACAGGGTCAAAGTTTCCTCAATGATGACACATAGGGGCGGATCGAACATCGCCATGTGTTCGCCCGCAGACGCGAACGCGAACAAGCTATGTTCGCTGGGAAAAGTTTGCGGGCGAACAGTTCGGGACATCACTAATCCGCAGTGTAGGATCAGGTCCGCCAGACCATGATAAATAGGGGCCATTATCCTCAGTTTATATGCTAAAGTCATGTTAAAGAAAGATGAAACCCCAACTTTTTCTATCATGATTTAGATAAAGCATAACATTTTAAACAATTGTCTAATTTACATATTTAAATTTTGCTTCATTCTCTTGGTATCCTTTTATGAAGGAGAAACAATGCACTACTGGGAGCTTGCTGAACACATATCTAAGCCAATGACAACAGGCATATATGTTCAGCCACTAATCTGCACCTAGCACTCAGCTCCTGAGCTTACCTAGATATGATTTGCAACAAAGGATGCCAATGGAACAAAGCAAATGATATAACAGAAGTAAATTGGAAGTTGTTTCAAATTGTATGCTGTATCTGAACAATTTGAGTGTCATGTCCCTTTAAGTGACGTGTCTAGGGATGGGCTAATGTTTTGCAACATTCGAAAAATGAAATTATTTTTAACATGTTAGTTTATTTTGAATTTTGAATGTTTGTACAACATTCTAACATTCATTAATGTAATAGTTTTTTTAATGCTATCTTTAAATATCATATTCAAATTATGCAATATTCGAATTTGAAACATTCAATTTGATATATTTGTTTCTAGAATGTATCAATTTACTAAATTCTCTACCACATGAACTATTGCTTCTGAATAGTATTTGTTAAATCGAATGATACAATCGAAATTTTGAATGTCGACATTCTATCTAATTAAACATTCAAACTCGAAAGTGACATTCGAAAACTGTAAATAGCATTCGATTATAAAATTTATGTAAATCGAATTTCTACAATAACATTTGTTCTAACATTTAAATTCGAAGTGTAAACACATTCGCCCATCCCTAGACGTGACATAACTTGACTGCACGTGCTGTGACAAAATAGTCTGGCGTGTGTACAAGTTGAGCGATACAGACTGCATGTCCTACAATAATTTGTGCATGGCCTCATGCAAATCACACCCCTAAAATTGCTGTAAAGAATCATTGGATAAAAAATGTAATAAAAATCTTGTTTCATGCTCCCTGCTAAATGTGCACGTATACTAATAATGGGATCTGCTAATTAGCATGCTAGACAATTTTATGTTATATTACAAGATGATTATAATAATCGGCTTCTAATACTGCTTTGTTAAAACAGTTATACATTTTTACTGAAACAGTTACAGTCTCCAGTGGCACTAGAATATTGCAAGGCTAGATAAGTTTAATCATACTTGGGGCCCAATTATTTAACACTTGCTCGATCAGATGTGAGAAACCATGGTAACACTTGCAGGGGCTGCCCTCAGAATTATCTAAAAATAAGGGACAGTCTCTGCAAGTGGCAAGGTGCCTCCCATAAAATGTAATGAAATATATATACAGTATATATGATCATATGTAGGTATATATATATATATATATATATATATATATATATATATATGAATATCTATTTCAAAATGCATATAACATATTCCCTTATGTGCAGAAAATTGGAATGGGAAATATTTACAGTAAATACACAGTATAACACTATTACAAATGAATATTGCACAAATATGCTCTTAGATGTTTTCATCTATTTGACTGCAAAGGGTTCCAAGGCATATATATATACCGGTATACTGTATATATATATATATATATATATATATATATATATATATATATACAGTGTGTGTATACATATATATATATATATATATATATATATATAATATGTGTGTGTGTGTGTCTGCAACAAATGTATTTTATGGAAAATTAAAATATGTAATATAATTACACAGAATTTTTTTTAAATAACGCTCCACTTGTAATCTGGCCCTTAAAGGGATACTAAGCCCAATTTTTTTCTTTCATGATTCAGATAGAAAATGCAATTTTAAGCAACTTTCTAATTTACTCCTATTATCAATTTTTGGTTCAGACCCTGGGTAGCGCTTGCTGATCGGTGGCTACATTTACCCACCTTTTAACAAGTGAACCAAAAATGGGCCAGCTCATAAGCTAACATTCCTGCATTTTCAAATAAAGATACCAAGAGAATAAAGAAAAAATTATAATAAGAGTAAACTAGAAAGAGCATGCAATTTTAAGCAACTATCTGCATCATGAAAGAAAAATATTGGGTTTAGTATCCTTTTAAATTTGCTTTTTTCTGTGTAATTTCAATACATATTTAAATATTCAAAAAAAATACTTTTTTGCAGAACAATGTTGTTATGATTTAGCAATGCAATGTTGTACTGCATCTTTAAAGGGACATGAAACCCCCAAAAAATTATTTCATGATTCAGATAGAGAATACAATTTTAAACAACTTTCCAATTTATTTCTATTATTTAATTTGCTTCCTTCTCTTGTTATCATTTGCTGAAGGGTTTATCTAGGCAAGTTCATGAGCAGCAGAGAACCTAGACTCTAGCTGTTGATTGGTGGCTGCAAATATATATTGAATGTGATTGGCTCACCCGTGTGTTCAGTTAGAAACTAGTAGTGCATTGCTGCTCCTTCAACAAATGATACCAAGATAATGAAACCGATTAGATAATAGAAGCAAATTAGAAAGTTGTTTAAAATTGTATTCTCTATCTGAATCATGAAAGAAAAATGTTGGGTTTCATGTACCTTTAATTCAATAACTAATTGATTTTTTTTCATATAATTTCTAAATCACAATTTATTATTGAAAACAAAAAAGCACATTGAAATATTGTACCATATAGTCAGTTTAAATGTATAAGAAGGAACTGCATTAATTTGGATGATCTTAAAGGGACATGAAACCCAAAATTTTTCTTTCATGATTTAGAAAGAGCATGCAATTTTAAACAACTTTCTAATTTACTTCTATTATCTAATTTGCTTCATTCTCTTGATATCCTTTGATGAAAAGCATATCTAGATAGGCTCAGTAGCTGCTGATTGGTGGCTGCACATAGAAGCCTCATGTGATTGGCTCACCCATGTGCATCACTATTTCTTAAACAAATTATATCTAAAGAATGAAGCAAATTAGATAATAGAAGTAAATTGGAATTTCTTTCATGTAATTAGCAAGAGTCCATGAGCTAGTGACGTATGGGATATACATTCCTACCAGGAGGGGCAAAGTTTCCCAAACCTCAAAATGCCTATAAATACACCCCTCACCACACCCACAATTCAGTTTTACAAACTTTGCCTCCGATGGAGGTGGTGAAGTAAGTTTGTGCTAGATTCTACGTTGATATGCGCTCCGCAGCAAGTTGGAGCCCGGTTTTCCTCTCAGCGTGCAGTGAATGTCAGAGGGATGTGAGGAGAGTATTGCCTATTTGAATGCAGTGATCTCCTTCTACGGGGTCTATTTCATAGGTTCTCTGTTATCGGTCGTAGAGATTCATCTCTTACCTCCCTTTTCAGATCGACGATATACTCTTATATATACCATTACCTCTGCTGATTCTCGTTTCAGTACTGGTTTGGCTATCTACTATATGTAGATGAGTGTCCTGGGGTAAGTAAGTCTTATTTTCTGTGACACTCTAAGCTATGGTTGGGCACTTTTTTATAAAGTTCTAAATATATGTATTCAAACATTTATTTGCCTTGACTCAGAATGTTCAACTTTCCTTATTTTCAGACAGTCAGTTTCATATTTGGGATAATGCATTTTAACATTTTTCTTACCTTAAAATTTGACTTTTTCCCTGTGGGCTGTTAGGCTCGCGGGGGCTGAAAATGCTTCATTTTATTGCGTCATTCTTGGTGCGGACTTTTTTGGCGCAAAAATTCTATTTCCGTTTCCGGCGTCATACGTGTCGCCGGAAGTTGCGTCATTTTTTGACGTTATTTTGCGCCAAAAATGTCGGCGTTCCGGATGTGGCGTCATTTTTGGCGCCAAAAAGCATTTAGGCGCCAAATAATGTGGGCGTCTTATTTGGCGCGAAAAAATATGGGCGTCACTTTTGTCTCCACATTATTTAAGTCTCATTTTTTATTGCTTCTGGTTGCTAGAAGCTTGTACTTTGGCATTTTTTCCCATTCCTGAAACTGTCATTTAAGGAATTTGATCAATTTTGCTTTATATATATGTTGTTTTTTCTCTTACATATTGCAAGATGTCTCACGTTGCATCTGAGTCAGAAGATACTACAGGAAAATCGCTGTCAAGTGCTGAATCTACCAAAGCTAAGTGTATCTGCTGTAAACTTTTGGTAGCTATTTCTCCAGCTGTTGTTTGTATTGATTGTCATGACAAACTTGTTAAAGCAGATAATATTTCCTTTAGTAAAGTACCATTGCCTGTTGCAGTTCCTTCAACATCTAAGGTGCAGAATGTTCCTGATAATATAAGAGATTTTGTTTCTGAATCCATAAAGAAGGCTATGTCTGTTATTTCTCCTTCTAGTAAACGTAAAAAATCTTTTAAAACTTCTCTCCCTACAGATGAATTTTTAACTGAACATCATCATTCTGATTCTGATGATTCTTCTGGTTCAGAGTATTCTGTCTCAGAGGTTGATGCTGATAAATCTTCATATTTATTTAAAATGGAATTTATTCGTTCTTTACTTAAAGAAGTCCTAATTGCTTTAGAAATAGAGGATTCTGGTCCTCTTGATACTAAATCTAAACGTTTAAATAAGGTTTTTAAATCTCCTGTAGTTATTCCAGAAGTTTTTCCTGTCCCTGATGCTATTTCTGCAGTAATTTCCAAAGAATGGGATAATTTGGGTAATTCATTTACTCCTTCTAAACGTTTTAAGCAATTATATCCTGTGCCGTCTGACAGACTAGAATTTTGGGACAAGATCCCTAAAGTTGATGGGGCTATGTCTACCCTTGCTAAACGTACTACTATTCCTACGTCAGATGGTACTTCGTTTAAGGATCCTCTAGATAGGAAAATTGAGTCCTTTCTAAGAAAAGCTTATCTGTGTTCAGGTAATCTTCTTAGACCTGCTATATCTTTGGCTGATGTTGCTGCAGCTTCAACTTTTTGGTTGGAAACTTTAGCGCAACAAGTAACACATCGTGATTCTCATGATATTATTATTCTTCTTCAACATGCTAATAATTTTATCTGTGATGCCATTTTTGATATTATCAGAGTTGATGTCAGGTTTATGTCTCTAGCTATTTTAGCTAGAAGAGCTTTATGGCTTAAAACTTGGAATGCTGATATGGCTTCTAAATCAACTTTACTTTCCATTTCTTTCCAGGGTAACAAATTATTTGGTTCTCAGTTGGATTCCATTATTTCAACTGTTACTGGTGGGAAAGGAACTTTTTTACCACAGGATAAAAAATCTAAAGGTAAAAACAGGGCTAATAATCGTTTTCGTTCCTTTCGTTTCAACAAAGAACAAAAGCCTGATCCTTCATCCTCAGGAGCAGTTTCAGTTTGGAGACCATCTCCAGTTTGGAATAAATCCAAGCCAGCTAGAAAGGCAAAGCCTGCTTCTAAGTCCACATGAAGGTGCGGCCCTCATTCCAGTTCAGCTGGTAGGGGGCAGGTTACGTTTTTTCAAGGAAATTTGGATCAATTCTGTTCACAATCTTTGGATTCAGAGCATTGTTTCAGAAGGGTACAGAATTGGTTTCAAGTTGAGACCTCCTGCAAAGAGATTTTTTCTTTCCCGTGTCCCAGTAAATCCAGTAAAAGCTCAAGCATTTCTGAAATGTGTTTCAGATCTAGAGTTGACTGGAGTAATTATGCCAGTTCCAGTTCCGGAACAGGGGATGGGGTTTTATTCAAATCTCTTCATTGTACCAAAGAAGGAGAATTCTTTCAGACCAGTTCTGGATCTAAAAATATTGAATCGTTATGTAAGGATACCAACGTTCAAGATGGTAACTGTAAGGACTATCTTACCTTTTGTTCAGCAAGGGAATTATATGTCCACAATAGATTTACAGGATGCATATCTGCATATTACGATTCATCCAGATCATTATCAGTTTCTGAGATTCTCGTTTCTGGACAAGCATTACCAGTTTGTGGCTCTGCCGTTTGGCCTAGCTACAGCTCCAAGAATTTTTACAAAGGTTCTCGGTGCCCTGCTGTCTGTAATCAGAGAACAGGGTATTGTGGTATTTCCTTATTTGGACGATATCTTGGTACTTGCTCAGTCTTTACATTTAGCAGAATCTCATACGAATCGACTTGTGTTGTTTCTTCAAGATCATGGTTGGAGGATCAATTTACCAAAAAGTTCTTTGATTCCTCAGACAAGGGTAACCTTTCTGGGTTTCCAGATGGATTCAGTGTCCATGACTCTGTCTTTAACAGACAAGAGACGTCTAAAGTTGATTACAGCTTGTCGAAACCTTCAGTCACAATCATTCCCTTCGGTAGCCTTATGCATGGAAATTCTAGGTCTTATGACTGCTGCATCGGACGCGATCCCCTTTGCTCGTTTTCACATGCGACCTCTTCAGCTCTGTATGCTGAAGCAATGGTGCAAGGATTACACGAAGATATCTCAATTAATATCTTTAAAACAGATTGTTCGACACTCTCTAACATGGTGGACAGATCACCATCGTTTAATTCAGGGGGCTTCTTTTGTGCTTCCGACCTGGACTGTAATTTCAACAGATGCAAGTCTCACAGGTTGGGGAGCTGTGTGGGGATCTCTGACGGCACAAGGAGTTTGGGAATCTCAGGAGGTGAGATTACCGATCAATATTTTGGAACTCCGTGCAATTTTCAGAGCTCTTCAGTTTTGGCCTCTTCTGAAGAGAGAATCGTTCATTTGTTTTCAGACAGACAATGTCACAACTGTGGCATACATCAATCATCAAGGAGGGACTCACAGTCCTCTGGCTATGAAAGAAGTATCTCGAATTTTGGTTTGGGCGGAATCCAGCTCCTGTCTAATCTCTGCGGTTCATATCCCAGGTGTAGACAATTGGGAAGCGGATTATCTCAGTCGCCAAATGTTGCATCCGGGCGAATGGTCTCTTCACCCAGAGGTATTTCTTCAGATTGTTCAAATGTGGGAACTTCCAGAAATAGATCTGATGGGGTCCCATCTAAACAAGAAACTTCCCAGGTATCTGTCCAGATCCCGGGATCCTCAGGCGGAGGCAGTGGATGCATTATCACTTCCTTGGAAGTATCATCCTGCCTATATCTTTCCGCCTCTAGTTCTTCTTCCAAGAGTAATCTCCAAGATTCTGAAGGAATGCTCGTTTGTTCTGCTGGTAGCTCCGGCATGGCCTCACAGGTTTTGGTATGCGGATCTTGTCCGGATGGCCTCTTGCCAACCGTGGACTCTTCCGTTAAGACCAGACCTTCTGTCACAAGGTCCTTTTTTCCATCAGGATCTGAAATCCTTAAATTTAAAGGTATGGAGATTGAACGCTTGATTCTTGGTCAAAGAGGTTTCTCTGACTCTGTGATTAATACTATGTTACAGGCTCGTAAATCTGTATCTCGAGAGATATATTATAGAGTCTGGAAGACTTATATTTCTTGGTGTCTTTCTCATCATTTTTCCTGGCATTCTTTTAGAATACCGAGAATTTTACAGTTCCTTCAGGATGGTTTAGATAAAGGTTTGTCCGCAAGTTCTTTGAAAGGACAAATCTCTGCTCTTTCTGTTCTTTTTCACAGAAAGATTGCTATTCTTCCTGATATTCATTGTTTTGTACAAGCTTTGGTTCGTATAAAACCTGTCATTAAGTCAATTTCTCCTCCTTGGAGTTTGAATTTGGTTCTGGGAGCTCTTCAAGCTCCTCCGTTTGAACCTATGCATTCATTGGACATTAAATTACTTTCTTGGAAAGTTTTGTTCCTTTTGGCCATCTCTTCTGCCAGAAGAGTTTCTGAATTATCTGCTCTTTCTTGTGAGTCTCCTTTTCTGATTTTTCATCAGGATAAGGCGGTGTTGCGAACTTCTTTTGAATTTTTACCTAAAGTTGTGAATTCCAACAACATTAGTAGAGAAATTGTGGTTCCTTCATTATGTCCTAATCCTAAGAATTCTAAGGAGAAATCGTTGCATTCTTTGGATGTTGTTAGAGCTTTGAAATATTATGTTGAAGCTACGAAATCTTTTCGTAAGACTTCTAGTCTATTTGTTATATTTTCCGGTTCTAGAAAAGGCCAGAAAGCTTCTGCCATTTCTTTGGCATCTTGGTTGAAATCTTTAATTCATCTTGCCTATGTTGAGTCGGGTAAAACTCCGCCTCAGAGAATTACAGCTCATTCTACTAGGTCAGTTTCTACTTCCTGGGCGTTTCGGAATGAAGCTTCGGTTGACCAGATCTGCAAAGCAGCGACTTGGTCCTCTTTGCATACTTTTACTAAATTCTACCATTTTGATGTATTTTCTTCTTCTGAAGCAGTTTTTGGTAGAAAAGTACTTCAGGCAGCGGTTTCAGTTTGAATCTTCTGCTTATGTTTTTCGTTAAACTTTATTTTGGGTGTGGATTATTTTCAGCAGGAATTGGCTGTCTTTATTTTATCCCTCCCTCTCTAGTGACTCTTGTGTGGAAAGATCCACTTCTTGGGTCGTCATTATCCCATACGTCACTAGCTCATGGACTCTTGCTAATTACATGAAAGAAAACATAATTTATGTAAGAACTTACCTGATAAATTCATTTCTTTCATATTAGCAAGAGTCCATGAGGCCCGCCCTTTTTTTGTGGTGGTTATGATTTTGTATAAAGCACAATTATTCCAATTCCTTATTTTATATGCTTTCGCACTTTTTTATCACCCCACTTCTTGGCTATTCGTTAAACTGAATTGTGGGTGTGGTGAGGGGTGTATTTATAGGCATTTTGAGGTTTGGGAAACTTTGCCCCTCCTGGTAGGAATGTATATCCCATACGTCACTAGCTCATGAACTCTTGCTAATATGAAAGAAATGAATTTATCAGGTAAGTTCTTACATAAATTATGTTGTTGTTTAAAATTGTATTCTCTACCTGAATCAGGAAAGAAAAAAACTGGGTTTAGTGTCCCTTTAAGCTACAGAGCCAATTTGTAAAGGATAGATTTTTAGAAAAACACTACCCTAATGCAGTAGTTAAATAAGGATATTTACGTGCTCTTAATGATGATCGTGAGATATATTTCAATAGCCCTTTAAGATCCGAATTTTATAATCTGGAAAATATATTACAAGGACTATGCAAGTACTATCTCATACGGACTTCTGTGCTGATTGACTTGCACTTATTTTCCATGTTTTCACTGGCTACATATATATTGGCACAGTCTTCATTATTTGCTGATTATTATTTTTCTCATTCACTTTTGCGTAGATTACGAGTTTTGCGCTATAGAGGGAGCGAAACGAACGCAACAAAAGTTGCGTTATTTCACTCTCCATAGTGCTGCCTTTATGAGTTACTGAAAAGCCTCCTTGTGCGTGCGATATGATGGCGTTAAGCTCCATACTGCACAAAATCCAAGGGCTGCTTTAACGTGTTCATGCACGCTTTCCCCCATAGACATCAATGGGGAGAGAGTGTTAGAAAAAAACTAATACCTGAAGTGCGGATTGGCTATCGTTCGTAACGCAACCCCATTGATGTCTATGGGGGAAAAAAGTTACATTTAAACCTAACACCCTAACATAAACCCCAAGTCTAAACACCCCTAATCCGCCGCCCGACATCGCCGACACAGAAATAAAGTTATTAACCCCTAATCTGCCGCTCCCGACATCACTGCCACTAATAAGTTATTAACCCCTATTCCGCCGCCCCTGACATCGGCGCCACTTTAATGAAAGTTATTACCCCTATTCCGCCGCTTCCCAACAACGCCGCCAATATAATAAATGTATTAACCCCTAAACCTCTGGCCTCCCACATCACCGCCACTAAATAAACCTATTAACCCCTAAACCGCCAGCCCCCCACATTGCAAAAAACAAAATTAAACTATTAACCCCTAAACCTAACAACCCCCTAACTTTATATTAAAATTACAATATTCCTATCTTATAATAAATAAAAACTTACCTGTGAAATTAAAAAAAACTGTTTAACTATAAATTAACCTAACATAACTATTATACTAAACTATTATACTAAAATTAAAATAACAACTAAAAAAACTAAATTACACATTAAAAAAAACACACTACTAAAAAAATTGTCTAAAATTAAAAAAATAAAAAATACTAAATTACGAAAAATAACAAACGAAATTATCAAAAATAAAAACTATTACACCTAATATAATAGCCCTATAAATATATAAAAAAAAAGCCCCCCAAAATAAAAAAAAAACCTGTAGCCTACAATAAACTACCAATAGCTCTAAAAAGGGCCTTTTGTAGGGCATTGCCCTAAAGAAATCAGCTCTTTTACCTGGAAATAAATACAAAGACCCTCCAACAGTAAAACCCACCACCCAACCAACCCCCCCCCCCCCCCCAAAAAAAACCTAACTCTAACAAAAACCGAAGCTACCCATTGCCCTGAAAAGGGCATTTGTATGGGCATTGCCCTTAAAAGGGCATCCAGCTCTTTTACATTGCCCTGAGAAGGGCATTCAGCTATTTTACCTAAAGCCCAAACCCTAATCTAAAAAAAACCCACCCAAAAAGATTTAAAAAAAACCTAACACTAACCCCCGAAGATCCACTCACAGTTTCTGAAGTTCAGACATCCATCCTTATCCAGACGGAGAGAAGTCTTCATCCAGGAGGCGTCTTCTATCTTCATCCCAGCAGCGCGGAGCGGATCCATCCTTGAAGACATCCGTCGCGGAGCGTCCTCTTTATACGGTCACCGCCGTACACTGGATCTTCAATGCAAGGGAGCCTTTTCAAAATGGCATCCCTTGCATTCCTATTGTCTGATTTGATTCTTGAAATTCAAATCAGCCAATAGGATGAGAGTTTCTGAAATCCTATTGGCTGTTTAAATCAGCCAATAGGATGAGAGCTACTTAGATTCTATTAGCTGATTTGTATAGCCAATAGAATTTCATAAGCTCTCATCCTATTGGCTGTTTTGAACAGCCAATAGGATTTCAGTAGCTCTCATCCTATTGTCTGATTTGAATTTCAATAATAAAATCAGCCAATAGGAATGCAAGGGACGCCATTTTGAAAAGGCTCCCTTGCATTGAAGATCCAGTGTATGGCGGTGACCGTATGTAGAGGACGCTCTGCGCTGGATGTCTTCAAGGCTAGATCTGCTCCGCGCCGCCAGAATGAAGATAGAAGACGCCGCATGGATGAGGATGAATGTCCGGACTTCAGAAACTGTGAGTGGATCTTCGGGGGTTAGTGTTAAGTTTTTTTTTAAAAAAAATTGGGTGTGTTTTTTATTTAGATTAGGGTTTGGGCTTTAGGTAAAAGAGCTGAATGTCCTTTTCAGAGCAATGTAAAAGAGCTGAATGCCCTTTTAAGGGCTTTGCCCCATACAAATGCCCTTTTCAGGGCATTGGGTAGCTTAGTTTTTTTTTTAAACTAGGTTTTTTATTTTGGGGTGTTGGTTTGGTGGTGGGTTTTACTGTTGGGGGGGTCTTTGTAATTTTTTTCAGATAAAAAAAGAGCTGATTTCTTTAGGGCAATGCCCTACTAAAGGCCCTTTTAAGGGCTATTGGTATTTTATTGTAGGCTAGGGTTTTTTATTTTGGGGGGGGGGGCTTTTTTATTTTTATAGGGCAATTAGATTAGGTGTATTTGTTTTTATTTTTGATAATTTAGTGTTTGTTATTTTTGTAATTTTTTAGTAGTGTTAGTTTTTTTTTTTTTATGTGTAATTTAGTTTTTTTAATTGCTACTTATTTTAATTTTAGTATAATAGTTTAGTATAATAATTATGTTTGGTTAATTGTTAGTTTTAACTTTTTTTTTTTAATTTCACAGGTAAATTTTTATTTATTTTAAGATAGGGATATTGTAATTTTAATTTAAAGTTAGGGGGTGATAGGTTTAGGGGTTAATAGTTTAATTAGTGGCAATGTAGGGGTGCTGGCGGTTTAGGGGTTAATAGGTTTATTATAGTAGTGGCGATGTGGGGGGCTGGCAGTTTAGGGGTTAATATGTTTAGTTAGAGGCGTCGTTGTCAAGGAGCGTCGGAATAGGGGTTAATAACTTTATTATAGTGGTGGGGATGTTGGCGGGCGACAGATTAGGGGTTAATAAGTTTTCTTTCATGTAATTGGCAAGAGTCAATGAGCTAGTGACGTATGGGATATACACTCCTACTAGGAGGGGCAAAGTTTCCCAAACCTCAAAATGCCTATAAATACACCCCTCACCACACCCACAATTCAGTTTTACAAACTTTGCCTCCTATGGAGGTGGTGAAGTAAGTTTGTGCTAAGATTTCTACGTTGATATGCGCTTCTCAGCATTTTGAAGACTGTTTCCTTTTAGAGTACATTGAATGTCAGAGGGATGTGAAGGGAGTATCACCTATTGAATGCAATAGGTTCATAGGTTCTCTGTTATCGGTCGTAGAGATTCATCTCCTACCTCCCTTTTCAGATCGACGATATAATCTCATATTCCATTATCTAACCGTTTCAGTACTGTTTTGGCTATCTGCTATATGTGGATGGGTGTCTTTTGGTAAGTATGTTTTCATTACTTAAGACACTCTCAGCTATGGTTTGGCACTTTATGTGTTTATATAAAGTTCTAAATATATGTATTGTACTTATATTTGCCATGATTCAGGTTTCAGTATATTTTCTTTTGCAGACTGTCAGTTGCATATCTGGGAAATGCATTTTTTAGGAAAATGTATTTCTTACCTGGGGTATAGTCTTTTTTCAATTGACTGTCATTTTCAATTCGCGGGCAGAATTAGGCTCGCGAGGGCACAAAATGCTAAAGTTTATTGCGTCATTCTGGGCGCAAGATTTTTTTGTCGCAAAGTTACGTTCATTGACGCAATTCGTCATTTCCGGCCTCTTAGTTGACGCCGGGTCCTTTCACAAGGTTGCGTCATCTATGACGAGAGTGTGTCATTTTCAAACCTTTTTGGCGCCAAAAAATATTTTTCTGTTTGTTGTGCGTCATACTTGTCACCAAATATTTTCATTATTTAAGACCCCATTCTTATTTGCCTCTTGACTTTTTCTATGTCAGAGGGCTATCCTGTTTGCATTTTTTCCCATTCCTGAAACTGCCATATAAGGAAATTGATAATTTTGCTTAATATTTTGTTTTTTTCTCTTAAATTTGCAAGCTGTCTCAATCTGATCCTTTCTCAGAATTCACTGTTGGATCCCTGCTGCCTGATAACAGTTCTACCAAAGATAAGTGCATTTGTTGTAAACTTGTGGAGATTATATCTCCAGCTGTGGTTTGTAATAGTTGTCATGATAAACTTTTACATGCAGAAAATGTATCCATCAGTAGTAATTCATTACCTGTTGTTGTTCCCTCAACATCTAATGCACAAGATATACAGTACCTGTAAATTTAAAATAATTTATTTCTGATTCTATTCAGAAGGCTTTGTCTGCCATTCTGCCTTCTAATAAACGTAAGGTCTTTTAAAACTTCTCATAGAGTTGATGAAATTTCAAATGGCCAGCAACATTCTGATTTATCCTTCTCTGATGAGAATCTATCTGATTCAGAAGATCCTGCCTCAGATATTGACACTGATAAATCCTCTTATTTATTTAAAATGGAGTATATTCGTTCTTTATTAAAGGAAGTGTTGATTACATTAGCTATGGAGGAAACTGGTCCTCTTGATATTAAAACTAGTAACCATTATATTCTGTTTATAAACCTCCTGTGGTTACTCTAGAGGTTTTTCCAGTTCCTGATGCTATTTCTGATATGATTTCTATGGAATGGAATAGGCCTGGTACTTCTTTTATTCCTTCTTCAAGGTTTAAAAAATTGTATCCTTTGCCAGCAGTTAGATTGGAGTTTTGGAAAAGATCCCCAAAATCGATGGGGCTATCTCTACTCTTGCTAAACGTACTATTATTCTTACGGAAGATAGTACTTCTTTTAAAGATCCTTTAGATAGGAAACTTGAATCTTATCTAAGGAAGGCTTATTTATATTCAGGTCATCTTCCTGCAATTTATTTGGCTGATGTTGCAGCTGCTTCAACTTTTTGGTTGGAAACTTTAGCGCAACAAGTATAAGATCATGATTTGTCTAGCATTGTTAAGTTGATTCAACATGCTAATAATTTCATTTGTGATGCCATTTTTTATATCATTAAAATTGATGTTAGATATATGTCTTTAGCTATTTTAGCTAGAAGAGCTTTGTGGCTTAAATCTTGGAATGTTGGTATGACTTCTAAGTCCAGATTGCTATCTCTTTCTTTCCAAGGTAATAAATTATTTGGTTCTCAGTTGGATTCAATAATTTCAACTGTCACTGGGGGGAATGGAGTTTTTTTGCCTCAGGATAAAAAACCTAAGGGTAAATCTAAAGCTTCTAACCGTTTTTGTTCCTTTCGACATAATAAAGAACAGAAATCTAATCCTTCCCCAAAGGAATCTGTTTCCAATTGGAAGCCTTCCTCAATTTGAATAAATCCAAACCATTTAAGAGATCAAAGCCAGCCCCCAAGTCTGCATGAAGGTGCGGCCCTCATTCCAGCTCAGATGGTAGGGGGCAGATTAAAATTTTTCAAAGATGTTTGGATCAATTCAGACCAAAATCATTGGATTCAGAGTATTGTCTCTCAGGGGTACAGAATAGGATTCAGAGTAAGACCGCTGTGAGAAGATTTTTTCTCTCACGCATTCCAGCAAACCCAGTAAAGGCTCAGCTTTCCTGAAGTGTGTTTCAGACCTGGAGTTATCAGGGTTAATCATGCCAGTTCCGTTTCAGGAACAGGGTCTGGGGTTTTATTCAAATCTATTCATTGTCCCAAAGAAAGAAAATTCATTCAGACTAGTTCTGGATCTAAAGATTTTGAATTGATATGTACGAGTACCAACTTTCAAGATGCCCACAATAGACTTACATAGACTCATATTCCGATTCATCCGGATCACTATCAGTTCCTGAGATTCTCTTTTCTAGACAAGCATTACCAATTTGTTGCTCTTCCTTTTGGCCTAGCGACAGCTCCAAGAATCTTTTCAAAGGTTCTCGGTGCCCTACTCTCTGTAATCAGAGAGCGGGGTATTGCGGTGTTTTCTTATTTGGACGATATCTTGGTACTCGCTCAGTCTTTACGTTTTGCAGAATCTCACACGAATCAACTAGTGTTGTTTCTTCGAAGACATGGTTGGAGGATCAATTTACCAAAAAGTTCTTTGATTCCTCAGAAAAGGGTAACCTTTTTAGGTTTCCAGATAGATTCAGTGTCCATGACTTTGTCTTTAACAGACAAGAGACGTTTGAAATTGGTTGTGGCCTGCCGGAACCTTCAGTCTCAGTCATTCCCTTCAGTAGCTATGTGCATGGAAGTTTTAGGTCTCATGACTGCAGCATCGGACGCGATCCCCTTTGCTCGTTTTCATATGAGACCTCTCCAGCTTTGTATGCTGCACCAGTGGTGCAGGGATTATACAAGGATATCACAATTAATATCCTTAAATCCCAATGTTCGACTTTCTCTGTCTTGGTGGTTAAATCCCCATCGTATAATTCTAGGGGCCTCTTTCATTCGTCCAACCTGGACTGTGATCACAACAGATGCGAGTCTTTCAGGTTGGGGAGCTGTTTGGGGATCTCTGACAGCACAAGGAATTTGGAAATCTCATGAGGCGAGACTACCAATCAATATTTTGGAATTCTCAGGGCTCTTCAGTTTTGGCCTCTGTTGAAGAGAGAGCCATTCATTTGTTTTCAGACAGACAATATCACAACAGTGGCATATGTCAATCATCAGGGTGGGACTCAAGCTATGAAAGAAGTATCTTGGATACTTGTTTGGGCGGAATCCAGCTCCTGTCTAATTTCTGCGGTTCATATCCCAGGTATAGACAATTGGGAAGCGGATTACCTCAGGTGTCAGACTTTACATCCGGGAGAATGGTCTCTCCACCCAGATGTGTGTTTTCATACTGTTCAGATTTGGGGGCTTCCAGAAATAGATCTGATGGCATCTCATCTAAACAAAAAAATTCCCAGGTACCTGTCCAGGTCCAGGGATCCTCAGGCAGAAGCAGTGGATGCATTGACACTTCCTTAGTGTTATCAACCTGCTTATATTTTCCCGCCTCTAGTTCTTCTTCCAAGAGTGATCTCCAAAATCATTATGGAGCAACCATTTGTGCTGCTGGTAGCTCCAGCATTGCCTCACAGGTTTTGGTATGTAAATCATTAAATTTGAAGGTATGGAAATTGAACGCTTAGTGCTTAGTCATAGAGGTTTCTCTGACTCAGTGATTAATACTATGTTGCAGGCTCATAAATCTATTTCTAGAAAGATTTATTATCGAGTTTGGAAGACTTACATTTCATGGTGTTCTTCTCATAAATTCTCCTGGCATTCTTTTAGAATTCCTAGAATTTTACAGTTTCTTCAGGATGGTTTGGATAAAGGTTTGTCTGCAAGTTCCTTGAAAGGACAAATCTCTGCTCTTTCTGTTTTATTTCACAGAAAGATTACTAAACTTCCTGATATTCACTGTTTTGTGCAGGCTTTGGTTCGTATCAAGCCTGTCATTAAATCAATCTATCCTCCTTGGAGTCTTAATTAAGTTTTGAAGGCTTTACAGCTCCTCCGTTTGAGTCTATTCATTCTTTGGACATTAAACTACTTTCTTGGAAAGTGTTGTTTCTTTTGGCTATCTCTTCTGCTAGAAGAGTTTCTGAATTATCCTCTCTCTCTTGTGAATGTCCTTTTCTGATTTTTCATCAGGATAAGGCGGTTTTGCGGACTTCATTTAAATTCTTACCTAAGGTTGTGAATTCTAACAACATTAATAGAGAAATTGTTGTCCCTTCCTTGTGTCCTAATCCTAAGAATTCTTTGGAAAGATCCTTACATTCTTTGGATGTGGTAAGAGCTTTGAAATAGTATGTTGAAGCAACTAAAGATTTCAGGAAGACTTCTAGTCTATTTGTTATATTTTCTGGTTCTAGGAAAGGTCAGAAGGTTTCTGCTGTTTCCTTGGCTTCGTGGTTAAAGCTTTTGATTCATCAAGCTTATTTGGAGTCGGGTCAAACCCCGCCTCAGAGAATTACAGCTCATTTTAATAGATCAGTCTCCACTTCGTGGGCTTTTAAGAATGAAGCTTCAGTTGATCAGATTTGCAAATCAGCAACTTAGTCTTCTTTGCATACATTTACTAAGTTCTATCATTTTGATGTATTTGCTTCCTCAGAAGCAGTTTTTGGTAGAAAAGTTCTTCAGGCAGCTGTTTCAGTTTGATTCTTCTGCTTATGTTTTAAGTTTTTCTTTTCTTTTATGATAATACACTTATATTTTGGGTTGTGGATTCATTTTTTTCAGCGAAAAATGGCTGTTTTTATTTTATCCCTCTCTAGTGACTCTTGCGTGGAGTTCCATATCTTGGGTATTGCTATCCCATACGTCACTAGCTCATGGACTCTGGCCAATTACATGAAAGAAAACATTATTTATGTAAGAACTTACCTGATAAATTCATTTCTTTCATATTGGCAAGAGTCAATGAGGCCCACCCTTTTTTATGGTGGTTATGATTTTTTTTGAGTGCGGGATTGACGTTGCGTTACAGGCTAAAATGCTTGCGGTATAGCTATACCGACACGACTCGTAATGGCTGCGTTACTGTTTTTACACTGAAATTTGCAATTTTTTCAGCGTTAAAACCGTAACGCAAAACTCATAATATAGATGAGTGTTTTTTATTATTCACATTTTTATTTCACTTAGCACTTGGGATATTTTTGTCTTATAGCCCTGGTTCACCTTTCTTTTGTGTTCTTGGAAAATAGGAGTGTAGTAAAATGAGGAAGTGTGTTTATAACTAAATATAACAACTTTAACAAAATACAAAAAATCCTTAGAAAACATTGGGGTATACTCAAACGAGATCCAATTTTACGAGATTTGATAGAAGACCAACCTAGATGTGTCTATAAACGGCCACCTACTTTAATGAACCTATTGGCACCTAGTAAAGTGGTGCTCCACAGGAACATGTCAAATTGTGGAAATAATTAAAAATCTGGCAATATGTTTAACGTTTTACTTAAAAATGGATCATACAGGTGTATGAAGAAAAGATGCACAATGTGTAAGTCTATTACACATGATTTGTAACAATTTTAAATCTAACGTCACAGGTGAGGTCTTTCTCTTTAACAGTAGAATGACATGTACATCTACTATACTATATATTATATGTATTAAAGTGCCCCTGCGGGATCCAATATGTAGGGCGCACGTGCCGGAAAATAGCCAGTAGATAGAGTGAACATCTGTATAATATTAGAAAAAAAATCCAAATTCCATAGCATTCCTAAATATGTTTAGAAAATACACCATGGCTGTAAGAATCTATTTACAATCACTCCCGTTGAACAGATTACAAAATCCAATTCACACAATCAATTTGAGAGATTACATCAAAGGGAAACTTTTTGGATCTTTAAATTGGGAGCTCTATTACCTAGTGGGCTAAATGCGAATATGGATTTGGCAGCCTTTCAGATCTGAAGTCATACTCTTGCTTCTTTGATTTTTTTTAATGGGCTGGTTGTTAAGATATTATTATTATTTACTTAGGGCAAGATTACAAGTCGATGTTATGTCTTTCCCGTGTGGGATATGGTCTTTTTGCGTGCAATGTTCATTGCCCTGATAATACAAGTCTTGAAAAATTGCGATTGTGTGACTTTTTACGCAACAATCCTATCCACGTTCGAAGAGATGTAGTTAACTGTTTCACAAAACACTTCAAAAATACATTACAAAGTACAGTTACTTTCACATTAACACGGTTTAATAAAAATTTAAAAAGAAAATTTTGCACACAAAAGTTATAAGGACTCAAACATATGAGATGTCAGGTGTTAGAAAAAAAAAGAAGACAAATTACTTTAACATAGGGACACATACAGATATATTATTATTATTTATTTATAAAGCGCCAACAGATTCAGCAGCGCTGTCCATGTGTAACAAAGATAAAAGTACAGTACAATATGAGCCACCAGACAAAATTTAACAAACAAATACAGGGGGAATTGGGGGCCCTGTTCCTGAGGGAACATACAATCTAAATGGGTAGGAGGGTGAGAAACAGGAGGTGGGGACTGCAAAGGTGGGAATGATGTTAGTGTGGAGTTAAATGAGGGCAACTATTAGTATAATTCATTAGTTACTGATATGGTGATAGGCTTCCCTGAACAAGAAGGTCTTTAGGGATTGTTTTAAAGGAGGAGAGGTTGGGGAAAGTCTGACAGCTCGAGGAAGTGCGTTCCAGAGGGTTGGTGCCGCACAAGAGAAGTCCTGTAGTCTAGCATGAGAGGAGGTGATGGTAGAAGATGCAAGGATCTTAGGGGACAGGCTGGAGTATATTTGTTGATGAGTAAGGACAGGTGGGGGACTGCATTGGTAAGAGCTTTGTAGGTTAGAGTGAGAATTTTGAATTTGATTCTGCTGTGAATGGGGAGCCAGTGAAGGGACTCACAGAGGGGTGAAACAGATACAGCGCGTCGGGAGAGGTGGATTAGCCTAGCAGAGGCATTTAGGATGGATTCAAGGGGGGAGAGGCGGGAGAGAGGAAGGCTAGTTAGTAGGTTATTACAGTAGTCAAACCAGGAAATTACTAGGGAATGGATTAGCTGTTTAGTAGTTTCAGAACTCAGAAAAGTACGAATTTTGGAGATATTGCGTAGGTGGTTGCGACAGGATGAAGAGAGCAATTGGATGTGGAGTATGAATGACAGACTGGAGTCAAGTGTAACTTGATGAATATGTATATATATACATATGTTTATATATGTGTACATATATGTTAATGTATTTATATTTGTATAGATGTATTTACAGTCATACAGTATATACACATTTTAAAAAATGAAAATGTATGTACAGACATATATATATATATATATATATATATATATAAAGTGCATTATATCCCTTTGCCATTAAGCAGATAAAAACATGATAAAACATATTTATGCAATATTCATATTTAATAAAGACTTTCAACTATGTATATGCTGTAAATATTTCACATATATTAATTTGCAATGTTGTATGTGTGATGGGTGTTTTTTTCATCAATTTTTTTCTCTCCGTTGGCTTCTATGGGGAATGTGAAAATGCGACGGAGTTTGCACAATTGTTGGGTGTTAGGTTTTATAAAGTTTTATAAGTATTGTTTCAAATAATTGTAGGGAAACTCTTGTATTTTAAGTCTGTTGTTTTAGGGAACATATGTGGAGTTTATGATCTGATTTTTGGTACTCTGATATTGTCACCAATTATTTTGATATAATTATAAGGGAACATTTGTTATAATTTTTGGTTGTTTTACTAGGGGGTATATTAGAGATAGCGGCGGGTAGATGGAGTATCTGTTGATTTACTATTGTATTTCTATACACACTCTTATATATTCACATTGCAGTTTGATTGCTTTGTAGAAGTGGAGACCTATTGCACACTGTCCCTAATATACCCGATCCTGTCTGATCTTGGAAGCCTAGCAGGGCCAGGCCTGGTCAGTACCTGGATGGGACATCGTTTGGGAACTCCAGCTAGGGGCGTATTGAATCTCTGCCTTGAATTGTTTAATTGTTGTTTGATTCATAAGCTATAAGGTAACATGTTTTACACTGAGGTTTTCCTTTATTTTATTTTTTTTGTCATTCATGAATGTGTAGGTTGCTAAGATATTTTTATTTAATTAGTTATATAGTGACACACACACACATATATATATATATTTATATATACTGTACATATACATACATACAGTAATTTTTAACTTTTATTTGTTATTTACTGTACGAATATACAGTCACTATTATAACTGTATTCTATTTGAGTACATATGTGATTTGAAGTATTTTTTGAAGGATGCAGACAAAGATATTAATGTCCATATACTTACAGATGTGTTTTTGTTATGCCTCTCAATCTTTTTATACACATTGCATATATAATATAGAATATTGTGCATTTATATTTTATTGTGCATTTATATTTTTTTATGTAAATTGCAAATTATAAACATTTTTAGATAATATTGTTTGGGTAACCTTTGTTCACATTAAAAGTGTATTTAGGACATTTATGATTTTTATGATTATTTTTAAACCTGAAGAAACAGTGCTGAGCAGTGACAAATGCGTCACTTTGTTATAATAAATGTTTTATTGTGAAATCAACACATATGCTCCTGTTGTGTCTTCTACAAACTTACATGCTGATACGAGCATCACTGTGACAAGAACTTGGGATCTGCTGAGGGGAGTCTGCCGGACAACTCTGAGGATCCGGTCTGCTTTTTAGCACTGGTGATAGTGCTTTATTACATGTGAGTTCCCACTTTGGATTTTGAAGGTTAAGGTGTACACTTTGGATGTTAAATACTAAACCATGAGGCTCCTCCTTTGTTTTACTACCTTTAGTGAATTCCAACAAAGGCTTCATAGCACTGGTGAGATTTCTCTGGAAACATGCACAAATGTTAAATGTATTTTAGAGCAAAATCAGGCAAAATAATATAAATATATATATTTGTGTGTGTGTGTGTGTGTGTGTAGTAATGTTATTTAATTTTACTTTATTAAACATTGTGAGGAGGAGTTTTAAGTTTGTGTTTGCTGACTCTTTAAGGGGGACACCTCTTTATATAGAACCTGAAAATATACTAATACAGTAATCATAGCCTCTCTTGAGAGCTTTTTCTTGAAAATCTAATTTGCTTTGCCCATTCCTCTTGTTAATTGTGTCATCCTTCCTGAACTTTTTCTAATACAGCACTATCCTGCAAGAGAACCATACTGCTTTCCCCATTTACATACATCCCCTTGTTTTACAGGTTATTTGTCTACCTGCCTTCAACGAGCTAGGTGTAGGTAAGGCTGGTAGGGAGTAAACAATCTCTTGGGGTGAGACTTAGATTCAACAGGAATATTGTACAGTGAAAGGCATTGCTTAGTGGTGAAATGCAGTGGAGGAAATGACATATGGGATATTTAATGATGCAGGTCATTGGGTTGGAATAAGATGTTGATATAAAAGGAAGTATATTGCTGCCTGTCACACATCATGGTGACAATGATCAGATATTGCCTAAACTGTAGCCGATCCAATAGAATATAAGAGGAGCTGTGGCTGTGGTTGAGTCTCAAGAGTGATGGCTGAACTGCTGCTATTGATAGCAACATGGCTGTTACTTTGCTGCGGCTCTGCTGCTATCAATAGTAGATTGCATAAGATTTAAAAGGGACAGTAAATTTAAAATTCAATCACCATGGTTCAGATAGAGCATGCAAGTTTAAACAACTTTGCAATCTACTTTTATTATCAAATTTGCTTTGTTCTCTTGGTATCCTTTTGTTGAAGAGTAAACCTAGGCAGGCTGATAGTAGTGTGCACGTGTCTTTAGCATTCTATATCAGCAGTGTTTGCAGCTATGTATAACATTGCTATAAACATTGTTGCAAACACTACTGCCAGATGGCTAAAGAAACATACATGCTCCTCGGATTACTCTTTAACAAAGGATACTAATTGAACTAAGCAAAATTGTTAATAGAAGTAAAATGAAAAGTTGATTACAATAACATGATCTATGCAATCAACATAACAATTTTTGACTATACTGTCCCTTTAAGGGGGTTGAGCAAAATCATTTTCTAATAATTATCATCAGAAAAACACCAATAAAGTCTAAGGGATTTTTGTAGCTAAATCATTTGAAGACAACGTTTTTCTAATGGATTATGACCCTCCCTCTAATTTTGTCTACCAAGACTTGCTGACAAGTAGAATAAATATTAGCTATGTTTTATATGAATCATCAATCAGTTGATATAAATAGGTCATATCATGATCTTGAATAAAGAAATATTTGTTTTACTTACTGATACACAGATTCTACTGTCGCTGTCACTTTTGAGTGCTCTCCATAACGTAATTCCTCACATGCCTCCCAAAAACAGAGGTTCTCAGCTAGAAATAATGAGATAATATCATTATCAACATAGAATAAAATGTTTTATCTTTAAAAAGTACATGAACTTTATTTCTCCTGGTTTTTTTTAATGAATTAATTTATTTACAACAGTGCAACTCTTGGCAGGGCCCTCTACTAGGGATGGGCGAATGTTTCGCAACATTCGAAAAACGGCACGAATTTTAACACATTCGTTTGTTCGAATCGAATTTCGAATGTTTACATAACATTCTAACATTCGATTTTCGAATGTTCGGTTTCGAATTTTACGATTACATTAGAAAATATTATTTTCGAAAAATTTGAATTTAGATTGTAATAGTATTTCTAAAGCTTTTTCTTTAAATGTAATATTCGAATTATGCAATACAGTATTCGAATTCGAAAAAATTGAATTTAGATTGTAATAGTATTTCTAATGCTTTTTCTTTAAATGTAATTTTCGAATTATGCAATATTCGAATTCGAAAAATTCGAATTTAGATTGTAATAGTATTTCTAATGATTTTTCTTTAAATGTAATATTCGAAATATGCAATATTCTATATGGAAACATTCAAAATGATATATTTGTAGCTATTATGTATCAATTTACTAGATTCCCGCCCTACCACATGAACTATTGAACTTCTGAATAGTATTTGTTAAATAGAATGTTAAATTCGAAATTTCGAATGTGGACATTCGATATAATTATAAACATTCAAATTCGAAAGTGACATTCGAAAACGGTAAATAACATTCGATTTTCGAATTTTTAAGAATATTCGTTCTTATCGACATTCGGATTTAGAATTCGAATTTCGGTAATAACATACGTTCTACATTCGAAAATTTACACATTCGCCCATCCCTACCCTCTACCCATTTGATCCCTATAAATGTTACCTTGTATACCGCCTATGTTTATAGCACTGCGGAATCTGTTGGCGCTCTACAAATACTTGATAATAATATATATGAATGATACCCAATTAAGACATTTTGAAAAATAGAAATGTTGAACCTTTCAATATCATAGACTATTTAATTCGTTTTTAAATGGCCTATGTTTTTTCCTTTGTTACCCCTTAACGACCAGCGCCGTACCCTGTACGACGCTGGTCGTTATGCTCATAAGGACCAGCGACATACCCTGTACGTCGCTTCTCTCTGTCGCAATCTCGCTCAAAATAGCGAGAATGCAGTATTTCTGCATGCCCTCGCGGGGCACTGCAGAAATATATTTGCAGAGTTATCGATGCAGAGAGGGCCACTGTGTGGCCCTCTCTGCATCGCACAGTGGTGGTGCCGATCATTGGTGGGTGGGAGTGTAATGAGGGAGGTGGGTGGGCAGCCCATCGCTGGAGGAGGCGCGAGGAGGGTGAGAGTGGGTGGGACCGCTACACCACGCAACACGTTGGGGGAAAAAAAAATAGAGCCGGGAAGTGAGGGGAAAGGAGGGAGGAAGGGCAATGAGGGGGATTCTATGTGGGATCCATTGAGGGAAAGGGATCCGGGAGGGGGAGGGTAATGAGGGAGGGCAAGTACACTACAGAAAAAAAGGGTATTTTAATTTATTTATTTTTAAATTGCCTAATTTGCTGCAAACTGGGTACTGGCAGACAGCTGCCAGTAGCTAAGATGGCGGCAAATAGGTAGAGGGGGGAGGGTTAGAGAGCTGTTTGGGGGGGATTAGGGAGGTTATGGGGGAAATGGGGATAATACACTGCAGAAACCCTAAAAAACTTTCTGCCAGTACTTAAGATGGGGGTCACCTTTGGGGGTTGGGGGAGGGAAGAGAGCTGTTTGAGAGGGGTCAGGGAGGGATCAGGGGGTGGGATGTGTCAGATGGGAGGCTGATCTCTACACTAAAGCTAAAATTAACCCTACAAGCTACCTAATTAACCCCTTCACTGCTGGGCATAATACAAGTGTGGTGCACAGCGGCATTTAGCGGCCATCTAGTTAATAAAAAGCAATGCCAAAGCCATATATGTCTGCTATTGCTGAACAAAGGGGATCCCAGAGAAGCATTTACAACCATGTGTGCCATAATTGCACAAGCTTTTTGTAAATAATTTCAGTGAGAAACTTAAAATTGTGAAAAAGTTAACAATTTTTTTTATTTTGATCGCATTTGGCGGTGAAATGGTGGCATGAAATATACCAAAATGAGCCTAGATCAATACTTTGGGTTGTCTACTAAAAAATATATAGTTTTGATAGGTAAATATAAAAAAATGGCTCTATTTCTGTTTAAATGTAGTGAGGGCAAAAATGCTAAAAATGCTCTGGTCTTTTGGGGAAGTTTTTGTCTGAAATGCCCGGTCCTTAAGGGGTTAAGGTGTAATATTCTGATCTTTTTATCAGCAATTTCTTTTTTATTATTATTTATATTGGAGTTTTAGAGAAATAAAAAAAAGATACATACAAGATACATTCTACAATGACAGAATCATAGAGCAGGGGCAATAAATTGGAAATACATTTCCCATGATGTTCAGCCAGCATTTTTTCAGCTGGCTGAGTATCATGGGAAATATAGTTCTAAAACCTCTGGAGGTCCACCATTGATGACCCCTGTCATAGAGCATTACAATAATAGAGACCTCTCATTATAAAATAAGCCATCTGAAGACCAACTGATACCACTCATGGATCTCAAACCTACTGTATGTAAAAAACATGAAGATTGGAGAAACCCTCCCAACCTGATGTATGAAACCTTTGGACCTAATCAGAAGAAATTCTAGAGATGTACCTTTGGCTTCAGGGGAACAAATTATTTTGCTGATTCGGGTAGTCATCTGATACACAAACCGTTAAACACACTGGCCCAGATTACAAATGGTGCGCTAATGTTTTTCCGCTCACATGCTAACTGGGCTCAAGTTAAAAAATTAGCGCAGCTGAATTAACAAACATATTGCAAGTTAAAAGTAAAAAGTTTGCAAGTGAGACTTAAGTGCCCTTACTTCAGGACTTCGGATATCATGACTGCGCTCACTCCGTCTACATAGACTTCGATAAGGAACTCTACGAAAAGCCTTATTAGTTATCACTTGCCCAGTAACCTGACACTGCTAGATCAACTGGGCTTAAGCCGAAGGTGCATTAGGAATACTTCACATTCCTATTTTCTTTTTAGTTTAAAATATATATTTCTATATACTGCATATCTGATTATTTTTTGTAAAAAATATATTTATACCTATATATCTATATGAATATATGCAGATATAGATATTTATATATATATAAAAAAATATATAATATATATATATATATATATATATATATATATCTTGTATATACATAATATAAATATATATATTTTTTAAACAAAAAAATAAGTGAAGAAAATAGGAATTTCAAGTATTTATATTAATATATATATATATATATATATATATATATATATATATATATATATATATATATATATATATACACAGTCGTATGCAAAAGTTTAGGCACCCCTGACAATTTTCATGATTTTCATTTTTAAATAATTGGGTGTTTGGATCAGCAATTTTATTTTGATCTATCAAATAACTGAAGGACACAGTAATATTTCAGTAGTGAAATGAGGTTTATTGGATTAACAGAAAATGTGCAATATGCATCAAAACAAAATTAGACAGGTGCAGAAATAACAGCCTCTATACGCTTCCTATAGCCTGTAATGAGTGTCTGGATTCTGGATGAAGGCATTTTGGACCATTCCTCCTTCTGATGGATGCCGAGCATGGACAGCCCGCTTGAAATCACCCCACAGATTATCAATGATATTCAGGTCTGGGGACTGGGATGGCCATTCCGGAACATTGTACTTGTTCCTCTGCATAAATTCCAGAGTAGATTTTGAGCAGTGTTTTGGGTCGTTGTCTTGTTGAAATATCCAGTTCTGGTGTAACTTCAACTTTGTGACTGATTCCTCAACATTATTCTCAATTATCTGCTGATATTGAGTGGAATCCATGCGACCCTCAGCTTTAACAAGAGTCCCAATAATGGCACTGGCCACACAGCCCCACAGCATGATGAAACATCCACCAAATTTTACTGTGGCTAGCAAGTGTTTGTCTTGGAATGCTGTGTTCTTTTGCCGCCATGCATAACGCCCCTTGTTGTGACCAAATAACTCAATCTTTGTTTCATCAGTCCACAGCACTTTCTTCCAAAATGAAGCTGGCTTGTCCAAATGTGCATTTGCATACCTCAAGCGACTTTTTTTGTGGCGATGCACAGTGACACCATCTGCAGCAAGATGATTTTGTAGGTCTTTGGAGGTGGTCTGTGGGCTGTTTTTGACCGTTCTCACCATCCTTTGCCTTTGCCTCGCCGATATTTTACTTCTGGCCTTAACAAGAACTGTCCCTGTGGTCTTCCATTTCCTCACTATGTTTCTCACAGTGGACACTGACAGCTTAAATCTCTGCAATAGCTTTTTGTAGCATTTCCCTAAACCATAATGTTGAACAATCTTTGTTTTAAGGTAATTTAAGAGTTGTTTTGAGGCCCCATGTTGCCACTCTTCAGAGGAGAGTCAAAGAGAACAACAACTTGAAATTCGCAACCTTAAATACCTTTTCTCATGATTGGATGCACCTGTCTATGAAGTTCAAGCCTTAATGGGCTCACCAAACCAATTGTGTGTTCCAATTAATCAGTGCTAGGTAGGTAGGTACAGGTATTCAAATCAACAAAATGACAAGGGTGCCCAAATTTATACTTCTGTCTAATTTCGTTTTGATGCATATTGCACATTTCCTGTTAATCCAATAAACCTCATTTCACTACTGAAATATTACTGTGTCCATCAGTTATTTGATAGATCAAAATGAAATTGCTGATCCAAACACCCAATTATTTATAAATGAAAATCATGGAAATTGTCAGGAGTGCCTAAACTTTTGTATGCGACTGTGTGTGTGTGTATATATATATATATATATATATATATATGTGTGTGTGTGTATATATATATATATATATATATATATATATATATATATATATACTGTATATGTGTGTGTAAAACAATTGAATACAAATTATATTGCATGTTTAAAAAAAAATTGTATATATACTCAAAATTGTATATATACTTTATGTGTATATATGTGTTTAATAAACTTTTTTCAATTAGCCATGCTTTACAAGTACACAATACATACATACAATCTATAACTTTCAACTTGTAATATGAGAGAAAGTGTGCCATGCTAACACTTATCTAGTAAATGGGATTTATTAATGATAGCATGGTCCAGCAATATTGCTTATCTGATCCTCGCTATCACCAGCACACCACTTCTAATCTAGCCCATTATTGGACAAAACAGATAAAAAAGGAATGATTGCTTGACCAAATTGATTTGTTCATTTATTCATATTATTTGGTGCCAAAAAAGGAGGTTGACCATTCATGTTTACATTGTCCAATGTGCAACCCTACCATAGTATTACTAATGATTGCTATTAGGGACAACCTTTTAGGCACTAAATGTTGGACTTTAGTCATGCCAGCTTGTACAATCAAGCCTTAACCTAGAATAGAAAGGTGGGAGATGGGGGAAGCTCAGACATTTTCAATCTCTTTGACTAGAGCTATCGGAATCTGCAGTAGTGTGACTTCTGTTGCTCTGTGATCTAGTTATTTACTCATATTCAATCACCGAGTTGTATGTTCTGTTAACAGTGAAAGATAGGCTCTTTTAATTGTTCACATTCAACAATGTAAGATTTTTTTTAAAATTAGTTGAAGATATTTGCTATTCCCATTGAAGATAATGGTAACCAATCTGAATCCAACATTTGTCCAAGATGAATGCCCACATGATCAAAATTTGTCTGAACCGAATCTTGGGGAGAATCTAAAGCAAATCTTTAGGATAAAACAAATGTTTTGCCTGTGTACATTAAATACAATATATCTCCAGAATAGGCAAACTATGGGCTAGATTACGAGTCGAGCGATATTGTTAGCGCAAGGTGCATAAACGCGATTGCATAATCATACTGTTCTTTATGCTCTAATCCATATTAAAAGTGGCGTGCTGTTTAAATTACCTCAAATTAATTTGCGCCAATTTGCAGGTATTTACGCCCCACCATATTTTCTATGGCGTGGAATCACTTGAATGCAATCGCATTTAACGCTCAAACTTCTTACGCACCCTGAAAGGTTGCCAAAGAGTTTGGTTGGAGGAAACGGTTGCACTAAACTATTCTATTAACCCCTAAACCTCCACACATTGCAAACTACTCCCTGCTGCACCCTCAGACTGGATTGGGTACACATCCTATGACCCTGCAACATTCTCAGTCCTTGGTGCTCAATAGCACTCTCAGAAAGCTGTGCTGTCCCCAGAGTCCAAGGCAGTTAACCCAAGACAAGTCTGGGTGCAAGGCCCATAGGGAAAATTACAAAATAAATTAATACAACACACAGAGAAAGTTCAGGACTCGCTTTCAAGCTCTCAGCTAAGATTAAAAGCAAAACTGTAAGAGTTTTTTAAGACATCTGGCCAAATGGGACAAACCCAGGTACCACGTCAAGGTCTCTACCAAAACCTGGGTCCCTAATACAGCCATGCAAATGCAAGCTCTTGGCGGAGAAGTTAAAGAGCAGCGGTCTTACGACCACTGCTTCTTAACTTCTGTTTCTGGCAAGCCAGAAACTTTGGGGGTAGATTGAAGCATCCGCTGTGTAATAAATCTACCTCTAAGAGTGAAGCACAATTTATAGCTTGCGAGTTAACTTTGCTAGACTGAAGCTTTTTGCATGTGTAGGGTAGTCCACGTATTACAAGTTGAAAGCAATAAGTTTTTGCACGAGCAGTAACCAGACGGGTGCAAAAAGCCGAACTTGAATATCGCGAACGTGCTAACGTATTCCCCCATGGAGCATGAAAAGTGGGGGAAAAAAACTAACATTCTTACTCTCTTTCAATCCTGATCATGTTTTCACAAGTGCGCTAATCTGACATAAAATATGAATATTTCACATTCCAATGTTCTTCACATTGAATAATATCTTCTATTTATTCTTAAATACATACAGGTGGCCCTCGGTTTACGCCGGTTCAATTTGCGCCGTTTCAGAATAACAACCTTTCTTTCAGTCATGTGACTGCTATTGAAAAGCTTTGGAAAGCAATGCACTAATTAAATAGCCAGTAGGTGGAGCTGCCCGCTTGTTTTGCAGCAAAGTTATGCAACTTAACAGCCTTAAAGGGACATTAAACACTTTGAGATGGTAATATAAAATGATAAATTGTATATAATAAAACAACTCTGCAATATACTTTCATTATTTATTTTGTCCTCTTTGCCTGTAATTCCATTCTGAAATTGTGAGCTTTTCAGTTCCTGTTAGAAATGGAAGTGCAGAACACTGTTATATCCAGCACAACCTTTGGCTGCACACTCTAGTGACCTATTTATAACGGTCCCTAATTGGTCACAGCAGAGAAGGTAACACAAGTTACAACATGGCAGCTCCCAGTGTTTTATAGACACTAAAACTTTACACTTATTTTGTCACTTTTTAAACAACTAATGAAACTTTAAAAAATACAACTACATATTACTCATGGACTAATCTTTTCTTTGAATGCATCATTCTATCTAGCATGTATTTAGTGTTTAATGTCCCTTTAAATTGATCTGTGTACACAGATCAGACCAGCTCTATCGAGCAAAATTTAGCAGGCACTTCCCTATTATCTTCCTGTCCAGCAGCTTCAGGTGAGGGTGCCTAACTGCTTATTAATCACTGCAGATTAAAATGCATAGGTGCAGACCCAATATTATCTAACATGCTAACAATGCAGAGAACTGATTGCAGAAAAATGCAAGTAAAAAAACATTTTTGTTAGTTTGATGATGATGCAGTCTGTTGTGTGATTATTTAAATAGGTGCTGTTAGCAAATGTTTTTGTTCATTAAACTTGGTTTGATGATGATACAATCTATATTATTAGGTTTATAATGCTGTTTAGCATTTAAAGTCTTCATTTCAAAGCTTTAAAAATAATGTATTAGCTGTTACTTATGACAATTTTGAGAGGGGCCTGGAACCTAACTCCCTCACTTCCCATTGACTTACATTATAAACTGGGTTTCAATTTACAATGATTTCGATTTACAACTATTCCTCCTGGAACCTAACCCTGGTGTAAACTGAGGGCTACCTGTATTTATATAAAATTGATAATAGAAGAAAATTAGAAAGTCATTTAACTTTTTCATGCTGAAATCATGAAAGAAACATTTTGACCTAAATCAGTTTTCAACCATAATCTTCCCATTTGGAAAAAAATCCTCTATTAAAGTTCCCCTCTTTCAAAGCTGCCTTATGGTTTAGCTCAAAAGCTTAAAAGAGATCTTAATTTGTATTCAAACATTGAATTTTTGTGAATTTTTTCATATAAATCTAAAACTGTTTATCAGAAGAAGTTTTTTTTAATGGACTCTAATGTGATGTAATGTGATAATGAAGGTTAAACTTACCACTAAACTCCTTCTCTAAAAACTGTAGAAATTCTTTCCTTCCACGTTGGTCGTTAAGCAGCTCAGTGAAATTAAATGTCCAGCGTTCTATCCTAAGTTTGCTTGGCATTGGCACCCTGAAAGGGAAATCAATGTATTTATTAAAGGACTAGATAACAAGTGAAGCGCTAATTTATCGTGTGTCCGCAAACGGGCAAATTCAGCCATTACAAGTGGCTGGTTTATTGCTACCACAAGCTTGCGGTAGAAATTATCGCTTAAAAATATTAACTAGAGGTCAGACCTCTGGTTACTTTTTTAAAATTTGTATACCAACTAGCCCCCAAAAAATATGTGTAGTTCCTTTTACAAATTAAAAAATTCTGGAATTAAAAAAAATAAAATAAAAAAAATAATATATAACTGGACTAGGCAGTTTTGGGAGGCTAAGGTTGGAGGCTGTGCGGTACTGTAAAGTGCCTTTACATAGCGGTCTATGGGAACTGTTTTCCCTGTAAATATATATGTATGCTTATATACATATATATTTAAAGGGACACTAAACCCACATTTTTTTCTTTCATGATTCAGAAAGAGCAGGCAATTTTTAGCAACTTTCTATTTGACTCATATTATCAAATTTTCTTCATTCTCTTGCTTTCTTTATTTAAAAAGGAAGGCATCTAAGCTAAGGAGCCAGACAATTTTTGGTTTAGAACCATGGACTGCACTTGTTTATTGGTGCTGTCCAATCAGCAAGGACAACCCAGGTTTTGAACCAAAAATGGGCCGGCTTCTTAACTTACATTCTTGCTTTTCAAATAAAGATAGCAAGAGAATGAAGAAAAATTGATAATAGGAGTAAATAAGAAAGTTGCTTAAAATTGCATTCTCTATATGAATCATGAAAGAAAAAAAATTGGGTTTGGTGTCCCTTTAAGCTCTGCTGCCCTTCGCTGCACTAGTTCTCATGCATGTCTGACGGCATGAGAACGAGACTCCCATTGGAGCCTATGGAAGCGAGTACTCGTGAACACAAGGTTGCATTGCACAACACTTGTATTACCAGCGCACATTTGCGTGCACTGGTATTACTCAGATGAGCACAAATATTGCATTCGCTGAAGCGATATTTTGCGCTCAACTTGTAATCCTGCACCTAATTTTGTTTTGGTTTTTAAGGCCTTGTGTATATGGGAATAGAAGGATTGTGATAGAGTCCATTAACTTAATAACATAAGAATTAATATTCCACATCAATGCATCATGATAGATTTAACAACTCTAAAATGTTCTACAATTTAATTCATCTTAAAAAAGAAAATAAATTACTGGCTATATAACAAGAGATACAACAAGACTGTTTACACTACTCATATATGTGAACAAATTAGTTATTAACATGTCCATTAAGTTCTGGTTGCATTAGTCAGATTACAAAATACCCATACACCTTTGCTTATCTTGTCATGTAGATGGCTATTCAGGCTAATTAAAGGGACATTAAACCCAAAGCTTCCGCCTAGCTCCTTTACAATCCATAATGAATGCCTCTGCCAGACTCATCTTCCTTACACTTCGCTCTTCATCTGCTGCACCTTTCTGCCAATCTCTTCACTGGCTTCCTCTTGCCTCCAGGCTTAAATACAAAATTCTAATTCTGACATACAAAGCCCTCAACTGCACTGCTCACCCCTATATCTCAGACCTTGTCTCTAGATACTCTCCCTCCCGTCCCCTTTGCTCTGCTCATGACCTCCTACTCTCCTCCTCTCTTGTTACCGCTTCACATTCCCATTTACAGGACTTCTCCAGACTGGCTCCCATTGTGGAACTCTCTGCCTCGCTCTACAAGACTCTCCTCTAGTTTTGAAAGCTTCAAGCACTCCCTAAAGACTCTACTGTTCAGGGATGCATACAACCTACACTAACCTTTCTTTATACCAGTTCCTCTCCTCCATTGCTATCCCCTGAACCCCCTTAGCATGTAAGCCTAAGAGCCCAACTGTTTGTAGACCACCTTCCTTAGAGCTGACTACAACAGTGTGACTCTCGGCAGGGCTCTCTACCCATTTGATCCCTATAAATGTTACCTTGTATACCGCCTATGTTTATAGCCCTGCAGAATCTGTTGGCGCTTTACAAATAACTGATAATAATATCATGATTCAGATTGAGTTTAAAGTTTTAAACAACTTTCTAATTAACTTCTATTATCTAATTTGCTTTGTTTTCTAAGTATCCTTTGTTGGAAAGCATACCTAGCTAGGCTCAGGAACTGGGAGCTAACTGCTGATTTGTGGTTGCACATATATACCTCTATCATTGGCCTATTAATGTGGTCAGCTAATACCCAGTTTTGCATTGCTGTTCTTTCAATAAAGGACACCAAGAGAATGATGCAAAATTGGTTAAAGAAGTAAATTGGAAAGTTGTTGAAAATGGTATGATCTATACAAATCATGCAAATTCTTTTAAAATCATACCTATATAGGCTCAGAAGCAGTAATGTACTACTAGGAGCTAGCTGATAAGTGGCTGCACATATATGCCTTTTGTCACTGTTAACAAAATGAGTTTAGCTAGCTCCCAGTAGTGCACTGTTGCTCCTTCAACAAAGGATACTAAGAGAATGAAGCACATTTGCTAATAGTTCATTAGTCTGTTGGTTAAAATTCTATGTGCTGTCTGAATCCTGAAAGAAAAGAAAAAAAAGGTTTCAAGCTAAAATTAAGCTTAGAAGCCGTCCATTTTTGGTTCAGCACCTGGGTAGCGCTTGCTGATTGTTGTCTAAATGTAGCCACCAATCAGCAAGCGCTACCCAGGGTTCTGAAGAAAAAAAATGGACTGGCTCCTTGCTGCTCTATCTACACCATGAAAGTTTAATTTTGACTAGACTATCCCTTTAAGTAAGCTTTTATGTGAAAAAGAGATGCGTATGTGTTGGCTGTTTTTGGTACAAAATATGATTCAACTTCCTTGCCTGCTTGTATAATCATTACACAGACTGCCATTTGCCTGTTATCTTTTGGCACAGTTTTTTATTAATATGTGAGAGATAGAAGAAATAAAAAAAACATGCCTTTATTTAAAAGGGATATTAAAGTGAATGTAAATTTAGATGATAAAGTGCCCGGTTTTTAAAAATCCGATTAAAAACAGGGGCACTTTAATCCATCAAAATTTACATTTCACTCGTGTTGTGAAAATACCTTTAAATCTTAACAGCCGCTCCAGCAATTCCCCCGGTCGTCGCAAGCCTCTTCATAAGTCAGAAATGAAAGATCGGTCATCCTCCAATCACGGCTTCCGCCCCCCCCCCCCCGGGGGGAATCAATGTCTGATTCAACGCCGTGATTGGAGAAAGCCGGATTCCTCATTTTAGACCCCGGAAGAGGCTTTGCAACGGGGCAGGGGAATCGATGCAGCGGCTGTCAAGATTAAAAGGTAAGTATTTTTACAAGAGTGAAATGTAAATTTTTATAAAATAAAGTACCCCTGTTTTTAATCGGAATTTTAAAAACCGGGTACTTTATCTAAATTTACATTAACTTTAAATAGTTGGGTACAACTTCAGTAGTACGGTTAATCTGCAAACGAGAAAAGCACACAGCGCTACCCAATTCAAAGTACAAGTACTGTAATTTATTAAAAGCTCTGCCCTGCTACAAAAATGCACTTACAGGGTTAAAAATAACATACCGGAGACGTACTGACCCCTGAAGTAGTCTGCTCGCTTTAAGCAGATGAAATGTGTAGGGTTTTTGAAGAAAAATCTTTTCTATTAGTTATGTACATTCACGGACCGGACTACTAATAACAGCCGAACGGACAGTCTTCATTTGTACTTCCAAGTGCCGGTCCGGAATAAGCTGTGCAAGGAATCTTCCGTATGAGGGATTGCTCTGAACAGTGGAAAGCGGTAAAGTGAAAAAGGAGCTGTATACAGGCTGGCAGTACCGAGGACGTTGATGTTTCTTTGATGAGCATGTGTTTATTTTTAACCATGTAAGCGCATTTTTGTAGCAGGGCAGAGCTTTTAATAAATTACTTGTACCTTGAATCAGGTTGTGCTGTGTGCTTTTCTTGTTTGCAGATTTACCTCCTTTGTTGGGACCAAGGTGCCCAGTTTATTCATCACATAGCAGCAACCGAAAAGAGGATTCGTTATTTCAACTTCAAGTTTATGATCAGAGAAGAGAGTGAGTCATTGGCAGTTCATTGGTTTCTTTCTATTTTTGTTTCTGTTGAAACACAAACACGCAAGGACTGTAGTTAAATCTAGATGGTGATAACGTGTGCTCTGTTGAAACTACGAGACTTTTCCACTGATACACCTATATTAATATTACAAATTTATATAGTGACAGCACCACTAAATGATTACGTAATTCGCTTAAATGCTCGTGCCCGGGATAGAGTCTAGTCTCCTTACCCTATAATTAAATAATAAAAAAGAATCCCAGCATCTAAGTCTAAGAATATTTTAATAATTCAATTCAACAGCACAAATGGTCTACTTCAGACAACCGCTCCGAAGCACTAGCTAAATAATCACATTCAACTCAGTCAAAACCCAAAAAATCAAAAAGAGAAAAAAGAAGAGAATGTATCAAAAAGAAAAGTTCAAACAAATAAAAACTGGAATCGCCCCCCAAGGCGTCCCAAGGGGAAATGACTAGCAACACCTGCCAAAAAAATGAAAAAAGTTCACAGCCTCAGTTGTTTATAGATGTTTCTGTGGTGCACAGATGATATAACAGTCTCTTCAAAAATTGCAGCTGCTACTAGTATCCCACGAAATACTGTCCCAATGTCTCTTTAGGAGAACACTTCTGTAATCCAGTCTTATTATGCTGTTATCATCTGACACTTTCAGCATCCCATAATGCTCAGTATATAGCTCATAGAGAACTTGACAGTTGTATTATTTATAGGCTGCATATATTCAAAAGCAATCTTCCATTGTACTTCCCTTATATTAGGGTAATTATGCACACTGAGGCCCCTGTGTCTCGTATCCGCTAACACACATATGCCTTCTCTTATATCGAAATATGTGACAGAGGTATATAGTAATGAGTAAGCCCAACTTCACACCATAGTAATCTTCACTCACTATGCACAAATAGTCAACCACTTGTTATACAGCTTCCTCAGCCACTTCATATATCGCTTCAACAGCCAATCACAGTATCAAGTATATACCAGTGTTACCTGGGTCTTGAACTTAGTCCAGTGCTTGGTGGTGTAAAAGGCATCAGTGAGACTTACCGCAGTCGTGTGTGGAAATGGATAGCAGCAGTTTTCGGGTCCTCCGGTCTCCTACCTCAATGTCGCCGGTCTCCATATAACAGATTTAGTGTGCAGCCTTCCAAACACATAAATACATATGTACACAAATACATATGTGTACATATGTATTTATGTGTTTATATATCTATATATGTGTACATTTGTATGTATGTGTTTATATGTGTATATATGTGTACATATGTATTTGTGTTTATATGTGTATATATGTGTACATATATATATATATGTGTACATATGTGTTTATATGTCTATATATGTGTACATTTGTATTTATGTGTTTATATGTGTATATATGTGTACATATCTATTTATGTGTTTATATGTGTACATATGTATTTGTGTTTATATGTGTATATATGTGTACATATGTATTTATATGTGTACATATGTATTTGTGTTTATATGTCTATATATGTGTACATTTGTATTTATGTGTTTATATGTGTATATATGTGTACATATCTATTTATGTGTTTATATGTGTACATATGTATTTGTGTTTATATGTGTATATATGTGTACATATGTGTTTATATGCGTATATATGTGTACATATGTATTTGTGTTTATATGTGTACATATGTATTTATGTGTTTATATGTCTATATATGTGTACATATGTATTTATGTGTATATATGTGTACATATGTATTTATGTGTATATATGTGTACATATGTATTTATGTGTTTATATGTGTATATATGTCTACATATGTATTTGTGTTTATATGTGTAAATATGTGTACATATGTGTTTATATGTGTATATATGTCTACATATGTATATGTGTTTATATGTGTATATATGTGTACATATGTATTTGTGTTTATATGTGTATATATGTGTACATATGTATTTATGTGTTTATATGTGTATATATGTGTTTATATGTGTATATATGTGTACATATGTATTTGTGTTTATATATGTATATATGTCTGTAAATATGTATTTACACATATAAATAAATACATATGTACACACATCTTTAGACATGTATATGTATGTATGTATCATAATCTGTATGCTAAAGGCCTTTGCCTGCCTTTTTTCCCCAACACCTGAGATCTCATATCTGTGAGTTTTTATAACTTTTGTGTGCAATATTTTTTTAAAATAATTTTTATTAGATGGTGTTATTATGAGTGTAACTGTACATTGTAATGTATTTTTGAGGTGTTTTGTGAGTTTTATGTTCTGCAAAACAGTTAACCAGAGCTCTGAGGTCGCGGCAATCATTATAGCATAAATCGTGATTGAGCTCACGCGTTCGCATTTACTTTCAACTTGTAATACTAACGCAATTTAACTTGCATGCAAATGAACAAGTACTCTGGCCCTAACATACACCTAGATTACAAGCTGTGCGGTACAGTTATGTGCAGAATAGTCACCTACTGGGTTTTACAAGTCGTGCGGTATGGCTATTCCGCTAGCGTTATAGCCTACACCATAAAGCCCAATAACGCACTCAAAAAATGGCCTTTGAGTGTGGAATGTTCAGTTACCTGTATTACAAGTTGTGCGCTATGGCTTTTCAGCTAGCGTTATAGCTTATACCGCAACGATAAAGTCCACAATCAAAGACCAGTAGTTATGGATTTTGTGAAACAAGAATGTTTCACAAAACTCATAACAAAAATTTTAAAAAGTAGACTAACTCCCATAAACTAACTATTAACACCCTTGCATCGCAAATACTATAATACACCTATTAACCCCTAATCTGCCACCCACCAACATTGCGACTACCTAAATCAAAGTATTAACCCCTAATCCGCCACCCCCCACATCGCCAACACTAAGTAAACCTATTAACCCCTAATCTGCCGACCCCCCCCACATCGCTACTAATAAAATAAACCTATTAACCCCTAAACAGCTGACCCCCCCCCCACATCCCAACAAACTACATTGAACTATTAACCCCTAAACCTAACACCCGCTAACTTTAAATTAAAGTTACAATATAACTACCTTAAAATAAATAAAAATTTATCTGTGAAATAAATAAAACCTAAGCTTAAGCTATAAATAAACCTAACATTACTATTTAAAAAAAAATAAGATACCAAAACTAAAATACCTAAATTACAAAATTAAAAAATCCTAACACTACAGAAAAAAAAAACATTACAAAAAAATAACAAAATCTAAAATTAAACAAAATAACAAAACCTAACATTACACAAAATAACAAACCCCCTAATCTAACACTAAACTACCAATAGCCCTTAAAAGGGCCTTTTTTAGGGCATTGCCCTAAAGTGTTCAGCTCTTTACTTTAAAAAAAAAAATACAGATTACCCCCTAACAGTACAACACCCCCCCACCCACCCGACCCCCGAAACTAAAAAAGACCTAACTATAAAAAAAACTAAGCTACCCATTGCCCCTAAAGGGGCATTTATATGGACTTTGCCCTTAAAAAGGCAATCAGCTCTTTAGTGCCCATTAAAAAACAAAAAAAAATCCTAATCTAAAAAAAACCCGAATCCAAACCAAAATATTTAACACTAACCCCGAAATAGGTTCTCACCATTCCTGAAGTCCGGCAGTGAAGGTCGTCTTCCAGGCGGCTCCATCTTCAATCTTCATCCAGAGGTCGCGGATTGGAGCAGGATGAACGACGGTGCTGACATCCGACGTGGCGCCTCCTCTTCTTGCGATCGTTCGCTGCACACTGAAGATTGAATGCAAGGTACCCCTTTTATATTGGGGTACCTTGCATTCCTATCGGCTGATTTAAAATGAACTGCTTAAATCCTATTGGCAGATCCTGCTCCACTCGGCGCCGCCTCAGCTCAGCGACACCGTGATGCAGATTGAAGATGGAGCCGCCTGGAAGAAGACCTTCACCACCGGACTTCAGGAATGGTGAGTACCTATTTCATGTGTAATGTAAATTTGGTCATTTAAGTTTTTTAGTTTTGGTATCTTAATTTGTTAAAATATTAATGTTAGGTTTATTTATAGTTTAAGCTTAGGTTTTTGATTTATTTCACAAGTTTTTATTTCTTTTATGGTAGTTATATTGTAACTTTAATTTAAAGTTAGCGGGAGTTAGGTTTAGGGGTTAATAGTTTAATTTAGTTTTAATGCAATGTGGGGGGTCGCCGGTTTAGGGGTTAATAGGTTTATTTTAGTAGTAGCGATGTGGTGGATAGGCGGATTAGGGGTTAATAGTTTTATTTAGTGTTGGCTATGTCGGAGGACGGTGAATTAGGGGTTAATAGCTTTAATAATGGGGAATGCATTGTAGTGATCGCCATTCCGCAATCGCAGGTGTTAGTTTTTTTTATAACACTTGTTCTCCATTGGCTTTTGTGTGGTATGCAGCTTACCGCACCATAATGCACAACATAAGGTTTTTTTTTCTAGCTTGTAATGGCTGCGCAATAGAAATTGCGATACTGCCACATTTTTAACGTTAACGCACTGGTTTAGCACACAACTTGCAATCTTGCTGATGGTTAGTAGTAACCCTACTACTGCAGCTGTACCTAGCAGTTAAAGGGACATAATACTCATATGCTAAATCACTTGAAAGTGATGTAGCATAACTGTAAAAAGCTGACAGGAAAATATCACCTGAGCATCTCTATGTAAAAAAGAAGATATTTTACCTCACAATTTCCTCAGCTTAGCAGAGTAAGTATTCTGTAAAAAACAAAATGTATGCATACCAGATAAATTCCTTTCTTTCCTGGCAGGGAGAGTCCACGACTTCATTCCTTACTGTTGGGAAATACAACACCTGGCCACCAGGAGGAGGCAAAATACCCTAGCCAAAGGCTTAAATATCCCTCCCACTTCCCCTATCCCCCCAGTCATTCGGCCGAGGGAACGAGGAAAAGTAGGAGAAACATCAGGGTATAAAGGTGTCAGAAGAAAAACAAAAAGGGAGCAGCCCAAACAAAAATAACTTACGGGCGGGGTTGTGGACTCTCCCTGTTTTCGTTCCATAAGGCAGGTAGAGTCCACGACTTCATTCCTTTCTGTTGGGAAAACAATACCCAAACTCCAGAGGACACTAAAGGAATAACGGGAGGGAACAGAAGAGGCGGACCCTAATCAGAGGGTACCACAGCCTGCAAAACCTTTCTCTCGACACCTGCTTCAGCCGAAGCAAACACATCAAACTTGCAAAATTTAGAAAAAGTATGTAAGGAGGACCAGGTAGCTGCCTTACACATCTGATCCATTAAGGCTTCATTTTTAAAAGCCCAGGAAGAAACTACTGCTCTAGTGGAATCAGCTGTAATCCTCTCAAGAGGTTGTTGTCCCGCCTTCTCGTAAGATAGGCGGATGATGCTTCTCATCCAGAAAGACAGGGAAGACGTAGTGGCCTTCTGACCCCTACGCTTACCCGCATAGATGACAAACAAAGATGAAGATTGTCTGAATTCCTTAGTAGCCTGAAGGTAGAACTTCAAGGCATTAACCACATCTAGATTGTGAATCAAACGTTCCTTTGCTGAAGAAGGATTGGGACACAAGGAAGGAACAACAATCTCTTGATTAATGTTGCGATCTGACACCACCTTAAGAAGGAAACTTGTTTTTCATACCTTATCGGCATGAAAAACAAGGTAAGGTGGGGGGTCACTTTGCAAGGCAGGAATCTCAGACTTTGTGAGCAGAGGCAATAGCCAATAGAAACAAACCTTCCAAGATAACTGTTTAATGTCAACACTATCGCATGGGCTCAAACGGATCCTGCTGCAACACACGAAGAACAAGATTGAGACTCCATGGCCGAGTCATCTTTATAAACACAGGTCTGATCCTAGTCAGGGTCTTAATGAAGGTCTGCACATCCGGAAGCTCAGCTAATCTCTTGTGCAGCAACACTGACAGGGCCGATATCTGTCCCTTCAGGGAACTAGCAGATAGACCCTTCTCCAGTCCATTCTGGAGAAAAAATAAAATTCTGGCAACTTTAACCTTATGCCAAGAAAAACAACACTCCTCACACCAGTGCAGGTAAGTCCGCCACACCTTATCGTAGAAGCGTTGAGTAACTGGCTAATGAGCTTGAATCAAAGTGTTGATGACACTCTCAGAGAAACCTCTCCTGGCTAAGACTTAGCATTCAGTCATCTTCATAGAATCTAGATTTTGATAAAGGAAAGGTCCCTGTATCAGCAGGTCCCTGCGACAAGGTAACCTCCACGGAGGAGATGAGGACATCCCCACCAGATCCGCAAACCAAGTCCTTCGCAGACAGGATAGAGCAATTAGAATCACCAATGCTTGCTCCTGTTTGATGCAGGCCACTACTTGCGGGAGAAAATGTAATGGAGGAAAGAGGTATGAGACTGAACCTCCATGGAACCACTACGGCATCTATTAGAACCGCTTGAGGATCCCTCGATCTCGACATGTACTTGTGTAGTTTGACATTGAGATGGGAGGCCATGAGGTCTATCTCTGGCATCCCCCATCTGCTGCATATCTCTGCAAAGACCTCGGGGTAAAGAGACCTTTCCCCTTTGTGAAAGGATTGCCTGCTGAGGAAGTCTGCTTCCCAGTTGTCCACACCCGGAATGTGGATCGCTGGCAGCGTACAGTTGTGGGCCTCCGCCCATTCTAGGATTTGAGAAACTTCTCTCATCGCTAAGGAACTTTTCGTTCCTCCCTGATGGTTGACGTAGGATACCAAAGTTATATTGTCTGATTGGAATCTGATAAACTGGGACGAGCCCATGAGGGGCCAAGCCTTCAGAGCATTGAAGATTGCCTGGAGTATTGATCGGAAAAGTGGACTCCTCTTGAGTCCACAGCTACTGTGGCTTCCTGGTCCCCAGCCAGAAAGACTAGCGTCCGTAGTCACAATCTCCCAGGACGGTCTCAAGAAGCACATGCCTTGGGGCAGGTAATCTTGACATAGCCACCAAGAGAGCAAGTCTCTCAATAGGTTGTCCAAAACTATCTGTTGTGACCGATCAGAATGGTCGCCATTCCATTGTCTCAGAATGCATAGCTTTAAAGGTCTGAGATGGAATCTCACAAAGGGAATGATGTCCATAAGACACCATGAGTCCAATCACCTCCATACACTGGGCCACCGAAGGTCTCAAGGAGGTCTGGAGGGCAAGACATGCTGTTGCAAAGTCTATGATCTGTTAGAAAGATCTTCATGGACACCAAGTCTATAACTGTGCCCAGGAAATTGACTCTGGTATTTGGAATAAGCGAACTCTTTTCTAATTTTATCTTCCATCCATGTGACCGAAGAAGACTTAGAAGAAAGTCTGAGTGATCCCTTGCTAGACAAAAAGATGGAACTTGTACCCAGAGGAGCTACTGCTATACCTTCTGGCAACTGCTAGAAGAGCCCCCAGAACCTTCGTAAATATCATTGAAGCAGTAGCTAAGCCAAACAGAAGTTCTATGAACTAGAAGTGTTGATCCAGAAAGGCGAATCTCAGGAACTGGAAATGTTTCCCTGTGGTTAGGAACGTGAAGGTATGCATCCTTCAGATCGATGGTGTTCTTCCTGAAGCAGGGAAAGGATTGATCTTATAGTCTCCATCTTGAAGGAGGGGACACTTATAAATTTGTTTAGGCACTTCAAGTCCAGAATTGGATGAAAAGTTCCCTCCTTTTTGAGAACCACAAAGAGGTTTGAATAGAACCCCAGACCTCTTTCTGATGCAGGTACCGGGACTATTACTCCTAAGGAGGGTAGATCCCTTACGCAATCTAAAAAGGCTGTCCTCTTCTCTGGCCTTGTAGACAGTCTGGAGAGTAAGAATCTGCCCCTGGGCGGATACCATTTTAATTATATCCGGTATCCCTGAGATATGACCTCCAGAACCAAAGTATCCTGAACATCCTGAAACCAAACGTCTGAGAAAAGCGACAATCTGCCCCTACTCGATCCCATCTCGGATCGGGGCCACCCCTTCATGCCGATTTGATATTGTGGGCTTCTTTGTCTGTTTGGACTTGTTCCAGGACTGAGCAGGCTTCCAAGTGCTCTTGGGCTGTTTGGGTTTGGATGAAGATTGAGATAATTGGGATTTGTCCAAACAAAAGGAGCAAAAATTAGAGGAGTGCCATGCCTTAGCTCTGTTCTTCTTATCCTAAGGTAGGAAGACACCTTTCCCTCCATTAACCATAGAGATAATGGAGTCCAAACCTGGTCCAAATAAAATCTTCCCCTTGAAAGGAAAAGAAAGGAGTCTGGATTTAGAAGTCATATCCGCATCTTCAACCAGAGAGCCCTGCAGTATAGGACCGCAAAACCTGAAGCCTAAGCATTCAGGCAAATAATATGCATATTTGCATCATAAATGAAAGAATTAGGTACTCTTAAAGCTTTAATTATCTCCTGAATATCCTTGAGGGGAGATTCCACCAAGTTCTGACAGGGAGTCGCATGAGTAGGCCACTGCTGCAGTCGGTTGAAATAAAAATGCTGCGTGTTGGAACATTTTCCTTAGGAAAGTTTCCAACTTCTTATCCATAGGTTCTCCAAAGGAAGAGCTATCCTCAAGAGGGATAGTAGTACGCTTGGCAAGTATTGCAATGGCACCATCCCCCTTAGGGATGGAGCCCCACAGCTCTAATTGAGAGTCAGGGACTAGGAACAATTTTTTTTAAAAGTAGCCGAGGGGGGGGGCGGAGTTTAGCCACGCAGGACGATGGCTGTCTTCTGAAATAGCTCCTATCTCCTACTCCGACTAAAAGCAATCAAAAGGGCATGTGACCTATCCTTTTTTTCCCCATAAGCCTTCCTGAGACAGCAGAAATAACCCTTGATCCGGATCAGGGAGTATCCGATCTTGCTGGGGGTTAGCAACAGCACTATCTCCTATACCTGGGCCTTCAGCCAGACAAACCCCACACTCACCTGAAAAATCTGACCACCGGAGCACACCAGTGCCTATCTCCTTACCTCCGGAACCAGCCAGCACTGCTATTGATTTAGCCTGAGAGCGGAGGATTGCGGCAAGCCGTGGAGGCAAAGTCAGAGCTCTGATGTCTCAATAGACACTGCGGTCCTCCCGATCGCCATCTTGGTCCCACGTGGCTGCCCGCATTTACTCTGCAGCAAGTAGATCCCCAGCCTTCGCTACGGAGGTGACAGTTTGAGAAGCAAAACTCAGTGTGAGTAAATACCGGATCACACTGATAACACACGCTCTCACTTGTATATTTAGGCTAAGAGGGGGGTTACAAATAATAAGGATTTGCTATAAATATTACAGACCTGTTGGGCATACTGAGTATTAACAGTCATTAGATACATAACTGCAGCCCTGATTAACACTTTTTATTAAAAGCACCACAAGTATTGCTGCAGAGAGACAAAGTTTTTTCCCTTTCCTCTTTTGCTGGACACGTTGTGGACAGGATCACACATCACCTCTAGAATCCCTTGGCAGTTTCTACAGGCAGAGCTCTAGAAAAACTGGTGTCCCACATTCTCTTGTTATATCCTTGCTGATGCCCACAACTCCTTTCTTTTTTTTTTTGCTTTATATGTGATGCCTTGCAAGAGGCAGCCCAAACCTGACAAACTGAACCCTGCTAAAACCCTCAACCATTATCTTAAACCTTCCGAGACTTCTGCTCCCTCTTGCACAAGAGGCGCAATAACCTCTTCATCACCTATGTCAAACCAACAGCAGCCTGCTGAGGCCTCTAGTAGTATGTATGTCACCAAAGACGACATCATGCACCTCTCTTCTAAAGCAGACATTAAGGAAATTATGCAAGAAATGAGAACCCTATTTGGGGACCTGCGCAAAGATATTGGTGCACTTGACCAAAGAGTGATGTCTCTAGAAGAAAAGCAAGTGACCACAGACAGCAGACTCCAGAAAACCTCGGCTCACATCCTAGAACAAGACCACAAAATCAACAGCCTCGCCGACAAGTTAGAGGACCTGGAAAACAGGTGTAGGCGCAATAACTTGCGAATCAGAGGTGTGTCTGAAACAGTTTTTCCTCCTGCTATAGAGGGTTATCTACAAGCCTTATTTAAAGTCATAAAAGCGAACCCCTCTGCAGAAGATATACCCATTGAAAGAGCCCACAGGGCTATAAGACCTAAGCCTCCTTCAAAAGCCCCACCTAGGGATATCATAGTGAAGTTTTTAAGATACAAGGACAAAGAGGAACTTCTTCGTTGCGCAAGATTAAAACATCCTATCTTCCATGCTGGAGAAGAAATTTTACTGTTCACAGACCTCTCACAGACAACACTCCAAAAGCGGAGAGAACTAGCACCTATCACCACAGTGCTTAGGAGACATAAAGTTCAATACAGGTGGGGGTTTCCAGTTTCCCTAATAGTGACCTGCAACAACAAAACGTCTATTTTCAAACCTGGTGATGACTCTGAGTCCTTCTTCAAAGAACTGCCTATACCTTCTTCCTTGACAGCGGACAAAGATCCCGCTCATCACTCATCGAAAACCCAGATGGTTGCACAGACCTCTTCTACAGGTGAAAACCCACTTTAAGGAGCCCCTCCACCCTCTACGATTGCCGTCATGGCCTGCTTTTGACTGTCTGGGAGGGTTTTTCCTGCCCTTAAGGGGATGAGCCTGCACCAATGGAACTGTTTACTCAGGGGAATTCTGGCCCCTCTACACTTTCAGGGATGCTGGTATCTTTCTTCAATACAGAGGGCCCCATGGGCTCTCCCTCAGCATAAGAAATATCCCTCTGGACAGCGTTTACAACAGTTGGTAAACTATACCTTTTGTGTGTGTCTTTTTTTTTTTTTTTTTTTTCATTCAAAGTTCCCAATTGTTATTGTATTACTGTTTATGCCTGTTAAACTTGTTTATTGATCAATGATTTCTCAGGGCCACAACCTGGGTCAATATTATAATAGTGGAGGGCTGTATGGTGTCTTCAACATGCCTCACCAGCCTGAAGTAAAAGTTCTTGATTTACTTAAATGATATTAGAGTGTTGGGTATTGTTGCTTCCCAGTAGGGAGATGTTCTTTCCATACTGTTCTGCTTCCTGTACCACATTAAAGAATCCCGTATGTCACCCACAGAGCTAAAACTCTGCTTCTATATAATAGCCTGGGATTTTGGTCCCCTATATTGGAATAGCATTTATGATTAATATTGCACACATATCTTATCTCCAGGTTGACACACTCAAAGACATCATGCTAGTAATCCACTGTGGTATAATTCATCTCACAGAACCTCCCCCCCCCACATCTCTTCCTCCTTATATAGCCTCCTCTAATTTGCCTCACCTCCCCCCCTTTTTTCCTTCCCTACATAACTAAACATGTCCCTTTAGAATTAAGAATTAATAAGACTATACTCTCTATAGCCGGAGAGGGAGATACTTCCCCCGAGTACCTTTCTTCCTTCAACTAATCTTGGCACTACAGATAGGAACACTTATTTGGTGTACCTCTATTGTTCCTTTCTCGTACACCTTGAGTGTGCATCCACAACACCTCTAAAGTTGTAAAACTTTAGCTTCTTCTTTTTTTCTTTTCTTCTCTCTCTTCTCTCTGTTCTTTACTTTTCTTCTTTCTCCTCTTTCTTTAATCTCCCTCCCCTCTTGGGGTGGTTTTTTTTTTTTTTTTTTTTTTTTTTTCTTCCTCCCCTCCCTCCCAATGACACAAGAAATGACGGGTAGATCTAGTAGATTTCACGAACATGCTCTACAGCTTACAACGATAAATGTAAAAGGACTTAACAGTCCGGGCAAGAGATCAATAGCATATAAGGAACTTTCCAAATTGGGGAGTCATATTCTCATGATCCAGGAGACACACTTCCAAAGGGGTAAAGAACCTAGATGGAACACTCCACATTTTTCTACAGCCTGTTTTGCTTCAGGCCCCCCCAAAAAAGGGGGGGTGGGCATCTTGATTCACAAATCCATCCCCTTTCAGACATCGCACATTGATAGAGACCCTGAAGGCCGTTACGTTCTCCTATCGGGCCAACTCTTTGGGCAACAGCTTTCGCTGCTGAATATTTATGCGCCAAATCAGGCTCAAAACGCTTTCTTCAAGAAAGTGTCAAACTTGATCCTAGACCGAGTTAAGGGCACCCTTTTTCTTGCTGGGGACTTCAACCTGGCATTTGACCCTGAGCTTGACTCTTCTAAGGGAACCTCATCTGTCCCCAGGACTGTGCTAAAAGCAGTTAGGACCACACTCGCCAATCTTGCCCTCCACGACATCTGGAGAACACTGCACCCAGTAACCAAAGATTACACTTTTTATTCATCCCCACATAATTGCTATACTAGGATAGACCATATACTTACTGACGCTAACGAACTCTCCCTATCCAACCACTGCGAGATTGGCCATATAACTTGGTCGGATCACGCACCAGTGTCTTGCTCCATATTGTGGCCGGACCTCCCTATCACAACCAAGATTTGGAGGCTGGATGACTCCCTTTTGGATGATCCAGTCACATTAACAGAGATAGAAAGAGACATCACTGAATATTTTACAATTAACAACAAAACAACTGCTTCTCTGCAGTGTGAGTGGGAGGCGCACAAAACTGTATTACGTGGCATTTTTATTAAGCGAAAAGCTAGGATTCTCAGACAGGCCAGAGAGAGACACACCTACCTTCTAGATAGAATTCAAACACTTGAGAAAGCCCACAAGCAAGACCTGAACAATAACAGCCTTAGAACCGAACTTTTTAAAACTAGATCGGACCTTAAGGCCCACTTGACAATTATCCACCAGCGCAATGCTCTTTATTTAAGGCAACACTACTTTGAGGGCGGTGACAAACCGGGGAAATTGTTAGCTAGGTGCCTACGGAGGAAACAACTATCTTCCTACATTCACGCTCTCCAAACCCCAGACGGCCACTTAATTAAGAGTAATAAGCAAATTGCGTCCACCTTCAGAAATTATTATAGCTCGCTATATAACATCTTAAATCCCAATGCTAACTTGACAAAGGGCGAATCTCCCCCGGAAGCCAGAGAACACCTTGATGAATATTTCCAAGGGCTAGGTCTACCAACACTAACTAAAGAAGGGAAAGAACACCTTGAATCACCCATCACGTTAGAGGAAATACAACAGGCCATTAAAGATTCCCCAACAGGAAAAAGCCCAGGGCCAGATGGGTACACGATAGGGTACTATAAGAAACTCACAGAGGTATTGTCCCCTCACCTCCTGTCTCTATTTAACAACCTAAGAGATGACCCCTCCCTGTCTAGAAACCTCCTTGAGGCACACATAACTGTAATCCCCAAACAAGGAAAACCAGCTGTACGCCCTGAGAATTTCAGACCCATATCCCTAATCAACACGGATATGAAAATCCTTGCTAAAGTTCTAGCTAACAGACTAAATAAATATCTCCCTAACCTAATATCCTGTGACCAGGTCGGCTTTATACCAGGCCGAGAAGCCCGAGACAATGTTATCAAAACTATCCATCTAATAAACTTCGCTAAGGCCTCGGGGACGCCCTTGGTCCTCTTCTCGTCCGATGCGGAGAAGGCCTTCGACAGGGTTCGTTGGTCTTTTCTGCGGAGGGCTATGGCCGAAATGGGCATTCCAGAATCTTTTTTAAACATGTCCTTCGCTCTATACTCCAACCCTAATGCGAAGATCAGAGTGAATAATGCCCTCTCAGAGCCCTTTTCCATCAATAACGGTACTAGACAGGGATGCCCTTTATCCCCTCTGCTTTTTGCCATCTCTATTGAAATTTTAGCTCAAAAAATTAGAAATAATAATAACATCAAGGGACTAAAGATTGGAAATTCAGAACATAAACAAGCGTTGTACGCTGACGACATCCTCTTCTCTCTGACGGAAGCAGAAAGTTCCATCCCAGAACTACTGTCTGAATTAGATGCCTATGGCAAGGTTTCAAATTTCAAACTGAATATTTCTAAATCAGAAATCTTGAACATCAATACCCCCCCCCCAAACACTACAATATATTAGAGATACATACAATGTCCCCCTGGCTCACCACAAACTAAAATACCTAGGGATACAGCTGACATCTACGACTCTAGACCTATTCAAACATAATTATAGCTCTTTAAAAAATGACATTGCACGAGATTTGTCCTCTTGGAAGAACAAACCCCTCTCCTGGTTGGGTAGGATAGGCGTAGTAAAAATGAATGTTCTCCCCCGGGTTTTATATTTGATGCAAGCTCTACCTATCCCTCTTCCCGACAGTTATATTGCTCAACTACAAAAGATTATAGAACAGTTTATATGGGCGGGCACTAAACCAAGAGTTCCAAAGAAAACACAATACCTACCTAGAGACAATGGGGGACTGGGGATTCCAAACCTTCAGGCTTATAAACACGCAATTGTACTTAGACATATAGTGGAATGGGCACACAACACTGACAATAAAACTTGGATACAACTAGACAGGAATATCTTCAAATTAAATAATGCCGCAACGTTGGCATGGACAGCCCAACAGAAGAGACCTAGAAATATACCGCATTATCTCATCACGGCAAACATCCTTTCTGAGTGGGATAAACTTTTGGCCACCAACACACACATCTCCTCTAAATTTGCTCCACTCTCCCCACTCTTGGAGAACGTAGACCTCCCCTATCACAAAATACAAAACAAGAGCCCTATCCCGTATGCTCTTAGAACGGGATCCATCCAGTTTATCTCAGAAGAGGGTAAATTGAAAACGCAAGCAACCCTTGCAGAGACCCACAGGGGAATTTTTTCCTCGTGGTTTCATTATAACCAAGTATTACACTATATTTCACACCACAAACACAGACATGACTTTGGACGTGAACTTACATACTTTGAGAAACTATGCATACAACTGGACTACCCCGGGCATTTGATCTCTAAACTATACAAAATCACTGTTAAAACTTCTGATATTTCTCTGCCTTCATACACGATCTCTTGGCAAAAAGAACTAAACCGAGACATAGATGCGGACATATGGATGAGGGCATTCAAATTAAACAAACGATCCTCGGTTTCGGCTAAAATACAGGAAATTCAGTTAAAACTACTGAGCCGCTGGTACCTGACTCCGACAAGACTACGCAAAATGTTTCCCAAAACGAGCAGTTCCTGCTGGAGGGGGTGTGGGGAGGAGGACTCCCTCCTCCACATTTGGTGGTCATGCCCACGCTTGACGGACTTCTGGACAGCCATATTTAAAGTAATGACAGAAATTCTAGGCACACCAATTCCCTTTGCTCCAGAGACCCTATTATTTTGTTTCATACCCAGAATGGAGGGTCAGGGTAAGCAAACTTTACTGCTGTTAATGTTGACAGCAGCCAAAAAACTCATACCAAAGCATTGGAGGTCCCATATTGTCCCCACTGAACAAGAGTGGTTAAACCAAGTGAGCGATCTGCTGACGCTGGAAAGATACCATTATTTAAAAAACCATAAACTGGACCAATATGAGCTAATACTAGCATACTGGAATAGAACAATCTAGACTGGGTACTTTTGGTGTACCTCCCATTCACCTATGAAACTAACACTGATCCACTCCGTCCCCTCCCTCTATTCCACTCCCCCCCCTTTTTTCCTTTTTTTTTTTTTTTTTTTTTTTTTCTTCTTTTCCTCTTCTCTCTTCCTTTTTAACTACTTGCTCTCCAGAACCTTCTGGAATAAATACTTATTAAGATGTTTATAGCAATTTGGTAAAACTTATTAAAAAGAAAAAATAAATTGTTAGAAAATATGACAGGATTCATGTTCGTTTACTAAGACGGGACATCAGGGGTCTTCTAATAGTTATTTATCGTTTATACTTTACTATTTACCTGTTGTTTGGCATATCAATAGCACAGACCGAATTCTAGCCCTGTAACCAGATAAAACAATCTTTACTGTTAACTTCTATTTTACACGATTCTGGACGCCTTGTTTGTTTGATTGGTAAGTCTGTGACTTTGTATCTGCTGTATACTGTAAACTGTGATGTACTGTCTTTATTATACATCTGAATAAAGCTCTTTTGAAAAAAAAAGAAAAAAAAAAAAAAAAGTAGCCGAGGGATGTTCAAATTCTTTCCCATTCGTTACTAATAATGCTGGCCATACAAACTGGGACCGGAAAAGTTTGAGGGACCTTCCTGTCTTCATAAACCCTATCTAACTTAGGGATCTTAGTTTCCTCAGGAAGCTTAGCCTCTGGAACTTCTAGCATAGACAGGACCTCCTTCAGTAAAATAACGCAGATGTTCAATTTTAAATCAAAAGGAGGGTTCCTCCGCCGGAGGAGATTTAGTAATAGAAGTCTCTGACTCCGAAAGTACACCCTCTGACGCCACAGAGGTTAACTCATCCTCGGATAGCTGGGACATACAAGCTAGATCCAATTGGAAATTAGATGAATCTAAAACAGGAGAACTGTGTTTAAAGGGACAGTCTAGTCCAAAATAAACTTTCATGATTCAGATAGGGCATGTAATTTTAAACAATTTTCCAATTTACTTTTATCACCAATTTTGCTTTGTTCTCTTGGTATTCTTATTTAAAAGCTTAACCTAGGAGGTTCATATGCTAATTTCTTAGACCTTGAAGGCCACCTCTTTTCAGAATGCATCTTAACAGTTTTTCACCACTATAGGGTGTTAGATCATGTTTTTCATAGAGATAACACTGTGCTCATGCATGTGAAGTTATCTGGGAGCCAGCACTGATTGGCTAAACTGCAAGTCTGTCAAAAGAACTGAAATAAGGGGGCAGTTTGCAGAGGCTTAGATACAAGATAATCACAGAGATAAAAAGTATATAAATATAACTGTGTTGGTTATGCAAAACTGGGGAATGGGTAATAAAGGGATTATCTATCTTTTAAAACAATAAAAATTTGGGTGTAGACTGTCCCTTTAACCTTTCTGTTATGATTCCCAGAGATAGGTACTCAGGGTTTGTGGGCACTGTCTATTGTAACTGTGCGGTAAAGTCTGCAGCAAAAAGGCCTCCTCCAGACGGAGAAATAGCTGTGCGACGGGGAACTGCATGTGAAGCGGTTAGGGTAGAAGGGGTAGTAATCTCTCTGTTCACAGTATCCTGAGAGGTTGATGGCTTAGAGGGACTAACAGTGCTAGGGTTACTAGCAGATTTATCTCTCTTCTTTAAAGCAGGCAATTGGAACAAAATTAAGCAGGCGGGCAAACCACGGCCTCCTCACAATATAATCAGGAATTATTAAGCACTACAGAAGGAGTGGAACCTTCTAACATATTATCAGAGTCCTCCCTAGTAGGTATGTAATCCCACAGTAGAAAGCGAAAAACGATACAAAAATAAACTTTTTAAATATAGAAAGGCACCTTTACAAAACCAAAGGCTGGGGCACTCACCACCTCCTATACCCAGACAAGTTGTCAAGAAAAGCTACTCAGGAGTGCTGTCTGTAGTAGGATCGTAAGGAAGTGAATGAAGCTGCACCCAGTCACATGGTGCGTAAGGCAGGACCTCCCTTGCTATAAAAAAGTGCGCAAGGTTATCAGGAGCTGCACAACTCACAAAAATGAAAGTGAAACCTGCTTGTTCCAGTCAAAAGCACACAGTCTAAATGAGCCCTGAAAACGTACTTCACAAATGTTAAGCAGAATATAAACTCCCCTAACTGTTCCCAATAAACTCCCACTAAGGAGAGATTAACCCTCGATCCTACTGAGGTATAGAGGAGTTACACTATATAAGGCGTCCCTGCTATATGAAAATAACACAGACTTAACCTCCAGGATCCGTGCTTTGGAACAGATACATCCTCTCAAGTGTGACAGCCTTGTAGTGATGCTCTGACAGGGACCTGAGTGTGGAAAAGCAAGACGTGTAACTCTTGCTCAGGAGTTGCTAGATAGACAGTCTGGATGGCTTCACAGAAAAACTTTCCCTGCATCTCCAGACTCTAACTTTTATTAATACTCTCACTGAGAGGTTTATATGATTACTTCAAACTCCAGTCCTCTCTTGAAGGGAACATACCCGTTTAGGGACTATACGAATCTTCTGACACTTCTCTGCCATCCTCCTCTTGTGACGAAATGCAAAGAATGACTGGGGGTAAGGGAAGTGGGAGGGATATTTAAGCCTTTGGCTGGGTGTCTTTGCCGCGTCCTGGTGACCAGGTGTTGTATTTCCCAACAGTAAGGAATGAAGTTATGGACTCTCCCTGCCTTATGGAAAGAAAATTATACTTCAGCTACTGCCCAGCTGCAGGTTTAAAAAAAAAGGAAGAAATGAACAGCAGCCAATCAAGATCAGCAGAGCTGAGGTCATAAACTCTTTTACTGTGATCTCATTACATTTCACTTAACTCTCATGAGATTTCATGAGATGTCATAGTAAACTTCCCTGAATAGGGAAATAAGAGGAGTGTGTATGAAGCTCACTGCCATGCATGTCCCGGGACAGGCATACTGATTTGCTGCCTAAAGTCCTTTACAATGGGGTGTAATGAGGTAAAATATCTTCCTTTTTTACATAGAGATGTTCAGGTGATATTTTCTAGTCAGCTTTTTACAGCTATGCTGCATCACTTTTAAGTGTTTCAACATGTGGGTATCATGGCCCTTTAAAGGGATATTACACAGTGCTCCTTTAGTAAAAACAAATATGTTAAATCAAAGTAAACATAAAAAGAAACATGTTGTGTAAACACCAAAAACTTACTTGTTTGCTTACAAAATTAGCACTTAGAAATTCTCAAGGTAGTCATTGCCCTCAGGGAAATAAGAGAGCTGACATATTGGTAATTAGTTTCATTCTTTCTCTTCTGAGCATGGGCAACTCTGACTCCCTGTTTATCTAGTATTCACTTAATAGTAAACCAGCTCATGTTACTCTATAAGTTTTATGACATCAAGCTAGATAAGCCTTCATGTAGATACCACTGCCACAGTTTAATAAAAAAGAAATAAAAGGTAAAATTATTTAAAAATGATAAATAATACATATTTCATTGATTTCTGTTAAGTTTAAACCACTGCTTAGAGCTTTTTATTACACCAATGAATAAAGGGAAATGTTATTGTGCCTTTAAATATGAAAGGGTTAACACATATGGCATATTTCTAGAATGGCTTGAAATTCACTTTTCTTAAAATACTCACATTGCCGAATTCATTGTCCAATATGTGGCATCATCTGTGATCCATGGATTGCTCGGCAGGCACCCAGACATAACTGGATCATGAGGGAGATACTGCTCACTAAATTTAAGAAACCTTAAAAATAAAAAATAGAAAAAGATTAACAGTTATTGTTTAAAAAGATAAATAATCCCTTTATTACCCGTTCCCCAGTTTCGAGGTTTCTTTACCTCTGATTACCTTGTAGCTAAGCCTCTGCCCCCTTATTTCAGTTCTTTTGACAGACTTGCATTTTAGCCAATCAGTGCCCTCTCATAAGTAACTCCATGAGGATGAGCAGAATGTTATCTATATGGCACACATGAACTAACGCCCTCTAGCTGTAAAACAACCTGCCAAATGCATTCAGATAAGAGGCTTCCTTGAAGGGCTTAGACATTAGCATATGAGCCTACCTAGGTTTAGCTTTTAACAAAGAATACCAAAAGAACAAAGCAAATTTGATGATAAAAGCAAATTGGAAAGTTGTTTAAAATTACTTCCCCTATCTGAATCATGAGAGATTAATTTTGACTAGACTGTCCCTTTAACATTTATGCTATGAAAAAAAAATTCAGTGTGTGTAGACTGTAGTTAAGAAAACAAAAAAGCTAAAAAAATAGGATCAGTAATTATGTCTTCAAATTTGCTAAAATTATATAAATGAAATGTATAATATTTCAAAGACAAAAATATTAAAGGGACATTAAACACTTTGAGATGGTAATATAAAATGATAAATTGTATATATAAAACAACTCTGCAATATACTTTCATTATTTATTTTGTCCTCTTTGTCTGTAATTCCATTCTGAAATTGTGAGCTTTTCAGTTCCTGTTAGAAATGGAAGTGCAGAACACTGTTAAATCCAGCACAACCATTGGCTGCACACTCTAGTGACCTATTTATAACAGTCCCTAATTGGCCACAGCAGAGAAGGTAACACAAGTTACAACATGGCAGCTCCCAGTGTTTTATAGACACTAAAACTTTACACTTATTTTGTCACTTTTTAACCAACGAATGAAACTTTAAAAAATACATCTACATGTTAGTCATGGACTAATCTTTTCTTTGAATGCATCATTCTATCTAGCATGTATTTAGTGTTTAATGTCCCTTTAAAGCTAATGTTTATGCTCCAACTTAATAAAAAAAACATGAAAATACCATGAAACAAACAAAAAACATACATTCCATAACTTAAATTCAGCTTTGTTTATTATTTTATACAAAAACATGGTTGACATAATTGATGACATCACCTGTGAATTAATGATGATATTGATCACAAGACATGATATCACTGAAATCAAACTGGAAGTTATGCATGTAATTTCCAAATCTTATTAAAGAGTGCCAGTATTTATATAAAATCCCAAAAGAACTCTGCACTCACTTCGTTTGAACAGCTGCCTGGGGTGCATCCAATGCTTAAGCAAATACACAGTCCCAAAATAAAGAGCGCTCACCAGGTCTTTTTATCAATATAGCAATCAATGCTTTTATTACATAAAGTGACGTTTCTGGGGTTTTAACCCCGTCCTCAGGTCTGAGGATGGGGTTAAAACCCCCGAAACATTACTTTATGTAATAAAAGCATTGATTGCCATATTGATTAAAAAGATCTGGTGAGTGTTCTTTATTTTGGGACTATATATATTTATATATATATGTTTATACACACACACATATATATATCAGTGCATATATCAGTGCTAGCTGCCCCATTAACTGATCAGTATGGTTTTACTTTAGGGAGATCATGTCAGACTAATTTGACTTATTTTATTAAATAAACAAAAGTATTAGAACACAGTGGAACAGTTGACGTAAGATATCTAGATATCAGCAAAGTATTTGACACCATCCCAAACAACAAACTTATTCACAAACTGTATCTCCTTGTGAACTTTGGTAGAATACTGGCTTATGGATAGAAACCAGAGTGTTACTAGTGGAGGTCATCAGGGGCCAGTTCTGGGACCTGTTTTGTTTAATATATTTGTCAGTGATATTAGCAAAGAGCTAGAGGGAAACGTTTGTCTGTTTGCAGATGATACATAAATGGTAGAGTAGATATACCAGGGGGGGGGAGACAAAATGAGAAGAGACATACAACAATTGGAGGATTGGACAAATGACTAGGATCTAAAGTTTAAGACCGCAAAGTGCAAAATTATGCATTTAGGAAAGAAAAATCAAAATATTAATTACAGACTCAATGACACTTTTATAGTGTGCAGTTCTGGAGGCCATAATTACAGAAGAATATAAACAAACTGGATTCTGTGCAAAGAGGGGCTACTATAATGGTACATGGTCTAAAAAATAAATCTCACCAAGAGATGCTCAATGACCTAAATATGTACAGCTTAGAGGACAGAAGGGAAAGAGGTGGTATGATAGTAACTTTCAAGCATATTAAGGGGCTTAGTAAAGCTGAGACTGTGAATATTTTTCATAAAAAGAAAAATTCAAGAACAAGGAGTCATGATCTCAAGCTGAAGGGTATACGTTTCAGGAGTAATTTGCTGGAGCACTTCTTTATAGAAAGGGTGATTGTCATTAACATCTCTTGTGAAAGTTTATTCCATGAAATATTGTGGGGGACTTTAAACCCTTAGCAACCACAACGTACCCTGTAAGTCACTGGTCTTTAAGGGTTTTACTGGTCATAGTAGCACGGATCTTGCTGTGAGCTGCCAGACCGCGCTATTATGACCTCCCTTCCGGATGCAAACATCTTGGTATAGAGAGGTCAAAGGAATCCCCATTCAAGGGGTTTAGAATGCCTGATATAAATGTAAAACTATTCTCCTCCTCTGTTGTCAGGGTTCAGCCTGGAATTGAACCTGTCTCTATTTCTGCAGCTGTTATTTCCCAGCCTGTTGTTTTACCACTGTGCCATCAGATGACTTGATCACAGAAAAGGAATATTGTGTTTTTCTGTTTGCTGCAACCTTGGCTCTCTGGCTCCACCTGCTTGCCAGTTGAAACAAATCATTTAATCAGCAGTCTGCTTTATCTGGGAGGTTTGTTTGCAATTCTGTGCTTTCACATTAAGAGTGATACTCTGAAAGACTCTCTGTTCCTGTTTCCTGTGAGATATACAGAATTGTTGGAATTCCTGGTTCCTGATTTCTGCTACAATTACGGACTACTCTTCTGGATAATCCCTTGGCACTGTGTTTCATTTTTTAACTGATTTCCTGGCAATTGAGCTTGCCTAAAACTTTCCTTTCTAAGGACTGACTCAGGTACTTTTGTTTACTTGTTTCCTGATACTACAAAGTTCCAATTGCAGTCTATGCAAATATCCTGTTTGTATCTACAAAGTTCCAATTTGCAGTTTATGCAAGATTCCTGTTTGTTTCTACAAAGTTCCAGTTTGCAGTTTATGCAAATTTCCTTAAAGTACCAATTTGCAGTTTATACAAGTCTCCTTAAAGTACCAGTTTGCAGTTTATACAAGTTTCCAGTTTGTTACAACTGTGTCCAGTCTACTGCATATGCAAATATCCTGTTTTTTATTACAAAGCTCTGCTTTCCTGAATGTTATTACACAGTTCCAGTCTACAGCATATGCAAATATCCTGTTTGTTATTACAAAGCCCTGCATTCCTGTTTGTTATTACAAAGCCCTGCTTTCCTGAGTGTTATTACACAGTTCCAGTCTACAGCATATGCAAATATCCTGTTTGTTATTACAAAGCTCTGCATTCCTGTTTGTTATTACAAAGCTCTGCTTTCCTGAGTGTTATTACACAGTTCCAGTCTACAGCATATGCAAATATCCTGTTTGTTATTACAAAGCTCTGCATTCCTGTTTGTTATTACAAAGCTCTGCTTTCCTGAGTGTTATTACACAGTTCCAGTCTACAGCATATGCAAATATCCTGTTTGTTATTACAAAGCTCTGCTTTCCTGAGTGTTATTACACAGTTCCAGTCTACAGCATATGCAAATATCCTGTTTGTTATTACAAAGCTCTGCATTCCTGTTTGTTATTACAAAGCCCTGCTTTCCTGAGTGTTATTACACAGTTCCAGTCTACAGCATATGCAAATATCCTGTTTGTTATTACAAAGCTCTGCATTCCTGTTTGTTATTACAAAGCTCTGCTTTCCTGAGTGTTATTACACAGTTCCAGTCTACAGCATATGCAAATATCCTGTTTGTTATTACAAAGCTCTGCATTCCTGCCTGTTATTACAAAGAACTGTATTCCTGCCTAATACTACAGCCTATAGACATTGTCTTATCTAATTGCATATCTCTACATTGCTTTATCCTATAAATAAAACCATCTCCTTTATTTCCTAAAACGTTGTACCTGTTTAATTATGCCTAAAGGGAAAGACTCACGCAGACAAAACACAACATTAACCCCAAAACCTGACACCTCTGCACAACAGCTCCTTACTGCTGAACCTGATCCCTTGCAGAGTATGACATCTGTGTACTCCTTACAGAGAACGGAATATGGCACCATAATTACAGCTTGTAACATACTGTAATAACCATATTTTGTTTAGTTCTTTAGGGGAAGAGAGAGAGAGATTTTCAAGAGATCTCTTCTTTTTTTCATCTTTTAGAAGTTGAAGCTAAATATAGAGCAGTTGCTTTGTGAGTCTGAGACCTCACTTTTCTCTAAAGCAAAGTTTTCACACACACTTGTCATTTGAAGATTGCCGGAAGGAACTGCCCTATTTATTAGCTTTTGTATGGTTTATTTTTTCTCTGAACATTTTCCTTGTTTCCCTTTATACATATGTCTAGACCCTCAAACTGTCAAGTCACTGTCATCACTGAATGTTTTAGAAACTGTAATTCCAGAAGGTTCATTCACTGGAGTGCTTTTTTTTTTTTTCATCTAAATTAATCATCTTTCACTTGGGAACACACAGCTGCTCCTAAATTTCTGTGTCTGAATCTATACAATTCATAGCTTTTCTGCTTTACAATTTCTTCACCACAGTTGCAGCTATCAAATGTTGTAACTGGACAAATAGTGTGGCTGGTCATATCATGGAATTTTACATTATTGAGACATCATACAAGAATTTCCAGCATATCATACACCACAAAGGAAAAAGATAAAAGATCTTGATGGATTCTATCATTTCATGATAAAAGCAGAGATGTGTACACAGATCAAACAATCACACAGTCATATCCTGATTCTTCCAGGCGAATGCCAAAGTCAAACAAAGCTATCAGGAAAACTATCATGGGAAATACACAATTTTGTCAAATCTGTATCAAATTTACACATATGCAGTCTTATAATATATATTACCTTATATTTATCTAACACACCCAACATCTGCTAGATTCATGTCAGATTTATGGAACCACACTTAGTTCTGTAAACTGCATAGAAAATTTACAAACATACAGTTTAACCTAAACTTAAAAAAAATAATATATATATATATATATATATATATATATATTTAATCTATATCTTCAACTAAAACTATTGCATTGGCTGAATCAGGTATAATTTGACAGTGGGGTAATTAATATATTAATTATGTGCCATTTAATACATTATAATATCTACACTAAATGAAATGCACCTAGATTACAAGTTTTGCGCTAGAGGGTGTGAAACGAACACAACAAAAGTTGCGTTATTACACCCTTCATAGCGCTGCTATTATGAGTTTTGAAAAAGCCGCCTTGTGTGTGCGATATGGTTGCGATGAGCTCGATACCGCACAAAATCCAAGCGCCGATTTGACGTGCTAGAGCACGCTTTCCCCATAGACATTAATTTTTTTTCTAACACCTGCGATCACGGAATGAAAAAGCTCTGTAACGCAGCCCCAATGATGTCTATGGGGAAAAAAGTTATGTTTAAACCTAACACCCTAACATAAACTCCACGTCTAAACACCCCTAATCTGCTGCCCCCGACATCGCAAACAACTACATAAACTTATTAACCCCTAATCTGCCACTCCGGGAGTTCATTCAGCACAAGGGTCTGTTACTAGTGGTGTTCTTCAGGGGTCAGTTCTGGGGCCTGTTTTGTTTAACATATTTATCTCCGATATCAGCAAAGGGCTACAGGGGAAAGAATGTCTGTTTGCAGATGATACAAAAATGTGTAACAGAGTGGATGTTCCAGGGGGGGTAGACAAAAGGAGAAGTGATATACAGCAATTAGAGGATTGGACAAATGACTGGGATCTAAAGTTTAACACAGCAAAGTGTAAAATAATGCATTTAGGGAAGAAAAATCCAAATGTTAATTACAAACTCAATGACACTTTACTGACTGTTACAGATGAGGAACAGGACTTGGGAATTATTATTTCAGATGATTTAAAACTTAGTAAACAATGTAGTAATGCAGCGAGTAAGGCTAGCAGAATGCTTGGATGTATGTAGAGGTATTTGCAGCAGAAATAGTAAGGTTCTTATGCCACTTTATAGATCATTAGTTAGGCCACATCTTGAGTATTGTGTGCAGTTCTGGAGGCCATATCTTCAGAAGGATATTAACAAACTTGAGTCTGTGCAAAGGAGGGCTACCAAAATGGTACATGGTCTAAAAAATAAAACTTACCAGGATAGGCTCAATGACCTAAATATGTATAGCTTAGAGGAGAGGGGAAAGAGGTGATTTGATAGCAACTTTTAAGTACATTAAAGGGTTTAGTAAAACTGAGGCTGTGGGTATTTCACATAAAATGGAAAACTGAAGAACAAGGGGTCATGAGCTCAAGCTAAAGGGTAGTAGATTCAGAAGTAATTTGAGGAAACACTTCTTTACAGAAAGAGTGATTGATTTATGGAATAAACTTCCTCAAGAGGTAGTAGCAACAAACACTGTGGGGGACTTTAAAAATGCATGGGACAAGCATAAGGCTATCCTACAAACTAAATAAGTTTATACTGTTAGGTAATATCGGGCAGACTTGCTGGGCCTATGGCTCTTATCTGCCGTCAATATCTATGTTTCTATGATATCGCTGCCACTATAATAAAGTTATTAACCCCTATTCCGCCGCTCCCCGACATCCCTGCCACTTAAGTTATTAACCCCTTAACCTCTGGCCTCCCACATCACTGCCACTAAAAAAAACTATTAACCCCTAAACCGACAGCCCCCCACATCGCAAAAAACTAAATTAAACTTATAACCCCTAAACCTAACAACCCCCTATCTTTAAATTAAAATTACAAGCTCCCGATCTTAAAATAAATAAAAACTTACCTGGGAAATTAAAAAAACCTAAGTTTAAACTATATATTAAACTAACATTACTATTATACTAAAATTAAAATAACTATCAAATAAATACATTTAATTACTAAAGCCAGACAGATAGCTCAGCATGTTATTGCACTGTGGCTAAGCTTTGTAGCAACCTTAGGGTTGCAGGTTCGATTTCCAGTGAGGTCCATTCAGCCTTTCATTCTTCCGAGGTCGATTAAATGAGCAGCATCTTCAGTCCTTTATGGGTGATTAGACGCGCTTTACAAATACCCAATACATACATATGAAAGAGCAGTATTCAAATATATGGACTTTTCTTTTTGTGGAATCCTTCATGAATTAACTAAGTTTTGTTTCTTCAAGACATGGTTAGAGGATTTAATTTACCTAAGGGTTTCGTGATTCCTCAGTCAAGGGTCACTTCTTTTTGGGTTTCTAGATGGATTCTGTGTTCATGTCTTTGTCTTTATCGGACATAAGTCAATTGTAAGTGGTGTTAGCCTGTCTAAATTACAGTCTAGAACATTTCTTTCAGTGGCTATGTGCATAAAAGTTTTAGGTCTCATAACTGCAGCATCGGGCATGGTTCCCTGAGATCTCTTTTTGCTTTGCATACTGAATCAATAATACAGGGTTTGTTTTTAGATATCACTGTCACGCCGCTCCGCTCTAGCCATTGCTAGGGGCGCGGCGTCTCCTTCCCTGCTCGTTGCCAGGGGCTATGATTGGTCCGGAGGCGTGCGGCGCTGACTTCAGCGTTGCACGCTCCTCTCAGGTCCTGATGCCTGGGTGTGAATCCTGCGCCTATTTGAATCACTTCTTCTCGATCTATCACTGCCCAAGTTTAGGTGTTGCTTCGTGTACTACTGGGAGTGATAGATTGTTTTAGTCTTTGCCTTGTTGTGTTTCAACCCTGTCTGATTACTCTGCCTGCCATACCCCTGAATTACTGGACTGATATATATTGCTGCTAAACCTGCCTTTCTGACGACTCTACCTGTCTAACCCCTGAATTGCTGGATTGATGTATTGCTGCTGAACCTGTCTGTCTGACTACTCTATCTGTTTAACCCCTGAATTGCTGGACTGATATTTGCTACTGAACCCTGCCTGTCTGACTACTCCGCTTATTAACCCCTGTTATTCTGGATTGCCTCTTTGTTGCTGAACCCTGCCTGCCTGACCATTCTAGTGGTGTGCCCTTGGACTTCTTTACCGTTGTCAAACCCTGCCTGCCTGACCATTCTAGTGGTTTGTCCTTGGACTGCTTTACTGTTGCCGAATCCTGCCTGCCTGACTATTCCAGTGATTTGCCTTGCCCTATTCTGCCGTTGCCACTGGGGACTGTCCTGCCTGTGGTGAGTGCCACTCTCCTCATCTTACTAACTTTCTCTGCTCTGGGATATTCTCTCTCATTCCGGCTCGACGGCGGGATAACAAGACTACAAGCCCAAGTTCGGTCTGATAGGGGTATTCCACGAGAATTACAATCACAGTTGATATTTTTAAATCCTAACACTCTACTCTCTTTGTTTTGGTGATTAGTCTATCATCATTTTATTCAGAGGGCCTCATTTGTTCATCCTCCCTGGACTGTATTCTTAATGGATGCAAGTCTTACATGTTGGGGAGCTGTCTGATGGTCTTTTGAGAGCACAAGAGATTTGGAAACTTCAAGAGGCGATGTTTCCAATCGATATTTTAGAACTCCATGCTATTTTTCAGAGCTCTTTCAGGCTTGGCCTCTTTTTAGGAGAGAACTTTTTAGTTTTTTGCTTTCAGACAGACAATATCACAACTGTGGCATATGTCAATCAATAATAGGGACTCATAGTTCCTTAGCATTTAAGAAGTATCTTGAATACGCTCTTAGATGGAATTCATCTCCTATTTTCTACAATTTTAGACATTTGGGAGGTGGATTATCTCAGACGTCAGTCTTTATATCCAGGAGAGTGGTGTCTCTATACAAATGTGTCTTCTCAATTTCCCAGGTACCTTTTCAGGTCCAGGGATCCTCAGGTGGAGATGGTGGATGCATTAGCAGTGTCTTGGTTTTGCAACCTGACTACATCTTTCCGCCTCTGTTTTTTTTCTTCCAAAGGTGATTTCCAAAATCATATTGGAACAGTGCCATGTGTTTCTGATAGCATCAGCATGGCCTCACAGGTTTGGTGTGTGGATTTTGTTCAGATGTCCAGTTGCCATCCTTGGCTGCTTTCTCTTTGGCCAGCCCTCTTATTTTAGGGGCTATGTTGCAGGCTGATAAGTCTGTTTCAAGGAACATGTATTATCAGGTTTGGAAACCTATATTTTATAGTGTTCTTCTCATAAATTCTCTTGGCATTCTTTTAGAATTCCTAGCATTTTTTAGTTTCTTCAGGTTGGTTTGGTTAAGTTTGTCTTTAATTTTTTTGAAGGGACAAAAATCTGATCTTTCTGTTTTATTTCCTAGAAAGATTGTTCAAACTTCCTGATATTCACTGTTTTGTTCAGGCTTTTTGGTTTTCATCAAGCCTGTTCATTTATTAATTCTCCTTTTTGGAGTCTTAATTTGGTTCAAGGATTTTGTAGACTCTTTCTTTTGAGCCTATATTTTCTTTAAAGAATATCTACTTTCTTGGAAAGTATTGTTTCTTTTGGCTATCTCTTCTGCTAAAATAGTTTCTGATTTATCAGCTCTCTTTTCTTTGTCTCCTTATCTATTTTTTTATCTAGATAAGTTGTTTTGTGGACTTCTTTTTTTTCTAAGGTTGTGCATTTGAACAACATTTGTGGAGAAATTGTTGTTCCTTCCTTACGGCTAGATTTAGAGTTTTGTCGGTAAGGACCCGCGTAGCTAACGCCGGCTTTTTTCTGGCCGCACCATAAAAATAACTCTGGTATTGAGAGTCCACATAAAGGCTGCGTTAGGCTCCAAAAAAGGAGCGTAGAGCATATTTAACGCAGCTTCAACTCTCGATACCAGAGTTGCTTACGGATGCGGCCAGCCTCAAAAACGTGCTCGTGCACGATTCCCCCATAGGAAACAATGGGGCTGTTTGAGCTGAAAAAAAACCTAACACCTGCAAAAAAGCCGCGTTCAGCTCCTAACGCAGCCCCATTGTTTGCTATGCGGAAACACTTCCTACGTCTGCACCTAACACTCTAACATGTACCCCGAGTCTAAACACCCCTAGCCTTACACTTATTAACCCCTAATCTGCCGCCCCCGCTATCGCTGACCCTTGCATATTATTATTAACCCCTAATCTGCAGCTCCGTAAACCGCCGCTACTTACATTATCCCTATGTACCCCTAATCTGCTGCCCTAACATCGCCGACCCCTATATTATATTTATTAACCCCTAATCTGCCCCCCACAACGTCGCCTCCACCTGCCTACACTTATTAACCCCTAATCTGCCGACCGGACCTGAGCGCTACTATAATAAAGTTATTAACCCCTAATCCGCCTCACTAACCCTATAATAAATAGTATTAACCCCTAATCTGCCCTCCCTAACATCGACGACACCTAACTTCAATTATTAACCCCTAATCTGCCGACTGGAGCTCACCGCTATTCTAATAAATGTATTAACCCCTAAAGCTAAGTCTAACCCTAACACTAACACCCCCCTAAGTTAAATATAATTTACATCTAACGAAATTAATTATCTCTTATTAAATAAATTATTCCTATTTAAAGCTAAATACTTACCTGTAAAATAAATCCTAATATAGCTACACTATAAATTATAATTATATTATAGCTATTTTAGGATTAATATTTATTTTACAGGTAACTTTGTAATTATTTTAACCAGGTACAATAGCTATTAAATAGTTAATAACTATTTAATAGTTACCTAGTTAAAATAATAACACAATTACCTGTAAAATAAATCCTAACCTAAGTTACAATTAAACCTAACACTACACTATCATTAAATTAATTAAATAAAATATCTACAATTACCTACAATTAAACCTAACACTACACTATCAATACATTAATTAAATACAATATCTACAAATAACTACAATGAAATAAACTAACTAAAGTACAAAAAATAAAAAAGAACTGTTACAAAAAATAAAAAAATATTTACAAACATAAGGAAAATCTTACAACAATTTTAAACTAATTACACCTACTCTAAGCCCCCTAATAAAATAACAAAGCCCCCCAAAATAAAAAATGCCCTACCCTATTCTAAATTACTAAAGTTCAAAGCTCTTTTACCTTACCAGCCCTGAACAGGGCCCTTTGCGGGGCATGCCCCAAGAAGTTCAGCTCTTTTGCCTGTAAAAAAAAACATACAATACCCCCCCCCCAACATTACAACCCACCACCCACATACCCCTAATCTAACCCAAACCCCCCTTAAATAAACCTAACACTAAGCCCCTGAAGATCATCCTACCTTGTCTTCACCATACCAGGTTCACCGATCCGTCCTGGCTCCAAAATCTTCATCCAACCCAAGCGGGGGCTGGCGATCCATCTTCCGGCGGCTGAAGAGGTCCAGAAGAGGCTCCAAAGTCTTCATCCTATCCGGGAAGAAGAGTAGATCCGGACCGGCAACCATCATCTTCCAAGCGGCATCTTCTATCTTCATCCGATGAGGACCGGCTCCATCCTGAAGACCTCCACCGCGGACCCATCTTCATCCGGCGACGTCCAACTGAAGAATGACGGTTCCTTTAAGGGACGTCATCCAAGATGGCGTCCCTCGAATTCCGATTGGCTGATAGAATTCTATCAGCCAATCGGAATTAAGGTAGGAATATTCTGATTGGCTGATGGAATCAGCCAATCAGAATCAAGTTCAATCCGATTGGCTGATCCAATCAGCCAATCAGATTGAGCTCGCATTCTATTGGCTGTTCCGATCAGCCAATAGAATGCAAGCTCAATCTGATTGGCTGATTGGATCAGCCAATCGGATTGATCTTGATTCTGATTGGCTGGTCCAGATCTACTCTTCTTCCCGGATAGGATGAAGACTTTGGAGCCTCTTCTGGACCTCTTCAGCCGCCGGAAGATGGATCGCCAGCCCCCGCTTGGGTTGGATGAAGATTTTGGAGCCAGGACGGATCGGTGAACCTGGTATGGTGAAGACAAGGTAGGATGATCTTCAGGGGCTTAGTGTTAGGTTTATTTAAGGGGGGTTTGGGTTAGATTAGGGGTATGTGGGTGGTGGGTTGTAATGTTGGGGGGGGGTATTGTATGTTTTTTTTTACAGGCAAAAGAGCTGAACTTCTTGGGGCATGCCCCGCAAAGGGCCCTGTTCAGGGCTGGTAAGGTAAAAGAGCTTTGAACTTTAGTAATTTAGAATAGGGTAGGGCATTTTTTTATTTTGGGGGGCTTTGTTATTTTATTAGGGGGCTTAGAGTAGGTGTAATTAGTTTAAAATTGTTGTAATATTTTTCTTATGTTTGTAAATATTTTTTTATTTTTTGTAACTTAGTTCTTTTTTATTTTTTGTACTTTAGTTAGTTTATTTCATTGTAGTTATTTGTAGGTATTGTATTTAATTTATTTATTAATAGTGTAGTGTTAGGTTTAATTGTAGGTAATTGTAGATATTTTATTTAATTAATTTATTGATAGTGTAGTGTTAGGTTTAATTGTAACTTAGGTTAGGATTTATTTTACAGGTAATTATTTTAACTATTTTAGCTATTAAATAGTTCTTAACTATTTAATAGCTATTGTACCTGGTTAAAATAAATACAAAGTTACCTGTAAAATAAATATTAATCCTAAAATAGCTATAATATAATTATAATTTATGTTGTAGCTATATTAGGATTTATTTTACAGGTAAGTATTTAGCTTTAAATAGGAATAATTTATTTAATAAGAGTGAATTAATTTCGTTAGATTAAAATTATATTTAACTTAGGGGGGTGTTAGTGTTAGGGTTAGACTTAGCTTTAGGGGTTAATACATTTATTAGAATAGCGGCGATATTCGGTCGGCAGATTAGGGGTTAATAATTGAAGTTAGATGTCGGCGATGTTAGGGAGGGCAGGTTAGGGGTTAATAAATATAATATAGGGGTCGGAGGTGTTAGGGGCAGCAGATTAGGGGTACATAGCTATAATGTAGCTGGCGGCTCTTTGCGGTCGGCAGATTAGGGGTTAATTATTGTAGGTAGGTGGCGGCGACGTTGTGGGGGGCAGGTTAGGGGTTAATAAATATAATATAGGGGTCGGCGATGTTAGGGCAGCAGATTAGGGGTACATAGGGATAATGTAGCTGGCGGCGGCGTGCGGACGGCAGATTAGGGGTTAATAAGTGTAGGTAGCTGGCGGCGACGTTGTGGGGGGCAGATTAGGGGTTAATAAATATAATATAGGGGTCGGCGGTGTTAGGGGCAGCAGATTAGGGGTACATAAGGATAACGTAGGTGGCGGTCGGCAGATTAGGGGTTAAAAATATTTAATCGAGTTGCGGCGATGTGGGGGGACCTCGGTTTAGGGGTACATAGGTAGTTTATGGGTGTTTATGGGTGTTAGTGTACTTTAGAGCACAGTAGTTAAGAGCTTTATAAACCGGCGTTAGCCCAGAAAGCTCTTAACTACTGACTTTTTTCTGCGGCTGGAGTTTTGTCGTTAGATTTCTAACGCTCACTTCAGACACGACTCTAAATACCGGAGTTAGAAAGATCCCATTGAAAAGATAGGATACGCAATTTACGTAAGGGGATCTGCGGTATGGAAAAGTCGCGGCTGAAAAGTGAGCGTTAGACCCTTGTTTGAGTGACTCCAAATTCCGGAGGTAGCCTAAAACCAGCGTTAGGAGCCTCTAACGCTGGTTTTCACGGCTACCGCCAAACTCTAAATCTAGGCCTTATTTTCTAAACCTAAAGAATTCTTTGAGAGTTCTTTACATCCTTTGGATGTGGCAAGAGCTTGTAATACTTTATCAAGGTTATTAGGATTTCAGAAGACTTCTAGTCTATTTGTTGTTTTTCTGGTTCCAGAAAAGGTTAGAAAGCCTCTGCCATTTCTTTGGCATCCTCGTTAAAGCTTTTGTTTTTCAAGGCTTATTTGGAGGCTGGGTAGGTCCCGCCTCAGAGATTTACAGCTTGTTATGCTAAATTCAGTCGCCATTTCTTGGGCTTTTTCAGAGTAAAGCTTAAGATGATTTGCAAAGCAGTATGTTATTCTTCTTTGCATACTTTTGTTGTTTTTATCATTTTAATGTATTTTGCTTTTTCTAAAGCAGTCTTTGGTAAAAAAGATATTCAGGCAGCTGTTTCTGTTTAATTCTACTGCTTTTGATTTAATTTTTTTCAAGGAAAACTTAATTATGGTGTAGATTTAATTTCTCAGTGGAAATAGCTGTTGTTTATTTTATCCCTCCCTCTCTAGTGACTCTTCTGTGGACTTCCAAATCTTGGTTATATTTATCCCATATGTCACTAGCTCATGGACTCTTGCCAATTACATGAAAAAAAACCTAATTTATGTAAGAACTTACCTGATAAATTAATTTCTTTCATATTGGCAAGAGTCCATGAGGCCCACCCTTTTTATGGTGGTTATGTTTTTTTTGTATAAAAGCACAATTATATTTCCAGTTCCTCTTTTTATAAGCTTTTTTACTCCTTATTATAGCAGTCCACTACTTGGCTATTCGCTAAACTGAATCGTGGGTGTGGTGAGGGGTGTATTTATAGGGTTTTGAGGTTGGGAAACTTTGCCCCCTCCTGGTAGGAATATATATCCCATACGTCACTAGCTCATGGACTCTTGCAAATATGAAAGAAATTAATTTTTCAGGTAAGTTCTTACATAAATGATGTTGGTTTTTATTTTGGGGGGGTTGGTTGGGTGGTGGGTTTTACTATTGGGGGGTCTTTGTATTTTTTACAGAGAAAAGAGCTGATTTCTTTAGGGCAATGCCCTACAAAAGAAGGCCCTTTTAAGGGCTATTGGTAGTCTATTGTAGGCTAGGTTTTTTTTTTTTGGGGGGGGCTTTTTTATTTTTATAGGGCTATTAGATTAGGTGTAATTGTTTAAATTTTGGATAATTTCATTTGTTATTTTTCATAATTTAGTGTTTATTTTTTGTACTTTAGGATTTTTTTATTTTTTGTAATTTAGTATTTAGTATTTTTTATTTTTTGTAATTGTAGATTTGTCTTTTTAGTAGGGTTATGTTTTTTTAATGTGTAATTTCATTATTTTAATTTGTAGTTATTTTAATTTTAGTATAATAGTAATGTTAGTTTAATTTATAGTTTAAATTTAGGTTTTTTAATTTTCCAGATAAGTTTCTATTTATTTTAAGAAAGCGATCTTATTTTAATTTAAAGTTAGGGGGTTGTTAGGTTTAGGGGTTAATAGTTTAATGTAGTTTTTGGCGATGTAGGGGGCTAGCGGTTTAGGGGTTAATAGGTTTATTTAGTGGTAGTGATGTGGGAGGTTTAGGGGTTAATAACTTTATTTAGTGGCAGCGATGGTGGGGTGCAGGGGAATAGGGTTTAATAACTTTAGTATAGTGGCAATGATGTCGGGGAGCAGCGGAATAGGAGTTATTAAATGTTATTAGTGGCAGCGATGTCGGGAACGGCAGATTAGGGGTTAATAACTTTAAAATAGTGTTTGCAATGCAGGAGGGCCTCGGTTTAGGAGTTAATAGGTAGTTTATGGGTGTTGGTGTACTTTGTAACAGTTTAGTTATGAGTTTTTTTTGTAACAGTTTTGTTGCGTAAAACTCATAACTACTGGTCTCAGATCGTGACTGTATAGCCTCACCGCAAAACTTGTAATGGCAGCGCTATGGAAATCCCATGCAAAAACGTAATTTTTCTTTCTTATGACACGGTGAGTCCACGGATCATCTATAATTACTGTTGGGAATATCACTCCTGACCAGCAGGAGGCGGCAAAGAGCACCACAGCAAAGCTGTTAAATACCACTCCCCTACCCACAATCCCCAGTCATTCTCTTTGCTTGTATCAGTTGCAAGGACGTGGTAAAGTTAGGTGTCTGATTCTTCAATCAAGAGTTTGTTATTTATAAAGCAGAGCAGGTTTGCTCTGATTTTTCCTGGGGTTTAGCCGTAGACCATGTCAGTCTCTACAGTAGGGCAGTGGTGGCTTTTAAGCAGTTAGAAACTTGTAAAGTGTGCTTTGCTGCATTTTCCTAACAGGTTGCTGCCCTGGTACAGAAAGCCAGAGTAGGTTTGCTCTGTCTTTCTTTTTTCCACAGGTCTCTGTGAGGAGTGGCATCCTCCTATACTTTGTGAGGTCGTCTGACTGCTGGACGACTGGAATGCAGGTAAGTGCCTTTTTTTTTGTCTTCTAGGGCTCGGGCACTGAAAGGGTTTTCTCTGGTAACTGCAGTTATATGGGACATGAATTCCTTAGTTAGACATTTTCTGGCAGTAAGCAGGTACTTCCTAGCATATGAGTTTGGAGACTAAGGGGTTAACTCCTTCAGGAAAGGAAGGGGTTAACTATCTTTTGGGACTCAGTGTTATTTTATGAAATATTCTCTGAGATATCTTTTCCTCAGCAAGATTATAGTAAGTTGCGCTTTTATTTTTGTCAGCGTTTTCATTTTGGAAGATTTATTTATTTAATTATGCATAGTGGAGTGGTTTTATACGTAAGCCTCCCTCATTCTTATATTCCATTGTTTTTGAAGTTTCGGCAATGGGATATTTTCTAGTAGAAAAGACATAGAAGCGGAGCGGTGCCACATAGGTTGGAGAGTGGCGCGTATTCACTGTTAACTCCTTTAGGGTGACAAGCCGTTTGTCCGCTTTCTCCGTCTTTTCTACTCCCGCTAAGAGTTAAAGGTTTTTTTTTTTATTGCTCTGGTTTTAAGACCAGGTTACGAGTTCGGCGGGAGAAAGCGCATATACAGAGCGCTTCTTGTCTTGCCATTTTTATGGCTCCGCCTCCTCTTTCTTAGAAGCGGAGCGGCGCCATTTTAGGCTCTTGTTGGTTTTCCTATAACTCTGCCTTGTTTTTCATTCGAGAACGGAGCAGCGTTCTCATTATACATATCTTTCACAGCGGAGTGGTCTTATAGAGGAGATCCGCAGGATAGAGAGTGCTCCTCTTACAATGTTTGGAAATACCGTATCCCTAGTGAAAACGTTATTTATAAGAGGTTTTAATATTTTTAATGTTCATTATTAGAATAGGTTCATGTTTTTTTTTTTTTTATTAAACTATCAAATTGGAAGTTTTCCTTTGGGACTGGGGTGTTATTCTTAGGCTCTTAAGGACCTAATAGTATGTTCCTCATGTTCAGAATGGTTTCACAATAAAGTCATTCTTTCTTTGGAGCCTCATGACTCATGTTCCTCTGGATTAAATTCAGTTTTGCTTGCATAGTATTGGAGCTAAGTAAGCTGTTTTAGTAGCTGGTAGCTGCTGGTGAATCGCTATTCTGTTAGGGCCAGTATCTATTGTTTATTGAATGTATAGACAGCTAGACAGATAGCTCAGCATGCTAAGGCTTTGTGGTTTAGTTATATAGCAACCCAGGGGTTGCAGGTTCGATCCCTGGCGGGGTCTATTCAGCCTTTTTTTCATCCTTCTGAGGGCGATAAAATTGAGCAGCTCCTTGAGACCCTTACGGGTGATTAGCCGCGCTTACCCAATTCTTACAGTGTGTTTAACTGTTTAATGCCTTATGAGCCCCTTGTCTCCCGGGACGATGCTTTTTAGGCAATGCCACAGCTTTCACAGCACGTCCCAAGCCTTTATGGTGTCACATGCTGTACCATGTGGTTCCTCTCACTCTCTTTGAGGTGTGTATTTGTTTGCAGGTTTTGCTACTCAGGTATCCCTGTGGTATCTGCAGCTTTATCTGTTTTTTCCTTTCTGTAAAGGATACACAAGAGGACTTTTAATGATTCAGATAGTAAGGTTTCTGCTCCATTTTCTGTTACACAGGTTGTTTTTTTTCTTCTAAGTCTTCTGAGGAGGATTTGTTGGTATCTTCTGAGGGTGAAATCTCAGATTTGGACAGTATAATCCCTTCATCTGATGCTGATGTGCTCTACTTCAGATGTATGCATTCTCACCTCGTGTACTGTTATAGGAGGTTTTCGCTACCTGGATGACATCAATATTCCTTGTCGTTGTCAACCCTTGGAATTTTTATTTCTCATTTCTAGGGTGTGTTCTAGTCCTGTTTTGGATATTTTCAGGACTAGGAGAAGTTTTCTCCCTGTTTTTCGTCCTTAATGGATTTTCCTGTTGCTGACTCCAATTATATGTGGTCAGCTGAGAAGCCTAGCTGTGGCCTGGTGGATGCTATGTTACGGCATAGTGGCTAGCTCACTGGCCCTGCAAGCAGAAGGTTCAAAGTTCAAATCCATCTTTGGATGCTGGTTGTTAACTTTTTACAGCCTAGGTTTTATTTTTGGGGGCATTCCTGGAATTGGCTAACTTGCTTACCTTTCAAACGGATAGTGGAAGCTTTTTCTTCCTGGGAGTAATGTTCCAGTTTAGGAACAGGGTTTGGTTTTCTTTTCCATTCTGTTTGTGAAACAAAAAAAAAAAAAGAGGGAACTTTTCCTTCTAATTTAGACAGTACATGTCTTTCAAAATTTTGCTGTTTTTCAAGATGGAGACTATTCGCTCCATTCTTCTTGGTGCATGAGGGTAAGTTTTTAGCGACTCTAGACTTTAAGGGTATATACTATCAGGTTCCTTTTCAATTATTTCAGATTTCTGAGTTTTTGCCATACCGATCAAATCTTTCTGTTTGTGGATCAACTATGGCTTTGCCATAGTTCCCTGTGTTTTCTACTTTTGGGCTGCAATTCAGTTCCGGGATTGCTGGGGCATTCCTCCTGGACGCCCTATTAGTTCAGGCGCCTTTTTTCTACAAACTAGAAGGTGGAGTTGGAAAGGAGCTTCCTTGTCTCAGCTTTAAGGGTAATGTGTTTAGGGACTATAATTGTTTCCCTACTATTGAAGATCTGTCTGACGGAGGTCAGAAAAGCCAAAATTCCTTTCTCTTGCCTCTCTCTTCGGTCTACTGTTTGGCAATCTGTGGCTCAGTGTATGGAGGTGATTGGTCTGATGGTGGCTTCCATGGACATATTTTCCTTGCTCAATACCATATGAGAGCTATGCAGTTGTGCATTCTCTGACAGAGGAATGGGGATTGCCCGGTTTGTCTCAGAGAATCTAGCTCAGTCGACAAGGGTATCTTCCCGTGGTGGTTTTTGTCTGGTTCTTCGGTCTCAGGACATATGCTTAAGAGTCCTTCCTGGGCGTTTGGGACCGCGACCACCAGCCTGCTGGACTGGGGAGGAGTCTGGGACTCATTGAAGGTGCAGGGACTTTGGTCTTGGGAGAAGTCTGCTCTCCCCTTCTTCATTTAGAGTTGAGAGCGAGTTTAATGCTCTGATATATTGGCTTCAGTTGTCTTTAACCCAGTTTATTGGGTTCCAGTCAGAGATCATAGCCTCTGGGGCTTACATCAACCTTCAGGTAAGATCTCTGAGTTCCCTAGCCATGAAGGAAGTGTTCAGATTTTTATGTGGGCAGGTGCTCACAGTTTCTGTCTATCTGCCAACCACATTTCTGGGGTGGACTTCTGGGAAGCGGTTTCTGAACAGACTGACTTTCCATTCCGGGGGGAACTCCACCCGGAAGTCTACCACTTAGGGGTTACCAGGATTGGTTCTGATAAGGTCTTGTCAGAACTCCAAGTTCCCTAGTTCGGTTTGAGGTTTAGAGATTTTCAAGCCTTTCTGATAGATGCTCTGGAAGTTCCTTAGAACCTTATGTTGGCATATTCTCCTCTTTGTTTGTTTTCCTTCTGCGAGTCGCCATTTGGTTCAGTGGGAGAGAACATTGGTTTTCTTTTAGCTCCTGCGTGGCCTCGCAGGATCTGATAGGCGGATCTTGTAGAGATGTTTGTCTCTATTTCTGTAGAAACTTCTGCTGAGGAAGGATTTTCTGTTTCAGGGGTCCTTCATCTTCATTTCACTTTCTCTGAAGCTGAGTGTTTGGAGATTGAACGCTTGTTTTTAATTGAGCATGGGTTTTTGAATCGTTTTTTGTGATCATGATTCAGGCTTGTAAGCCTATCGCTAGATAGATTTCTATAGGACATGGCAGGATCTCAGGATTCTTATTTTTTCTCCAGGTAGTCCTTGAGAAGAAGTTATCTGAAGGGGTTATCTGCTGCTCTAGAGTCTGGCGGACGTGCCGGAAGTACAATCCTTTTATCAGGTCCGGGTCTGATTCAGGACTGTGTTTAAGTCTGTTGCTCCCTTGGAGTCTTATCTTGTTCTTAAGGTTTTTCTTCAGGTTCTGTTTGAGCCTATGCTTTCCATAGATATTAAGTTGTGATCTTGGAAAGTTTAATTTCTTCTGCTCTGAGGGTTCCGAACTTTCAGCTTGCAGTCTGGTTTTCTTTATCTCGTATTTCAAGAGATAAGGCAGTTCTTCGTACCATGTTTGGGTTTCTTCTTATGGTTGTTTCGGACAGTAATTTTAATCAGTAACTTTTTGTTCCTTCTCCTTGTCCTAATCCTTCTTTCCATAAGGGGCGTCTGTTGCACAACTTATTTGTTGTGCGGGTCCTTAGATTTTATCTACAGGTTACGAAGGACTTTGTCAATCTTTTGTATTGTTTGTTGTTTTTCTGGATAGTCATAAGGGCCAGAAAGCTTCTGCCCTTTCTCTTTCTCTTTGGTTGAGAAGTGTTATTCTTAGGGTTTATGGGTCTGCTGAACAGCAGCCTCATGAGAGAATTACAGCTCATTCCACCTGGCCGGTGTTTCATCTTTGGGCCTTCAAATAAGAGGCCTCTGTAGAATGGATCGTAAGACGACGACTGGGCCTTCTTTGCTCTCTTTTTCTAAGGCTATAAATTTGATGTTTTTACCTCGGCTGAGGTTCGTTTGGGTGAAAGGGTCTTCTAGCAGTGGTACCTTCTGTTTAGGTCAACTGTCTTGTCCCTCCCTTATTATCTGTGTCCCCTAGCTTGGGTATTGATTCCCAACAGTAATTATAGATGATCCGTGGACTCACCGTGTCATTAGAAAGAAAACAAAATTTATACTTACCTGTATTTTCAGACAGTTTATTTTTCTATAAACCTCAGGCACCTCTGCACCTTATGTTGCTTCCTTTCTCCTTTCCCTGTGGTAGAATGACTGGGGATTGTGGGTAGGGGAGTGGTATTTAACAGCTTTGCTGTGGTGCTCTTCACCTCCTCCGGCTGGTCAGGAGTGATATTCCCAACAGTAATTATAGATGATCCGTGGACTCACCGTGTCAAGAAAGAAATACATTTATCAGGTAAGTATAAATTTTGTTTTTCGAGTGCGGGACTGACGTGTTACAGGCTAAAATGCTTGCGGTACAGCTATACCGACAAGACTCGTAATGGCTGTCTTGCTGTTTTAACGCTGAAATGGCCATTTTTTCAGCGTTAAAACACAAACTCAAAACTCGTAATCTAGGTGAATGGGAGTATCTCAAGATTACCTCATATTATATTAAAATATCATAGTACTCATTGGGCCAGATTTCGAGTGGAGGGCAAAAATGTGCTTTCGCAAGAGCAATATTTGCGCTCCACTCGTAATACCAGTGCGTGCAATTGTGTTTGCATTGCATGGAAGCTTTTCGCTCAATAGAGAGTGCTTTTATAGGCTCCAATGGGAACTAGTGCAGCGAAGGGGGTAAATCGCACATCGATGGGCAGCAATTTTAAATATATATGAATATATACATATATATTTATGTGTTAATATTCTATGAGCGCTGCCCCAGTGAGTGTTGGTGTGGGAAACCACGTCTAGACCTGCTAACTTTATGGAATTGGCACCTTAGTTACAAAGGTTTTTCAGAAGAAATACACCAGCTAAAGACATATGAGGCCAAATTGTGAGTGGTGCGTTAACAGTTATGCACAGAAAAAAATTGGTTTATCGCCGGTGTTTGCTCGTGTTGGGTTTACCGCTCGTATTACAATTTGGAAGTTAACACGATCGCTTGTGCGCAATTACGATTTTTGCTGGAATAATTACTGAGTCCTTAGAGGTCTGGTTAACTGTTTTGCAAAACAAAAAAGTCTATACAATAATTACTGAACTTAGAATGGATTGATTTTCTATAAAAAAAATAAAAAAAAACAATAAAAATTATCCTATCAGGCAGACAAAGGGCCTTAACATAGTTACACCTATATACAAGTTTCTAAATATGTACACACAAACATATATAGATATAAATATATATATATATATAGCAACAAAGGAAAGCACTCACAGGACTTCTTAGTAGTGGGTCATAAACTGGTGTTTGTTGATGTTTCGGGGTTCACACAGACCCTCCCGAAACGTCAATAAATACCAGTTTATGACCCACTACTAAGAAGTCCTGTGAGTGCTTTCCTTTGTTGCTGTATTATATCCATGCTTGCACCCAGGCGGTTAACCCAGGAGGACGGATTTACTTCTATGATTGCTTTATATATATATATATATATATATATATATATATATATATATATATTTCTTTCATGTAATTGGCAAGAGTCCATGAGCTAGTGACGAATGGGATATGCAATCCTACCAGGAGGGGCAAAGTTTCCCAAACCTCAAAATGCCTATAAATACACCCCTCACCACACCCACAATTCAGTTTTACAAACTTTGCCGCCTATGGAGGTGGTGAAGTACGTTTGTGCTTGATTTTCTTTGTTTATATACGCTTCTCAGCATTTTGAACCCCGATTCCTCTCAGAGTACAGTGTTTGTCAGAGGGATGTGAAGGGAGTATCACCTATTGATTCTATGGTTTTCTAACGGGAAATCTTTTCAAAGGTTCTCTGTTATTGGTCATAGAGATTCATCTCCTTCTCCTACCTCCCTTTTCAGATCGGCGATATACTCTCATATTCCATTACCTCTACTGATACTGTTTCAGTACTGGTTTGGCTATCTGCTTTATGTGGATGGGTGTCTTTCGGTAAGTATGTTTTCATTACTTAAGACACTCTCAGCTATGGTATTAGCACTTTATGTATTAATATAAAGTTTTAAATATATGTATTGTACTTATATTTGCCATCAGTCAGGTTTATGTATATTTCCTTTTGCAGACTATCCGTTTCAAAATTGGGAAAATATTTAGGAAGTTATTTTTTCTTACCTGGGGTATAGTCTTTTTCTTCAAATTGACTGCTTTTTCATTTCAATTTCGCGGGCAAATTAAGCTCGCGAGGTCGCAAAATGCTGATATTTATTACGTCATTTCTGGCGCAAGAATTTTTTTGTTGCAATGGTACGTTCGGTGATGCAAATTCGTTATTTCTGTCGTCTTAGTTGACGCCAGTTTTTCTTGCACAAGGTTGCGTCTACCATGACGCGAGTTGCTTAATTTCTGGATTAAATAATTTAATTATTTAAACCCCACTTCCTATATGCCACTTGCCTTTTTTATGCTCAGAGGGCTATGCTGTTTGCATTTTGTTCCCATTCCTGAAACTGCCACATAAGGAAATTTATATTTTTGCTTTATATGTTGTTTTTCTCTCTTACATTTGCAAGATGTCTCAATCTGATCCTGTCTCAGAATCAACTGATGGAATCCTGCTGCCTTATAACAGTTCTACCAAAGCTAAGTGTATCTGTTGAAAATTAGCTGAGATTATATCTCCAGCTGTAGTATGTAACAGTTATCATGATACACTTTTACATGCAGAGAATGTATCCATCAGTGCTAGTACAATGCCTGTTGTTCCTTCAACATCTAATGTACATGATATCCCTGTGAATATAAAATATTTTATTGCTGATGCGATTCAGAAGGCTTTGTCTGCTATTCCGCCTTCTAATAAACGTAAAAGGTCTTTTAAAACTTCTCATAAAGTTGATAAAATTTCAAATGACCGACAACATACTGAATTATCCTCCTCTGATGAGTATCTATCTGATTTAGAAGATCCTACCTCAGATATTGACACTGACAAATCTACTTATCTCTTTAAGATGGAGTATATACGTTCCTTGTTAAAAGAGGTGTTGATTACTTTTGATATTGAAGAATCTAGTCCTCTTGATACTAAAACTAGTAAACATTTAAATTCTGTTTATAAACCTCCTGTGGTTACTCCAGAGGTTTTTCCAGTTCCTGATGCTATTTCTGATATGATTTCAAAGGAATGGGATAGGCCTGGTACTTCTTTTATTCCTTCTTCTAGGTTTAAAAAGTTGTATCCTTTGGCAGCAGCTAGATTGGAGTTTTGGGAAAAAATCCCCAAAGTTGATGGGGCTATCTCTACTCTTGCCAAACGTACCGCTATTCCTTTGAAAGATAGTACTTCTTTTAAGGATCCTTTAGATAGGAAACTTGAATCTTATCTAAGGAAAGCTTATTTATGTTCTGGCTATATTCTTGGGCCTGCTATATCTATGGCTGATGTTGCAGCTGCATCAACTTTTTGGTTGGAAAGCTTAGCGCAAAAGGAAACAGATTCTGATTTGTCTAGCATTGTTCGCTTGCTTCAACATGCTAATCATTTTATCCGTGATGCTATTTTTGATATCATCAAAATTGATGTTAAATCTATGTCTTTAGCTATTTTAGCTAGAAGAGCTTTGTGGCTCAAATATTGGAAATCTGACATGGTAACTAAGTCTTGATTACTATCTTTTTCTTTCCAAGGTAACAATTTAGTTGGTTATCAGTTGGATTCTATTATTTCAACTGTCACTGGGGGGGGGAGGGAGCTTTTTTGCCTCAGGATAAAAGATCTAAGGGTAAATCTAAAGCTTCTAATCGTTTTCGTTCTTTTCGACAGAATAAAGAACAGAAAGCCAATCCTTCCCCCAAAGAATATGGTTCCAATTGGAAACCTTCTTTAAGTTGGAATAAATCCAAGCCTTTTAAGAAACCAAAGCCAGCCCCCAAGGCTGCATGAAGGTGCGGCCCTCATTCCAGTTCAGCTGGTGGGGGGGGGGCAGATTAAAATTTTTCCAAGACATTTGGGCAGATTCTGTCCAAAATCATTGGATTCAGAGTATTGTCTCTCAAGGGTATTGAATAGGATTCAGAGTAAGACCTCCTGTGAGATTTTTTCTTTCTCACGTTCGAGCAAATCTGGTGAAGGCTCAGGCTTTTCTGAAGTGTGTTTCAGATCTAGAGCTTTCAGGGGTAATCATACCAGTTCCGTTTCAGGAACAGGGTCTGGGGTTGGTTTTATTCAAATCTATCCATTGTCCCAAAGAAAGAAAATGAATTCAGGCCAGTTCTGGATCTGAAAATTTTGAATCGTTTTGTAAGAGTGCCAACTTTCAAAATGGTGACTATAAGGACTATTCTGCCTTTTGTTTAGCAAGGTCATTATATGTCCACGATAGACTAACAGGATGCATATCTTCATATTCCGATTCATCCAGACCACTATTGATTTCTGAGATTCTCTTTTCTAGACAAGCATTACCAATTTGTCGCTCTTCCATTTGGCCTAGCGACAGCTCCAAGAATTTTTTCGAAGGTTCTCAGTGCCCTACTCTCTGTAATCAGAGAACAGGGTATTGCGGTGTTTCCTTATTTGGACGATATCTTGGTACCAGCTCAGTCTTTACATTCTGCCAAATCTCACATGATTCAACTAGTGTTGTTTCTTCAAAGACATGGTTGGAGGATCAATTTACCAAAAATGTCCTTGATTCCTCAGACAAGGGTCACCTTTTTAGGTTTCCAGATAGATTTAGTGTCCATGACTCTGTCTCTAACAGACAAGAGACAAATAAAATTGGTTTCAGCTTGTCGAAACCTTCAGTCTCAATCATTCCCTTGAGTGTCTATGTGCATGGAAGTTTTAGGTCTCATGACTGCAGCATCGGACGCGATCCCCTTTACTAGTTTTCATATGAGACCTCTTCAGCTTTGTATGCTGAATCAATGGTGCAGGGATTATACAAGGATATCACAATTAATATCCTTAAATCCCAATGTTTGACTCTCTCTGACTTGGTGGTTAGATCACCATTGTATAGTTCAAGGGGCCTCTTTTGTTCATCCAACCTGGACTGTAATTACAACAGATGCAAGTCTTTCAGGTTGGGGAGCTGTCTGGGGATCTCTGACAGCACAAGGGGTTTGGAAATCTCAAGAGGCGAGATTACCAATCAATATTTTAGAACTCTGTGCTATTTTCAGGGCTCTTCAGGTTTGGCCTCTGTTGAAGAGAGAACCATTCATTTGTTTTCAGACAGACAATATCACAACTGTGGCATATGTCAATCATCAGGGTGGGACTCACAGTCCCCTAGCTATGAAAGAAGTATCTTGGATACTTTCTTGAGCAGAATCCAGCTCTTGTCTAATTTCTGCAGTACATATCCCAGGTGTAGACAACTGTGAATCAGATTATCTCAGCCATCAGACTTTACATCCGGGGGAGTGGTCTCTCCATCCAGATGTGTTTTTTCAAATTATTCAGATGTGGGGTCTTCCAGAAATAGATCTGATGGCCTCCCATCTAAACAAGAAACTTCCCAGGTACCTGTCCAGGTCCAGGGATCCTCAGGCGGAGTTCCTTGGTTTTACCAACCTGCTTATATCTTTCCGCCTCTAGTTCTTCTTCCAAGAGTGATCTCCAAGATCATCATGGAACAATAGTTTGTGTTTCTGGTAGCACCAGCATGGTCTCAAAGGTTTTGGTATGCAGATCTTGTCCGGATGTCCAGTTGCCAACCTTGGCCACTTCCGTTAAGACCAGGATTTGAGATCCTGATGGAAAAATGGTCCTTGAGACAGAAGGTCTCAAGGACCGTTTTTCCATCAGGATCTCAAATCGTTACATTTGAAGGTATGGAAATTGAAGGCCTAGTCCTTAGTCATAGAGGTTTCTCTGATTTAGTGATTGATACTATGTTACAGGCTCGTAAATCTGTTTTCAGGAAAATTTATTATCGAGTTTGGAAGACTTAAATTTCATGGTGTTCTTCTCAAAAATTCTCCTGGCATTCTTTTAGAATTCCTAGAAGTTTACAGTTTCTTTAGGATGGTTTGGATAAGGGTTTGTCTGAAAGTTCCTTGAAGGGACAAATCTCTGCTCTTTCTGTTTTATTTCACAGAAAGATTGCTAAGCTTCCTGATATTCACTGTTTTGTGCAGGCTTTAGTCCGTATCAAGCCTGTCATTAAATCAATCTCTCCTCCTTGGAGTCTTAATTTGGTTTTTAAGGCTTTACAGGCTCCTCCTTTTGAGCCTATGCATTCTTTGGATATTAAACTACTTTCCTGGAAAGTGTTGTTCCTTTTGGCTATCTCTTCTGCTAGAAGAGTTTCCGAGTTATCTGCTCTTTCTTGTGAGTCTCCTTTTCTGATTTTCCATCAGGATAATGCAGTTTTGCGGACTTCATTTAAGTTTTTACCTAAAGTTGTGAATTATAACAACATTAATAGGGAAATTGTCGTTCCCTCTTTGTGTCCTAATCCTAAGAATTCTTTGGAGAGATCCTTACATTCTCTGGATGTTGTAAGAGCTTTAAAATATTATGTTGAAGCTACTAAAGATTTCAGGAAGACTTCTAGTCTATTTGTTGTCTTTTCTGGTCCTAGGAAAGGTCTGACAGCTTCTGCCATTTCCCTGGCATCTTGGTTAAAGCTTTTGATTCATCGGGCTTATTTGGAGTTGGGTCAGGCCCTGCCTCAGAGAATCACAGCTCATTCTACTAGATCAGTTTCCACTTTGTGGGCTTTTAAGAATGAAGCTTCAGTTGATCAGATTTGCAAAGCAGCAACTTGGTCTTCTTTGCATACATTTACTAAATTCTACCGCTTTGATGTATTTGCCTCTTCAGAAGCAGTTTTTGGTAGAAAAGTTCTTCAGGCAACTGTTTCAGTTTGATTCCTCTGCTTATGAGAAAAACTTATTTTTTTGGATGTGGATTTAATTTTTTCAGCGGAAAATGGCTGTTTTTATTTTTCTGTGGAGTACCACATCTTGGGTATTACTATCCTATACGTCACTAGCTCATGGAATCTTGACAATTACATGAAAGAAAACAAAATTTATGTAAGAACTTAACTGATAAATTAATTTCTTTCATATTGGCAAGAGTCCATGAGACCCACCCTTTTTATGGTGGTTGTTTTTTTTGTATAAAGCACAGTTATATTTCAAGTTCCTTTTTTTAAGCTTTTTACTCCTTTTTCTATCACCCCACTACTTCATTAAACTAAATTGTGGGTGTGGTGAGGGGTGTATTTATAGGCATCTTGAGGTTTGGGAAACTTTTCCCCTCCTGGTAGAATTGTATATCCCATACGTCACTAGCTCATGGACTCTTGCCAATATGAAAGAAATGAATTTATCAGGTAAGTTCTTATATAAATTATGTTATATATACTAGGTGATAAGCCTGCCCAGAGGGCAGTCTATGTTCAAAAAATCCAAACCTCCAAGCTAATTTTACTAAAAATAAAAAATGTAAAATTATAGAAAAAAAATAAACAAAGTTATCCAAAATAAAAAATTTAAACCTAAACTAATAACCCTTTAAAAATAAGAAACCCCCCAAAAATAAAAACACCCCCTAATCTAATACTAAACTACCAATAGCCCTTAAAAGGGCCTTGTGTAGGTCATTTCCCTAAGTTAAACAGCTCTTTTACCTAAATAAATTACCAATTACCCCCTAAAAGTAAAACCCCCCACCCAACCAACCCCCCAAAATAAAAAACCTAACACTAAAAAAACCTAAACTACCCCATGCCTCTAAAGGGGCATTTGCATGGGCATTGCCCTTAAAAGGACATTCAACTCTTTTACTGCCCTTAAAAGGGCAATCAGCTCTTTTACAGCCCGTTAAAAACCTAATCTTAAAAATTAAAAAAAATCCTTAGATTAAGCCCCAAATAGACGGATAAGGTCTTCTTCCAGGTGGCTCTGTCTTCTTCTATCTTCATCCTGTGCGAAGGCGGCACAGATCGGAGGTGCTGAGCGGTCTTCCCCGATGCGCGGATCCGGAGCGGCAGTGATTCTTTGCGGCGTGGAGGCTCCTTTTCATCCGATCTCAGGCGTATTCTGAAAATTGAATGTACGGTACTGCATTCAATTTGGGGTAACTTGCATTCCTATTGACTGAAATTTTGAAATCAGCCAATAGGATTAGAGCTACTGAAATCCTATTGGCTGTTCAAATCAGCCAATAAGATTTCAGTAGCTCTCATCCTATTGGCTGATTTTAAAATGTCATCCAATAGGAATGAAAGGTACCTCAATAAATATGGGGTACCTTGCATTCAATCTTCAGTGTGCGATGGACGATCGCATGAAGAGCAGCCTCCACGCCGACGAGGACCGCTGCTGAGGAGGACCCGTGCATCGGGGAAGTCAGCTCCACGCCGCCTTCACTTCGGGTGAAGATAAAAGATGATGGAGCCGCCTGGAAGAAGACCTTATCCATTATCTATTTGGGGCTTAGTTTAAGGATTTTTTTATTATCTTTTTATTTTTTTTGAAGATTAGGGAATTAATGGGCTGTAAAAGAGCTGAATTCCCTTTTAAGGGCAATGCCCATAAAAATGCCCCTTTAGGGGTAATGGGTAGTTAAGGAATTTTTAGTGTTAGTTTTTTTTATTTTGGGGGGTTTGGTGGGTGGGGGGGGTTTACTGTTAGGGGGGACTTAGTAAAATAGCTGTTTAACTTAGGGCAATGCCCTACAAAGGGCCCTTTTAAGGACTTTTGCTAGTTTAGTATAGATTAGGGGGTGTTTTTATTTTAGGGGGGGCTTTTTATTTTCATATGGATTAGGTTTAATTTTTTTTATTTTTGATCATTTTGTTAATTTTTTTTCTGTAATTTTAGAGTTTTTTATTTTTTGTAATTTTAGATGATTTTTTTGTAATTTAATGTTAGGTTTTATTTAAGTGTAACTTAGTATTGGGGTTAATTTAGGGGGTGTTAGGTAAGGGGGCTTAGTAATTAAATTAGTTATTTGCGTTGTGAGGGGTTGGTGGTTTAGGAGTTAATAGGTTAATTAGGTCTATTGCGATGTTGGGGTTTGTCGGTTTAGGGGTTAATATGTTAATTAGGTCTATTGTGATGTGGGGGGTTTGCAGTTTTGGGGTTAATATTTTAATTATGTTATTTGCGGATTATGGGCTAATTACTTTATTATTTTGTGATGTTGGCGGTTTTGGTGTTTGTTAATACTTCGTGCGGAAGGGTCAGGTTTTTTTGTTATACTTTGTGCGGGTGGTTAGGTTTTTTTTATATTTTGCGGGCGGTTACGTGTTTTTTTGTTGCTTTGTGCGGACGGTTGCGTGTTGTTTTTTTTTTTTTTTTAAAGGCTTCGTTTGCCTACGCTGCATCCAGGTGGATTCTTTTGGCTGCGTGCGCTGCCAACAATCTTGTGCAACTGGCAACACCAATGGACGCATTACAAAAGCAATTATAGTGTGTGTGTATATATATATATATTATATATATATGTGTTTGTACATATGCATTTTTATGTGTGCATATATGTATTTACAGACATATAAACACATGTATACATATATAGACATATATATATAAGTGCATTGTAGCCCTTTGCAGTCAGGTAGATGAAAACATGAAAAATGATATTTATGCAATTTTCATATTTAATAAAGTGTTTAACTATGTGTTTACTATAAATATTTCACATTCCAATGTTCTTCACATTGGGAAATATGTTATAAGTATTTTTAAATATTGGGGAATATGTTATTATTTTTAAATAGATATCCCTATATATATATCTGTATATATATACCTATATTTAATCATGTACACATATAGGTATAGATATATATTGTACCAAAATACCATTTTATATATATATATATATATATATATATATATATATATATATATATATATATAGAGAGAGAGAGAGAGAGAGAGAGAGAGAGAGAGAGAGAGAGAGAAAGTATTCTTCTATGTGAAGAACATTGGAATGTGAAATATTCATATTTTCATGGGTTAGCACATGAGGGAAAACTCTTTACTTTGAGCTTATAATACAAGTGCTACCGGACGAGCGCAAAAAGCTTACTTCTGGCAGAGCTAGCACTCAAGCGGGAGCATTAAATAGTGTTTCATTTGTAATCTGGCCCTAAATACACATATGTTTGTTCTAAAGATACTATAATAGGGGCATACAATTTTAACCTTGGAAGGGAAAGGTTTAATTTCAGGTTCCATCAGGGGTCAAGTACTACATAAAAAAGTGTGGGAACTCACCAAGACTTCCACCCCCTCACAATTCATTTTGCTTTATACACACTCTTATACAAACGTACACGCACATACACACTGTATTTATATGTATATAATCTATACAACTTGGTTAATGAAAGCAAATTAAAACCAATGAAGGGTTGAATGGTTGCCTTTGGGCCTGAAACTCCTCCTATGTCACAGAGTCTCACCCACTTAAGGTGCGATAGTCCTATTTCTGCTGAGGGGAGCTAAATAACCCCAGAGCAAGCCACACAGAAATGTAAGCACCATGGCTTGCATTTAGTGTATTGTAGGAAGTGTTACTGCCCATTACTAGAGGATCTCACTATCCCTCTAACCAGACTGTGCTCCAGCTCCTCCCAGCAGCAGCAGAAGCAGTGTTTATTGAAGTGTTCCTGTTCTCTGTCCAGGGGGAACTTAGTTCCTCTTTCAAAAATAGTTCAGGAACTCCATTCCCATGCTGGACTTGACCCCTGGGTTTCATGTAGTTAAGGCATTAATATTAACTGAAGAACAATATCTGATTCTGAACTCACACCACCCATTTTCATTAGCAAAATATGAGACTCTTATATAATTTTAAATTGCTATATTTTGTAAAGAAATTCACAATCAATACATTAAATATGATGAACGTCTCCCCTTTTTTAGATTGGGTGAGTAAGGATTTTAAAACTGTTCTCTTCCATTCGTAACTGGGGCCATGGTTGTACTTAGGCCCTGATATTCAAAACCTCGCTGGCATGGAGAGAGATCATACAAAATCTTTGGGATTTTTTTTAGACCTTGTGTTGTAATGTAAGGTGTCTCTGTTTCACATAAAGAACACTACATACAGGGGTGAAACTACAGGGGGTGCAGAGGTCGCAATTGTGACTGGTCCCTCAAGAGTGGGGTCCCAGCTTAAAAAAAATATATATATATATATTTTTTTTACAATAAAAAACGTTGACCTGCCACTGCATGCACTGATATCATGTGAGTGTGGCATGATGCTTCACTAGTGTCTCTGAGAACAGGGGTTAGTGTTTCTGTTTTACCCATTGGTGTTTATGTGTGTGTGTGTATGTATGTGACTGTGTGTGTATGTATGTGTGTATGTATATGTGTGTATGTATGTATGTGACTGTGTGTGTATTTATGCATGTATGTGAGTGTGTGTTTGTGGAACCAGGAAATTACAGACCTTGTTACTACAGCATGGGGGGGCAGGGGGTAAACCGTGTCAGTCTATACAGTACCACTATATACAGTACGGGGGGGCTGGACCATGTCACAGACTACTGTGGTCACTGTATAAAGTACTGGGGCGGGTAGGGTCAGGCCAGCCATCTCACCGGCAGATTACAGACTGTGTCACTGACTCACTATATACAGTACTGGTGGGTTAAACAGTGTCACTATATACAGTAATAGGGGGTCAGACCATCTCACAGACTGTGGGCACAGGGTACCTCCTTTTACATACATGTATTCTGATTCACATTTTTTTTCTGTGTTATAATTATATATATATATATATATATATATATATATATATATATATATATATATATATAAAAGATATATATCAAATTCACTTTTTTTTTTTTTTGGGGGGGGGGCTTTCTTAGGCCTAGATTTAGAGTTTGGCGTTAGCCGTGAAAACCAGCGTTAGAGGCTCCTAACGCTGGTTTTAGGCTAACTCCGGTATTTGGAGTCACTCAAAAAAGGGTCTAACGCTCACTTTTCAGCCGCGACTTTTCCATACCGCAGATCCCCTTACGTCAATTGCGTATCCTATCTTTTCAATGGGATCTTTCTAACTCCGGTATTTAGAGTCGTGTCTGAAGTGAGCGTTAGACATCTAACGACAAAACTCCAGCCGCAGGAAAAAAGTCAGTAGTTAAGAGCATTTTGGGCTAACGCCGGTTCATAAAGCTCTTAACTACTGTACTCTAAAGTACACTAACACCCATAAACTACCTATGTACCCCTAAACCGAGGCCCCCCCACATCGCCGCCACTCGATTAAATTTTTTTAACCCCTAATCTGCCGACCGCCACCTACGTTATACTTATGTACCCCTAATCTGCTGCCCCTAACACCGCCGACCCCTGTATTATATTTATTAACCCCTAATCTGCCCCCCACAACGTCGCCGCCAGCTACCTACAATAATTAACCCCTAATCTGCCGACCGCAAAGTGCCGCTACTTAAGTTATCCTTATGTACCCCTAATCTGCTGCCCCTAACACCGCCGACCCCTATATTATATTAATTAACCCCTAATCTGCTGCCCCTAACACCGCCGACCCCTATATTATATTTATTAACCCCTAATCTGCCGCCCTCAACGTCGCCTCCACCTGCCTACACTTATTAACCCCTAATCTGCCGAGCGGACCGCACCGCTACTATAATAAAGTTATTAACCCCTAATCCGCCTCACTAACCCTATAATAAATAGTATTAACCCCTAATCTGCCCTCCCTAACATCGCCGACACCTAACTTCAATTATTAACCCCTAATCTGCCGACCGGAGCTCACCGCTATTCTAATAAATGGATTAACCCCTAAAGCTAAGTCTAACCCTAACATTAACACCCCCCTAAATTAAATATAATTTTAATCTAACGAAATTAATTAACTCTTATTAAATAAATTATTCCTATTTAAAGCTAAATACTTACCTGTAAAATAAACCCTAATATAGCTACAATATAAATTATAATTACATTGTAGCTATTTTAGGATTAATATTTATTTTACAGGCAACTTTGTAATTATTTTAACCAGGTACAATAGCTATTAAATAGTTAAGAACTATTTAATAGCTACCTAGTTAAAATAATTACAAAATTACCTGTAAAATAAATCCTAACCTAAGTTACAATTAAACCTAACACTATACTTTCATTAAATTAATTAAATAAAATACCTACAATTACCTACAATTAAACCTAACACTACACTATCAATACATTAATTAAATACAATATCTACAAATAACTACAATGAAATAAACTAACTAAAGTACAAAAAATAAAAAAATATTTACAAACATAAGAAAAATATTACAACAATTTTAAACTAATTACACCTACTCTAAGCCCCCTAATAAAATAACAAAGACCCCCAAAATAAAAAATGCCCTACCCTATTCTAAATTACTAAAGGTCAAAGCTCTTTTACCTTACCAGCCCTGAACAGGGCCCTTTGCGGGGCATGCCCCAAGAAGTTCAGCTCTTTTGCCTGTAAAAAAAAAACATACAATACCCCCCCCCCCCAACATTACAACCCACCACCCACATACCCCTAATCTAACCCAAACCCCCCTTAAATAAACCTAACACTAAGCCCCTGAAGATCATCCTACCTTGTCTTCACCTCACCAGGTATCACCGATCCGTCCTGGCTCCAAAATCTTCATCCAACCCAAGCGGGGGTTGGCGATCCATCATCCGGTGGCTGAAGAGGTCCAGAAGAGGCTCCAAAGTCTTCATCCTATCCGGGAAGAAGAGGCGATCCGGACCGGCAACCATCTTGATCCAAGCGGCATCTTCTATCTTCATCCGATGACGACCGGTTCCATCCTGAAGACCTCCACCGCGGACCCATCTTCTTCCGGCGACGTCCAACTGAAGAATGACGGTTCCTTTAAATGACGTCATCCAAGATGGCGTCCCTCGAATTCCGATTGGCTGATCGGATTCTATCAGCCAATCGTAATTAAGGTAGGAATATTCTGATTGGCTGATGGAATCAGCAAATCAGAATCAAGTTCAATCCGATTGGCTGATCCAATCAGCCAATCAGATTGAGCTCGCATTCTATTGGCTGATCGGAACAGCCAATAGAATGCGAGCTCAATCTGATTGGCTGATTGGATCAGCCAATCGGATTGAACTTGATTCTGATTTGCTGATTCCATCAGCCAATCAGAATATTCCTACCTTAATTACGATTGGCTGATAGAATCCGATCAGCCAATCGGAATTCGAGGGACGCCATCTTGGATGACGTCATTTAAAGGAACCGTCATTCGTCGTTCAGTCGTCGGCCAGGATGGATGTTCCGCGTCGGAGGTCTTCAGGATGCTGCCGCTCCGCTCCAGATGGATGTCGATAGAAGATGCCGCCTGGATGAAGACTTCAATCGGATGGAAGACCTCTTCTGCCCCGCTTGGATGAAGACTTCTACCGGATCATGGACATCTTCAGCCCCCCGCTTGGGCTTGGATCAGGACATCGGAGGAGCTCTTCAGGACGGATCGGTGAACCTGGTATGGTGAAGATAAGGTAGGAAGATCTTCAGGGGCTTAGTGTTAGGTTTATTTAAGGGGGGTTTGGGTTAGATTAGGGGTATGTGGGTGGTGGGTTGTAATGTTGGGGGGCGGGTATTGTATGTTTTTTTTACAGGCAAAAGAGCTGAACTTCTTGGGGCATGCCCCGCAAAGGGCCCTGTTCAGGGCTGGTAAGGTAAAAGAGCTTTGAACTTTAGTAATTTAGAATAGGGTAGGGCATTTTTTATTTTGGGGGGCTTTGTTGTTTTATTAGGGGGCTTAGAGTAGGTGTAATTAGTTTAAAATTGTTGTAATATTTTTCTTATGTTTGTAGATATTTTTTTATTTTTTGTAACTTAGTTCTTTTTTATTTTTTGTACTTTAGTTAGTTTATTTCATTGTAGTTATTTGTAGATATTGTATTTAATTAATGTATTGATAGTGTAGTGTTAGGTTTAATTGTAGGTAATTGTAGGTATTTTATTTAATTAATTTAATGATAGTATAGTGTTAGGTTTAATTGTAACTTAGGTTAGGATTTATTTTACAGGTAATGTTGTAATTATTTTAACTAGGTAACTATTAAATAGTTCTTAACTATTTAATAGCTATTGTACATGGTTAAAATAATTACAAAGTTGCCTGTAAAATAAATATTAATCCTAAAATAGCTACAATGTAATTATAATTTATATTGTAGCTATATTAGGATTTATTTTACAGGTAAGTATTTAGCTTTAAATAGGAATAATTTATTTAATAAGAGTTAATTAATTTCGTTAGATTAAAATTATATTTAATTTAGGGGGGTGTTAGTGTTAGGGTTAGACTTAGCTTTAGGGGTTAATACATTTAGTAGAATAGCGGTGAGCTCCAGTCGGCAGATTAGGGGTTAATAATTGAAGTTAGGTGTCGGCGATGTTAGGGAGGGCAGATTAGGGGTTAATACTATTTATTATAGGGTTAGTGAGGCGGATTAGGGGTTAATAACTTTATTATAGTAGCGCTCAGGTCCGCTCGGCAGATTAGGGGTTAATAAGTGTAGGCAGGTGGAGGCGACGTTGTGGGGGGCAGATTAGGGGTTAATAAATATAATATAGGGGTCGGCGATGTTAGGGCAGCAGATTAGGGGTACATAGGGATAATGTAAGTAGCGGCGGTTTACGGAGCGGCAGATTAGGGGTTAATAATAATATGCAGGGGTCAGCGATAGCGGGGGCGGCAGAATAGGGGTTAATAAGTGTAAGGTTAGGGGTGTTTAGACTCGGGGTACATGTTAGAGTGTTAGGTGCAGACGTAGGAAGTGTTTCCCCATAGAAAACAATGGGGCTGCGTTAGGAGCTGAACGCGGCTTTTTTGCAGGTGTTAGGTTTTTTTTCAGCTCAAACAGCCCCATTGTTTCCTATGGGGGAATCGTGCACGAGCACGTTCTTGAGGCTGGCCGCTTGCGTAAGCAACTCTGGTATCGAGAGTTGAAGCTGCGTTAAAAATGCTCTACGCTCCTTTTTTGGAGCCTAACGCAGCCTTTATGTGGACTCTCAATACCAGAGTTATTTTTATGGTGCGGCCAGAAAAAAGCCGGCGTTAGCTACGCGGGTCTTTACCGACAAAACTCTAAATCTAGCCGTTAGATTCTTGCACCTGGGCCCTGTGGTTTCTAGTTACGCCTTTGACTACATAGTAACATAAACATGTCTCAAGTTCAAATTTGTGATTCTAAAAATGTTTTAAGGGCCTCACCGTACCAAAGAGACTTCTTAGAATATCTCACCTGAGTGGCGAGGTTTAGAATATTAGGCCTTTAGTGAGAAAATAGGCCTATATTATGAATTGATCAGAAATCTTTCTGTATTGACCCTGCTGGGGAAATTAAGATAAAGGGATTTGCCTATATGTACCACTAACATGTCATATTATACATTTTTTTTCATTTGGGCCCATCAGTAATTTAATCGCTGTGATTGACCTACCTGCGCCCTGGTTAAAGAAATGCATCAAATTTAGTCCACTAGGGATACGTAAAGGAATAGTCTAGTCAAAATTAAACTTTCATGATTCAGATAGAGCATGACATTTTAACAAACTTTCTAATTTACTCCTATTAATTTTTTTTCGTTCTCTTGGTATATTTGAATGTAAGCTTATGAGCTGGCCCATTTTTGGTTCAGCACCTGGGTAGCGGTTTCTGATTAGTGGCTACATTTAGACACCAATCAGAAAGTACTGCCCAGGTACTGAACCAAAAATGGGCCGGCTCCTATGCTTACATTCTTGCTTTTTCAAATAAAGATAGCAAGAGAACAAATAATATCTAATAGGAGTAAATTACAAAGTTTCTTAAAATTGCATGCTCTATCTGAATCATGAAAGTTTAGTTTTGACTAGACTATCCCGTTAAGGCAGTGCTTTCCAAACTGTGTGTCATGACACATTAGTGTGTCGGCACCGGCGGCAGTGTGTAGGTGTGTCCCTGCTTCAGCACTAATTTTTTTTAATTTAATTTTTTTGGGAGGTTTCTGACTTTCCCCCTGCCTGCTACGCATATCACATGGTTGGCACATGATTGATACCTAGTGGGTTACAGATCATCTTAACCTATTGGCGCAGCTCAGTGGGAACTGAAACTATTCCCATTGGTGGGTTTGATGGCATATTGGCTCTTTACTGCACGTGTAGTCTCCTCAATCGGCTTGTGACTGCATGTATAGTCTCCTTAATCGGCTCGTGACTGCATGTATAGTCTCCTTAATCGGCTTGTGACTGCATGTATAGTCTCCTTAATCGGCTCGTGACTGCATGTATAGTCTCCTTAATCGGCTCGTGACTGCATGTGTAGTCTCCTTAATCGGCTCGTGACTGCATGTGTAGTCAGTGAGTGGGATAGCTGCTTGATGATGAAATGAGAGTGTCTTTATCTAATATTCCACCAAATATTCAGAAACTGTGTTCATCCCATCAACCTCATACATCTCATTAAAATAGTAAGTAGCTATTGGTGTTATTAAACTTTGTTTTTTTAATTCTAGCACATACATACTGTTACTTGTAAATTCATTTTGTTATTATATAATTTATGTATGTGTCTGTATCTCTTAAAACAAGTTAGTTTAACCTCCTGTTTGATAATACAACTGAATTAATGTGTCACAAAATGATGTAGGTCTAAAAAGTGTGTCACCAACATGAAAAGTTTGGAAAGCTCTGTTTTAAGGACTAGATGAGAAATACCAGCCTTGGTATAGGTCAGATTGCTATAAATTTAATAGCAATTTTGGCCTTTTGCACCAGTACATCAAGAGACTGATTTCAATTTAAATGGAAAATAAAGTCAAAATTAAACTTCATGATTCATGTAGAGCAATTAGTTTTAAGATAGTTTCCAATTAACTTCCATTGTCAAATGGAAGTATAGTATAAAATCTAACAAAAAAAAATAATCTATTTCTAATGTGAAATTCAGAGTAGGTGCTATTGAATTGTCTTTTATTATGCCCACGGCACAGCTGCCACCTACCTGCACTTATTAACCCCTAATCTGCCGTCCCCAATGTCGCCGCCACCTACCTACACTTATTAACCCCTAATCTGCCCTCCCCAATGTCGCCGCCACCTACCTACACTTATTAACCCCTGATCTGCCGCCCCGACATTGCCGCCACCTACCTACACTTATTAACCCCTAATCTGCCGCCCCTAATATCGCTGCCACCTACATTACAGTTATTAACCCCTAATCTGCCACCCCCGACATCGCCGCCACCTACCTACACTTATTAACCCATAATCTGCAGTCCCCAACGTCGCCACCGCCACTATACTAAAGTTATTAACCCCTAAGCTTCTGGCCTCCCACATCACTAACACTAAATAAATATATTAACCCCTAAACCTAACCCTAAGTCTATCCCTAACCCTAACTTTAATATAATTAAAATAAATCTAAATAAAAATTACTATCATTAACTAAATAATTCCTATTTAAAACTAAATACTTACATGTAATATAAACCCTAAGATAGCTACAATATAACTAATAGTTACATTGTAGCTATCTTAGGTTTTAGTTTTATTTTACAGCTAAGTTTGTATTTATTTTAACTAGGTAGACTATTTATTTTAACTAGATAGTAAATAGCTAATAACTATTTACTAACTAGTCTACCTAGTTAAAATAAATACAAACTTAGCTGTAAAATAAAAATAAAACCTAACGGCGAGATTACGAGTTTTTTTCGGTAAGGCTGTGCGGTGCTAACGCTCCTTTTCTTCTTACCGCTCACTTAAGCCAACGCTGGTATTACGAGTTTTCTGCAAGCCGGAGTTAGCCTCAGAAAAGTGAGCGTTGAGCAAAATTTAGCTCCACATCTCACCTCAATACCAGCGTTGCTTATGGTAGCGGTAAGCTGGCAAAACGTGCTCGTGCACGATTTCCCCATAGGAAACAATGGGGCTGAGCTGGCTGAAAAAAAACCTAACACCTGCAAAAAAGCAGCATTCAGCTCCTAACGCAGCCCCATTGTTTCCAATGGGGAAATTAATTTTATGTCTGCACCTAACACCCTAACATGAACCCCGAGTCTAAACACCCCTAATCTTACACTTATTAACCCCTAATCTGCTGCCCCCGCTATCGCTGACACCTACATTATAATTATTAACCCCTAATCTGCCGCTCCAGACACCGCCGCCATCTACATTATACTTATGAACCCCTAATCTACTGCCCCCAACATCGCCGACACCTTACATTATATTTATTAACCCCTAATCTGCCCCCCCAACGTTGCCGCAACTATATTAAAATTATTAACCCCTAATCTGCCGCCGCCAACGTCGCCGCCACTATTATAAACTTATTAACCCCTAAACCTAGCTATCTTAGGGTTTATTTTTATTTTACAGGCAAGTTTGTATTTATTTTAACTCGGTACAATAGTTATTAAATAGTTATTAACTATTTAATAACTTCCTAGTTAAAATAAGTACAAAAGTACCTGTAAAATAAACCCTAATCTAAGTTACAATTACACCTAACACTACACTATAATTAAACTAATTACCTAAACTACCTACAATTAATTACAATAAAATTAAATAAACTAAATTACGGGAAAAAAACACTAAATTACAGAGAAAAAAAAAAAAGAATTACAAGAATATTAAACTAATTACACCTTATCTAATCCACCTAACAAAATAAAAAAGCCCCCCAAAATAATAAAATTCCCTACCCTATACTAAATTACAAATAGCCCTTAAAAGGGCCTTTTGCAGGGCATTGCCTAAAAGTAATCAGCTCTTTTACCTGTAAAAAAAAAAATACAATGCCCCCATCCCAACATTAAAACCACCACCCACACACCCAACCCTACTCTAAAACCCACCCAATCCCCCCTTAAAAAAACCTAACACTACCCCCTTGAAGATCACCCTACCTTGAGCCGTCTTCACCCAGCCGGGCACAAGTGGTCCTCCAGAGGGTCCGAAGTCTTCATCCTATCCGGCTAGAAGAGGACATCCAGACCGGCAGAAGGCTTCATCCAGGCGGCATCTTCTATCTTCATCCTTCCAGAGCGGATCGGGTCCATCTTCAAGACATCCGACGCGGAGCATCCTCTTCATCCGACGGCCGACGAATGACTGGTCCTTTAAGTGACGTCATCCAAGATGGCGTCCCTTGAATTCCGATTGGCTGATAGAATCCTATCAGCCAATCGGAATTAATGTAGGAAAAATCCTATTGGCTGATGCAATCAGCCAATAGGATTGAAGTTTAATCCGATTGGCTGATCCAATCAGCCAATAGGATTGAGCTTGCATTCTATTGGCTGTTCCAATCAGCCAATAGAATGCAAGGTCAATCCTATTGGTTGATTGCATCAGCCAATAGGATTTTTCCTACCTTAATTCCGATTGGCTGATAGGATTCTATCAGCCAATTAGAATTCAAGGGACGCCATCTTGGATGACGTCACTTAAAGGACCAGTCATTCAGTCGTCGGCCGTCAGATGAAGAGGATGCTCCGCATCGGATGTCTTGAAGATGGACCTGCTCCGGAAGGATGAAGATAGAAGATGCCGCCTGGATGAAGCCTTCTGCCGGTCTGGATGTCCTCTTCTGGATGAAGACTTCAGACCCTCTGGAGGACCACTTGTGCCCGGCTGGGTGAAGACGGCTCAAGGTAGGGTGATCTTCAAGGGGGTAGTGTTATTTTTTTTTAAGGGGGGATTGGGTGGGTTTTAGAATAGGGTTGGGTGTGTGGGTGGTGGGTTTTAACGTTGGGGGGGTATTATATTTTTTTACAGGTGAAAGAGCTGATTACTTTGGGGCAATGCACCGCAAAAAGGCCCTTTTAAGGGCTATTTGTAATTTAGTATAGGGTAGGGAATTTTATTATTTTGGGGGGCTTTTTTATTTTATTAGGGGGATTAGATTAGGTGTAATTAGTTTAAAATTCTTGTAATTCTTTTTTTATTTTCTGTAATTTAGTGTTGTTTTTTTTCCGTAATTTAGTTTATTTAATTTAATTGTAATTAATTGTAGGTAGTTTAGGTAATTAGTTTAATTATAGTGTAGTGTTAGGTTTAATTGTAACTTAGGTTAGGGTTTATTTTACAGGTACTTTTGTACTTATTTTAGCTAGGTAGTTATTAAATAGTTAATAACTATTTAATAACTATTCTACCTAGTTAAAATAAATACAAAGTTGCCTGTAAAATAAATATAAATCCTAAGCTAGCTACAATGTAACTATTAGTTATATTGTAGCTAGCTTAGGGTTTATTTTATCGGTAAGTATTTAGTTTTAAATAGGATTAATTTATTTAATTATGGTAAATTTATTTTGTTTAATTTAAATTATATTTAAGTTAGGGGGGTTAGACTTAGATTTAGACTTAGGTTTAGGGGTTAATAAATTTAATATAGTAGCGGCGACGCTGGGGTCGGAAGATTAGGGGTTAATAAATGTAGGTAGGTGTCTGCGATGTTAGGGATGGCAGATTAGGAGTTAATAAAATTTCCCTAGTGAGTGAGCGGTTTAGGGGTTAATATTTTTATTAAAGTGGCGGCGATGTCCGGTCGGCAGATTAGGGATTAAAGATTTTAGTTAAGTGTTTCCGATGTGGGGGGGGGGCTCGGTTTAGGGGTTAATAGGTAGTTTATGGGTGTTAGTGTACTTTTAGCACTTTAGTTAAGAGCTTTATGTTCCGGCGTTAGCCCATAAAACTCTTAACTACTGACTTTTATATGCGGTAGGAGTCTTGCCAGGAGAGGGTCTACCGCTCACTTTTTTAGGCGATCGTAATACCGGCGTTAGGAAAATCCCATTAAAAAGATAGGATACGCAACTGACGTAAGGCGATTTGCGGTAAGCTAAAATCGCGGAAAAAAAGTGAGCGGTAGACCCTTTCCTGCCTGACTCGTAATACCAGGGGCGTTAAAAAGCAGCGTTGGGACCCCTCAACCCTGCTTTTTAAGGCTAGCGCAAGACTCGTAATATAGCCGTAAAATAGCTACAATGTAACTATTAGTTATATTGTAGCTAGCTTAGGGTTTATTTTACAGGTAAGTATTTAGTTTTAAATAGGAATTATTTAGTTAATGATAGTAATTTTTATTTAGATTTATTTAATTATATTAAAGTTAGGGGTGTTAGGGTTAGACTTAGGTTTAGGGGTTAATAACTTTAGTATAGTGGCGGCGGTGATGTTGGGGGCCGCAGATTAGGGGTTAATAAGTGTATATAGGTAGCGACGACATTGGGGGCAGTAGATTAGGGGTTAACAATATTTAACTAGTGTTTACAATGCAGGAGTGCGGCGGTTTAGGGGTTAATATGTTTATTATAGTAGCGGTGATGTCCGAAGCGGCAGATTAGGGGTTAATACGTTTATTTTAGTGTTTGTGATTCGGGAGGGCCTCGGTTTAGGGTTAATAGGTAGTTTATGGGTGTTAGTGTACTTTGTGACACTATAATTATGAGTTGTATGCTACAGCTTTGTAACGTAAAACCCATAACTACTGACTTTCAGTTTACGGTACGGATCTTGTAGTTATAGGCTGTACCGCTCACTTTTTGGCCAGACAGGCAAACTCGTAATACCGGCGCTATGGAAGTCCCATTGAGAAAGGACTTTTTAAAAAGTGCAGGAGTTACGTTGCGTGACGGCCAAAAAAGTGTGCGGTACAGATATACCTACAAGACTTGTAATACCGGCGGTAGTGAAAAAGCAGCGTTATGAGACTTTTTCACTCATAACGCAAAACTCGTAATCTAGCCGTCAGTAAGTTATCTCATATATTCAAACCAAGTAATAGAGGTCTAGAGTTGCAAAGCCAAAATGTGCAATTTGAAAACCAGTATGTTGAACCATTCGCAGGTGTACACATAGGGGCATATTTATCAAGCTCCATAACCTGTCCGCTTGCTCTGAGGCGGTGGACAGAAATCAACCCGATCGGGTTGATTGACATCCCTTGCTAGCAGCCGATTGGCCGCAAATCTGCAGGGGGCGGTATTGCACCAGCAGTTCACCAGAACTGCTGGTGCAAGTATAAATGCTGAGAGCGTATGCTGTCGGCATTTATCGATGTGCAGCGGATATGATCCGCAATATCGGATCATGTCCGCTCGCACAATAATAAATAGGCCCCTAATCTGTATTCCTTAAAGGGACACTAAAGTCAAAATAAAGTTTCATGTTTCAGAGAGAGCATGCAGTTTTTAAGACACTTTCTAATTTACATCCATTATCACATTTTGCACAGTAACTTTATAAACACTTTTTGAGGCACCAGCTCCTACTGAGCATGTGCACAAGCTCACAGGGTATATGTATACTAGTTTGTGATTGGCTCAGGGGCGTATTAAGGCATAGGCCAACAAGATTTTGGGGGGCGGCAGCGGCTTCACTGAATATGTAGCTAATCTGGCTATAAAAAAAATATTTAATTCTGACAAGGCGCCTTCCTGCTGTTAGCGCATGGCTTGAGGGAGTCACGCATGTGCGCACGTGATCTGCAAGGCGGCAACGAGGGTTAGGTGAAGAGTCCAGTCAGCGGTGACAGAGACGGCCGGGAGAGGAGACTGATCATGGAGGAGTGGAGGCAGCAGAAGGGGCGCCGCATATCGTATTAAGGGAGTGTATCAGATGATGAACTGGAGGTAGGGCTGAGTCCTGATAGTAGGTACCGTAGGCATGATTATCATACTAGTTTGCACTGTGACAGCTAACACTTAATGCCTCCTCTGCTAGCGACATTAACATTTTATTGTCTAATCATTAGTCGCTGGCAGAGGAGGCATTAAGTGTTAGCTGGCACTAATGCTGCCTTGAATGGATGTGCCGTGGCTGTCTGAGAATGATGCTGCGTTTAGCAGTGAAAAATGTCTTCCTTAAAAAGTCCTCAGTATCACATTGTACTGAAAGAAGTGCTTTTAGCAGTTATTTTGTATAGGTTTACATGCATGTTAGTAGTATGCATTTGGAAGTGCATATTTAAAGAGCTGCTTATTTTTGCCAGTTTACTATATATATACAGTATATATATATATATACAGTATATATATATATATATATATATATATATATATATATATATATATAATCCCTGCTAAAGGGGTCACATAGGCAGACTCTTGCCCTGCCCCCATACACACTTAATAGACTATACTAAAAAATAAAACATTTATTTTATCTCCTCTACAACTTCTTCAAAGATTTATAAATCTTTCTCAAACTGCTTTAATAAATATTGTAAAGCTCCCTGCAATTAAATGTGTACGGGCAGATACCAAAATATGTTATGGGCAAAAAAGGCTTAAACCCTGGGGGGAGCAGCAGAATTGGGAGTGCCTAGGGCAGCACAAAACCTAAATACGCCCCTGGATTGGTTACTATTTATCACATGATACAGTGGGCCGGAAAAAGTGAGAGAAAAAAATAAATTTGCCAGGAAAAAATCTACTGCTTATTTGAAATTCAGAGTAGGTGTTTATTGCATTATCTTTTAATTATGCACTGGTCAATTATGCAATTCTACTGTATTTAGTGGTCCTTTAAAGGGACACTAAACTGTTGAGCACAACTACAGTAACAGGGTTGCTATTTCCCATGCTATTGTGTGTTCTTCTGTGGCTGTAGTTCTCTTTAAAGCAGTTTTTTAACCCCTTACTGGTGCCGGTTAGTGAAATTTCTTCATCTTCACACTGTGTGCTGTCATCTTGGAGGTTAAGTATTTTTGCTCCCTGTGACAGAAGGGATGGGCTTTCACAGATCAGTGCCAATCAGTGCCCTCTCATAAGTAACTCCACGGTCGTGAGCACAATGTTATCTATATGGCACACATGAACTAACGCCCTCTAGCTGTGAAAAACTGTCAAATACATTGAAATAAGAGGCAGCCTTCAAGGGCTTAGCATATGAGCCTACCTAGGTTTAGCTTTCAACTAAGTATACCAAGAGAACAAAGCAAATTTGATGATAAAAGTGAATTGGAAAGTTGTTTAAAATGGCATGCCCTATCTGAATCATGAAAGTTTAATTTTGACTAGACTGTCCCTTTAATGAGGCCTTTATGACTATTTGTTTTGTAACTTTTAAACTGTATAAAAAAAAAATGAACTGCAAAAATGTGAAGCTTCCTCTCTGTATTTCTAAAAGCTTAACCAAAGTACAAGGTGCATCATTGCTCTGTTACTGAACACTGCTTATGTCCCAGGATGTAGGAATACGTTTGTTCCAAGGCACCTGTAAATACGTTAAAATAAGAGAGCAACTCTGAAAAAAGTTGTACCCAGTAGCTTAAAGGGATAGGAAATCCAAGAAAAATGTTTTCATGATTTAGATAGAGCATGCCATTTTAAACAACTTTCTAATTTACTTCTATTATCAATTTGTCTTCGTTCTCTTGGTAACTTTTGTTGGAAAGGAGGGGTGTATGCTTAGGAGTGTGCATGTATCTGGAGCACTTTATGGCAGCAGTTTTTCAAGAATGTTATAAATTTGTAAGATCACTAGATGGCAGCAATACTTCCTGCCGCATAGTGCTCCAGATGTCTACCTAGGTATCTCTTCAACACAGAATATCATGAGAATTAAGCAAGTAAAGTAAAGTAAATTGGAAACTTTTTTTAAAATGGTATCCTCTGTCTCAATCACAAAAGAACATTTTTGGGTTTCATATCCCTTTAATGTCACTTATATCAAATAATAGTCCATGATATCTCACCCTTCCAGGCAAATTGATGACTTAACTCGTGTTCTTCCCATTGCTTTTTTCAAAAAATCCAGCTAGAAAACAAAAAATAAAATAAAAAATAGAAATGCAAAAACAAAACATGTTAAAGACAAATTATCTATCTATCTATCTATCTATCGTATCTATCTATCTATCTATCTATCTATCGTATCTATCGTATCTATCTATCTATATACATATGTATGTGTAAATTTAAATAAATAATAACAAATAATATATATAAATAATAATTATTATTATTATTATTAATTTTTATTAAATGATGAGAAATTTCACAGGGCTCACTAATATAAACTCATACAAACCAGAGCTTCGCTGCAAAAAATCATTAGTACTTAAAGTATATTTCATGACTTTGTGAATACTCCTTAGTGTAATATATCAGATCTAGAGCATTTAGAACTAAAAAGAAGGTTTATGTTGAGTTTATGAGCATAAATCATTCTCAAGGCAAGATCATTTGCAAAGAGATCTAATTTATTAATATATTTATATCTATCATATACCAACTGCTTACTTACTGTATATATGGAGTTATAATTACTACACAAAGTATTAAGAATTTATATAGTTCATTTGACATTGGCATCTGGCACCTGTTGGCAACCTACCAGGTGTAAGGTTAGTTGGTTGTATGAACTGTTAGTAGATATATTTCTTATAATAGCTAAGTAAACAAGCGATGAAATAGTGATCTTGTGAATGCTCATGTTTTTAGATCAATCACATAATTTTTTCTACTCTTATTTATAGATAGCTTAAAGGGACAGTCTACACCAGAATTGTTATTGTTTTAAAAGATAGATAATCCCTTTATTACCCATTCCCCAGTTTTGCATAACCAACACAGTTATATTAATATACTTTTAACTTCTGTGATTATCTTGTATCTAAGCCTCTGCAAACTACCCCTTTATTTCAGTTCTTTTGACAGACTTGCAGTTTAGCCAATCAGTGCTGGCTTCCAGGTAACTTCACGTGCATGAGCACAGTGTTATCTATATGAAACACATGAACTAACACCCTCTAGTGGTGAAAAACTATTAAAATGCATTCTGAAAAGAGGTGGCCTTCAAGGTCTAAGAAATTAGCATATGAACCTCCTAGGTTAAGCTTTCAACTAAGAATACCAAGAGAACAAAGCAAAATTGGTGACAAAATTAAATTGGAAAATTGTTTAAAATTACACGCCCTATCTGAATAATGAAAGTTTATTTTGGACTATACTGTCCCTTTAAGTATGAATATTGTTTCCATTATAATCTTGATTTTTCATATACTAAAATTAATGCTAGAAGGAAAGACCTAATTAACTCACTACAATTAAGTCCAATCCTTATCCTAAGCATTTTCAAGAAAAACAAAATTTTAGCTTCATCGCCACACAGTTATGGTCTGCATAAAATGAGATTGGTGGGCTAGAGTTAGGAACCAAAGATTGCCCTGTGAGGTTTCCAAAACCTGTATGAAAATGCTACAAATTTGGGGTTGAATCCAGTCTTGTTAATTGTGTTTACCAGTTGTTTATCAGCTCCTGATACTCCTTTTAAAGCGCAATCATAATGTAAAAGATATCATAATTTTCAATTTTGGGAAAATAATGGATATCAGAAAAATCATCCATATGAAGCATGGACATCATTCATCTTTATGAAGATCCATCTTTGTAAAGGACGCATGAATCAAGCCATGTACAAGGATATCCTGGAAGAAAAATTGCTTCCTTCTGCTCTTACAATGTTCCCCAACTCTGAGAAATGTTTTTTTCAAGCAGGTTAATGCTCTATGCCACACAACCAGGTCAATCAAGGTATGGAGGGAGGATCACAAGATCATGACTCTGTCATGTCCAGCCCAATCTCCAGACCAGAACCCCATTCAAAACCTCTGGAATGTGATCAAGAGGAATATGGATGGTCATAAGCCATTAAACAAAGCTGAGCTGCTTGAATTGTTGCAACAGGAGTGGCATACAGTCACCCAACAGCAATGTGAAAGACTGGTGGATAGCAAGCCAAGACAAATGAAAGCTGATAATGAGGGTTATTTCACCAAATATTGATTCCTGAAATTCTTCCCAAGTTAAAACATTAGTATTGTGGTGTTTAAAAATGAATATAAATGTGTTTTATTTGCATTATTCAAGGTCTGTAAGCACTGCGTCTTTTTTTTTATTTTGACTATATATATATATATATATATATATAAATATATATATATATATATATATATATATATATATATATATATATATATATATATATATATAGAAGATAGGGAGAGGACAAGCGCACAAGAAGGCACTCCTAGTGAAGAGTGTTATACACAGTAAAGATATATAGAAGGTGGATAATTATACACTCACGTGGTTTAACCTCATCCAATATGAGGTATAGATAAGGCACAGTGTACAGATGATATCGGTCAGAGATCCGTCTGTCAAAAATTCCAGTTCTTATTGCCTCTGTCCTTGTCTCCTCGTAGAAGTGCAGCTCCACAACTGTCAGATGGCAGACTGTGAGCTCATAGATTGTGTTAGCCAATTAACTAAGGGCCATAGGTGTATGTAAAAAAAATATTTATTTATAAAAGGATGTGTTTATTTGTCCATAAAATCAAATCTGTGTGTATACACCAGTTATTCACATAAACTGACCCTTAGTAGGGTTAAAAGATAAACAAAGTATCCCTAGCCTTTGTAAAGGCTACGTAAATCAGAAGCTAGAACGAGACCTCCCTGCACCAACAGTTGATTAGCAGGTGTAGGTCCATTATTTTGCTTAGTGTAAGATGCTCAATAAACCAGGCGCGAGTGAACCAGCATGTAATGCACTATGTGTCGTGTCACAGCTGGTCACTATTTCGCTCCGGTATGGTTTTTAAAATAAGAACGTGTGGCGGGGCGGAGCCTTACGCATTTTGCAACACCATTGGTTGCTTCTTCAGAGGTAGGGGCCGCCCCCCTCCCTGTCTGATATATATAGCATAGTTGGTCTCAGCTCGTTAAATAGGATGATACCGTATGCCCCATCTTTGTATCTGGCACAAGCTCACTAATACTATTAGTGAATCGGACAGTAGTGGTTTGTACATTATGACCATAAGGCAATACTGGTTGGTAACAATCCTCACTATGGCTAGTATTTACACCCAAAAAAGAAACTAGTCTTTTAATAGAGTTTCTTAATATCTAAATCAGCACTAAATGTTCCTAAGGGCATTGCAATTCGTACCGACAAGCTTTTTCGGTGTGCTGAAAACATGTATGAGACTTAATCACTTGATAAATCTTAAAATTATTAGATTTGCCCAGAAGTGTAAATTAAAACAAGCGTCCCCGGGGTAAAAGACCCACTAGTAATACTGAGAGGGTATACAAATAGTTATAGGATAGAGTCCTCCACTAAGGGAACATCATCTTATTATTAGAGAGGCAAAAGGATCAGTCAGACTGGATAATGGATTATAAAAAGGCCGCTAGGTCTATATCCTTGTTTAAACCGTGAGGTTCTAGCGTGTTTAATGTATAGATCCAGTATGTTTCCCTTTTTCTAAGTTCTAACAGTCTGCTGCCCCCCTATTACTTGTCTGTACTTGTTCTACGGGTATGTCTTTAATGTAAAACTCATTTTTATTCTTGTTGTGTACTTTTGAAAAATGTTGAATAAGTGGGGTCTTTAATGACCCTGCCTCAATGTTTTTCATATATTCGAGGCACCTGATTTCCAGACCTCTTGTTGTGCGTCCTTTATACCTCAGGGGTTTCTTGCATGTACACTCCAACATGTACACTACATGATCTGATTTGCAGTTTAAAAGTTTTTCAATAGGAAATTCTTTCGATCCCCTCTCTGATGTCCACAAATTTGTTGTATTTTTTCATTTTATGAATATGATTACAGCAGACACAGTTCTTTCTCATGCATTTATAAAACCCCTTTAGATCTAGCACACTTCCTCTCTTCATATTTGTGCTGTTCTTTTTCTTTATGACACTTGGGGCTAGCGTGTTTTTCAAATTTTAGTTATTTTTAAAGATGACATCTGGTGTATCTCCAATAACCTACGTGAGAAAGGGTCTTTTTGCAGTACAGACCAGTGTCTTTTTAAGATATTTTTTATTTGCCAGTGGCTTTCATTAAAGGTAGTTACAAATTTCACCTTGCTTCTTTTATTTGATTTATGTTTGTTTTTATACTTTAAATTTATTTGTATTAGTTTGGGAGTCTGTATTGTGTACCAGGGTCTGTTGGTCTAGGGACTTAGCCATATCATAAGCTCTCTTTACCACTTTGTCTGGGTATTTTTTTTCCTTGAATTTATGTTGTAAGCTCTCAGCTTCTGTTTCAAAGTGAAGTTCAATTTTGATGGATTAGTGCCCGGTTTTTAATAATCCTATTAAAATCAAGGGCACTTTAATTCATCAAAATTGACATTTCACTCTTTTTCTTCAAAAACTTACCTTTTATAAAAAATATCTTAAAAAGACACTGGTCTGTACTACAAAAAGACCCTTTACTCAGGGAGGTTATTGGAGATACACCAGATGTCATCTTTAAAAAGAACCAAACACGCTAGCCCCCAGTGTCATAAAGAAAAAGAACAGCACAAATATGAAGAGAGGAAGTATGCTAGATCTAAAGGGGTTATGTAAATGCATGAGAAAGAACTGTGTCTGCTGTAATCATATTCATAAAATGAAAAAATACAACAAATTTGTGGACATCAGAGAGGGGATCAGGGGCAAAACTACAGGGGGTGCAGAGGTCGCAATTGCGACTGGGCCCCCAAGGGTGGGGGTCCTGCTTTAAAAAAAATCTTTTTTTTTTTTTTTTTTTTACAATAAAAAACGTTGACCTGCCACTGCCTGCACTGATATCATGTGAGTGTGACATGATGCTTCACTAGTGTCTCTGACTACAGGGGTTAGTCTTTCTGTTTTACCCATTGGTGTTTATTTGTGTGTGTGTGTGTATGTGTGTATGTATGTATGTATGTGAATGTGTGTGTATGTATGTGTGTGTGTATATGTATGTATGTGACTGTGTGTGTATGTGTGTGTGTATGTGTGTGTGTATGTGTGTATGTATGTATGTGACTGTGTGTGTGTGTGTATGTATGTATGTGACTGTGTGTGTATGTATGTGTGTATGTATGTATGTGACTGTGTGTGTGTGTATGTATGTGTGTATGTATGTATGTGACTGTGTGTGTATGTATGTGTGTGTATGTATGTATGTGACTGTGTGTGTATGTGTGTATGTATGTATGTGACTGTGTGTGTATGTATGTGTGTGTGTATGTATGTATGTATGTGACTGTGTATGTGTGTATGTATGTATGTGACTGTGTGTGTATGTATGTGTGTGTGTATGTGTGTATGTATGTATGTGACTGTGTGTGTGTGTGTATGTATGTATGTATGTATGTATGTGACTGTGTGTGTATATGTATGTGTGTGTGTGTGTATGTATGTGACTGTGTATGTATGACTGTGTGTGTGTATGTATGTGACTGTGTGTGTATTTATGCATGTATATGTGTATGTTTTGTGGAACCAGCAAATTACAGACCTTGTTACTACAGCATGGGGGGGGGGGGGCGGGGGGGTAAACAGTGTCAGTCTATACTGTCAGTCTATACAGTACCACTATATACAGTACGGGGGGCTGGACCATGTCACAGACTACTGTGGTCACTGTATAAAGTACTGGGGCGGGTAGGGTCAGGCCAGCCATCTCACTGGCAGATTACAGACTGTGTCACTGACTCACTATATACAGTACTGGTGGGTTAAACAGTGTCACTATATACAGTAATAGGGGGTCAGACCATCTCACAGACTGTGGGCATACATGTAATCTGATTCAAATTTTTTTTCTGTGTTTTAATTATATATATAAAAAAGATATATATCAAATTCACTTTTTTGTGGGGGGGTGGGGGGTGAGGGGGGGACCCTTCTTAGATTCTTGCACCTGGGCCCTGTGGTTTCTAGTTACGCCTCTGGAGGGGATTGAAAGATTTCCTATTGAAAAACTTTTACACTGCAAATCAGATCATGTAGTGTACATGCAAGAAATCCCTGAGGTCTATAGGACGCACAAAAATAGGTCTGAAAATCAGGTGCCTTGAACATTTGAAAAATGTTGAATAAGTGGGGTCTTTAATGACCCTGCCTCGATGTTTTTCATAAGTACACAATAAGAACAAAAATTAGTTTTATATTAAAGCCATAGAACAAGTACAGACAAGTAATAGGGGGGCAGCAGACTGTTAGAACTTAGAAAAAGGGAAACATACTGGATCTATATATTAAACACGCTAGAACCTCACGATTTAAACAAGGATATAGACCTAGCGGCCTTTTTATAATCCATTATCCAGTCTGACTGATCCTTTTGCCTCTCTAATAATAAGATGATGTTCCCTTAGTGGAGGACTCTATCCTATAACTATTTGTATACCCTCTCAGTATTACTAGTGGGTCTTTTACCCTGGGGACGCTTGTTTTAATTTACACTTCTGGGCAAATCTAATAATTGTAAGATTTATCAAGTGACTCAGAGTGCATTAGCCTTTGTTTGTAGGTACATATTACCATTGCTATATATACTTTTGGACTCTTATACAACGAGTTCAAGTAAAACAGAAGTTTGGGTTCAGAATGGAGATGCAAGTTACTTATTTTATGACAACACTGATTACTATCTTTGAAACAAGTGGTGGGACTGTTCACAAATGAACCTAGAATTTAAACAGTATATTCTACTATTACTAAGGGTTTGGGCGAGCTACTATTTTACATCTATCCCTCTATGGTAAATGTCTTGTACTGTATGATAAAAGATGTAAACCTCACTAGCAAATTTGAGGTATTTAATATTGGTTCATCTATGTGATACTATTGGCACCTTTTGTATACATGACTATATCACCTTATTTTGAATTCCCCAGTTTTGCATAACCAACACAGTTATAATTATACATGTTTTACCTCTGTAATTACCTTGTATCTAAGCCTCAGCAGACTGCCCCCTTATCACAGTTCTTTTGACAGACTTGCATTTTAGCCAATTAGAGTTGTCTCCATGGTAAATTCACGAGCATGAGCTCAATGTTATCTATATGAAACGCATGAACTAATGCCCTCTAGTGGTGAAAAACTATCAAAATGCATTTAGATTAGAGGCGGCCTTAAAGGTCTAAGAAATTAGCATAAGAACCTCCTAGGTTTAGCTTTTAACTAAGAATACCAAGAGAACAAAGCAAAATTGGTGATAAAAGTAAATTGGAAAGATGTTTAAAATTACATGCCCTATCTGAATCATAAAAGGATTTTTTGGACTTGACTGACCCGTTAACCTTCTATATCCATTTGTGTCTACTACGAGAATTGTTTAAACAACATGGAAATAGGGATTAAGTCTTATACGTTTTCAGCACACCGAAAAAGCTTGTCGGTACGAATTGCAATGCTTTTAGGAACATTTAGCGCTGATTTAGATATTAAGAAACTCTGTTAAAAAACTAATTCCTTTTTTGGGTGTAAATACTAGCCATAGTGAGGATTGTTACCAACCAGTATTGCCTAATGGTCATAATGTGCAAACCACTACTGTCGCATTCACTAATAGTATTAGTGGGCTATTGCCAGATACAAAGATGGGGCATACAGTATCATCCTATTTAACGAGCTTAGACCAACTACCCTATATATATCAGACAGGGAGGGGGCGGCCCCTACCTCTGATGAAGCAACCAATGGTGTTGCAAAATGCTGAAGCCTCCGCCCCCCCCCCCCCCCCCCGCCACACGTTCTTACTTTTAAACCCCACCGGAGCAAAATAGTGACCAGCTGTGACACGACACATAGTACATTACATGCTGGTTCACTTGCACCTGATTTATTGAGCATCTAACATGAAGCAAAATAATGGACCTACACCTGCTAATCTACAGTTGGTGCAGGGAGGTCTTGTTCTAGCTTCTGATTTACGTAGCCTTTACAAAGGCTAGGGATACTTTGTTTATCTTTTAACCCTACTAAGGGTCAGTTTTATATGAATAACTGGTGTATACACACAGATTTTATTTTATTGTATGGACAAATAAACACATCCTTTTATAAATAAATATATATTTTTTTTACATACACCTATGGCCCTTAGTTAATTGGCTAACACAATCTATGAGCTCACAGTCAACCTCTATATATCTTTACTGTGTAAAACACTCTTCACTAGGAGTGCCTTCTTGTGTGCTTGTCCTCTCCCTATCTTCCAGACACTCTTGGGGAGGAACTTCAATTTGAAGGGGATCTCTCCGCATCGGACACAGCAGCCGAGATTTGAGGCACACTGGAACTTTCATACGGACTGCAATAGACTTGCTTTTTGTGGACTACACACCCCCAATTCTGCGGGATTGATTTTATGCACATTGGTGTGTTTTTATAGAACACATATGGAGATATATATATAAAGTATACACACATACTGTAAATATATATCTGCTACGATCTACGTCTAACTTCATATCCCTGCAATACACCCCTGACTCAAACCTACACATCATATATATATATATATATATATATATATATATATATATATACACACACAATGTTTGCTCTGGGGTGGAAGCCGCAATTGAAGGAAGGCAAATTTTTAATTTCTGACATAAGAAGAGACGAGCAGCAGGCGGGGATCACTGGTCCGGCTTTCAAGAAGAAAAGGTAAGTATTTTAACAAAACTGGTGAAATGTAAACTTAGATGGATGAAAGTGCCCCTGTTTTTAATAGGATTTTTAAAAACCAGGCACACATTTGTCAAAGTTTACATTCACTTTAATGCGGCTGGGCTATCTGACCTCTAGATGTTAGCGCGTCTGAGACTTTCACTTGCATGCTGACTCTTTACTTTCAACTTGTTATATGAGCGCCAGAATAGAAACACCATTTATTTAACTTGAGCACTGTTTGCTTTCAATATTGCTAATATTTTTTGTGCTCCACTTGCTATCTAGGCTATAATGTAATGAACGTTTTAATTTCGAAATATCTAGGCTAGTTTCTCATATAATATGTGCAGTTGCTTAGAAAAGCAACTGCATTCTTACATTGTAACATAGTAAATGAGAATGAAAAAAGACAGCAGTCCATCGAGTTCAACCTATATAAATCTAATATACGTACTTACAAAAAGCTCCAGTTGAGCTTAAATTAATCCCATTAAAAGGTGACCCATTTAACACAAACATTCATATTCCTGAATTCTGCTTCTAGCCAGAAATGTATCTAAACCATTTTTAAATGTATCTAAGGTATTGGCATTTACTACCTCCTTGGTAATGAGTTCCACAATTTTTGCTCCTTTAGTGAAAAAGCGTTTACGTTGCAGAAGATTAAATCTCCTTTCCTTCAGCCTTAAATTGTGACCTCTTGTCACATACTATGTTCTTGGAATAAACAGATCTTCTGCCATCACTGTATATGGGCCTTGAATATATTTATATAAATTAATCATGTCACCACTCAAGCACCTTTTTTTCTAGAGAAAACAAACCCAGTTTGGCTAACCTCTCCTCATAGCTTAAATTCTCCATTCCCCTTCTTAATTTTGTGGCCCTTCTGTGAACTTATTCTAAATCTACAATGTCTTTTTTTCAGATCGGCCCCCGGAACTGCACTCCATACTCAAGGTGAGGTCTTACCAGAAATTTATATTGTGACCAAATTATGCTTTCCTTCCTTGCATCAATGCCACTTTTAATACATGCTAGTATATTTCCTCCTCTCTTTGGCTAAGTCTAGTCCCATTTGAATAATAGATTACCTGCTTAATTTTTCTTCCAAATGTAGAACCTTGCATTTTCCAGTATTAAATCTCATTTTCCATTTACCTGCCCATTCTGCTAATTTTTGCAGATCCCCTTGTAAAGCAAGTTTATCCTTCCCTGACCTAATGACCTTACAACAGACTCCTCCTTGGACAGAGGTGAAAATTGTTGAGAGAGGGCATCAGCCCTAACATTCTTACTACCAGGCAGGTAGGAGACCACATAATTAAACCAAGACAAAAATAGTGCCCATCTGGCCTGTCAGGGCGACAAAGTTTTGCTTCAGATAGATAAGTTAAATTCTTGTGGTCAGTAAGAATGAGCACTGGCACGCTAGTACCCTCGAGAAGATGCCTCCATTCCTTAAGTGCCAAAATTATGGCCAGTTATTCCCTGTCGCCAATTTCATAATTGCACTCCACTGGAGACAATTTCTGGAGAAGAAACCACACGGATGCAAGGAACCGTCAGACGTAGGACGTTGAGACAAGAGGGCACCTACTCCAGTCTCAGATGCATCAACCTCAAGAACGAAAGGCAGGACAGGGTTAGGATGAGCCAGAACTGGAGCGGCAGCAAAGGCAGTCTTAAGACTATCAAAGGCCTTAATGGCAGTAGGTGACCAATGGAGTGGATCATTCTCTTTACGGGTCATGTCTGTGATAGGTTTGACCAAGGAAGAAAAGTTTTTAATAAACTTTCTATAGTAATTGGCGAACCCCAAAAAACGTTGAATAGACCGAAGACCAACTGGGTGAGGCCACTGCAGAACTGCAGATAACTTGTCAGGATCCATGGAGAACCCTGCAATGGAGATAACATAACCTAGGAAGGTTACTTGAGTCTGATGGAACTCACATTTCTCGAATTTACAAAACAGGCCGTTCTCACGTAGGCCTCGATGATTGAAAGCTGGTTTTTAAAATGATATGATGTAAAGATGTTCGCACCGGAGTGCGAATATAATATCGGAATGAATGAAAGTGTTCGAAATTGATTGCGTGTATGTATTCGAAATGGGCGTTTTTTCGTCATTCGACATACGCTGCGAATGGTTTTTTTGGTTTGCGTAATGTTAAATACCCACTTCGTATGTGTAATTCTGAATTCGTAATTTTGTTAAAAAGGGTCTATTGATCAATTGTATTATCAACTTTGAACTTAGAAATTCAGATTTGTATATTATAAATATTAAATGTCCAAAACTCATGTATTATTTCAGACTTCAAAAGTTAAAAGTTTAATAAATATTCTTTCATATTTTAAAAATCGCCTCCTCCTCTTATTCTTTCTTTGAACTTTCCTTTTAATGTCTGCAACCCTTTTGCGACATTGAGCAACAGTCTTTATATGTGTGGCATTTAAATTAACCATTTCAGCAATATCTTCCCAGATTGCATCCCTTGTCTTTAAACTAGTGTCACGCCTCTGTGGTCCAAAAAGCATGTCATAGTTTGGCTCCAGAGCAGATACAAGGATTTCATTCTCCACAACTGTAAACCTCTCAGCAACCATTTTCAAATATCTCATCAACTGCCTCACAGAATAAAATATGATATCTATATAAATATACATGTAACCAGAGTAAAATGTAAAATACGCTGTGATTGGAGAATATTAAGGAAGTACTCATAAATATGCGTACATAAATGTATTGCAAGGTATTATGGTAACAGAAATAATATAACAATAAATATGATTGGTTAACAAATATTGCACATTGAACATTGTTTAAAACATATACGCAATTTCGTAATAAGACAAATGAGTGAAAATATCTAAATAAAGAGCGTAAAAATATTTATTGTACGATTTAAATAAAAAAGAATAACAAAATATAACCAGAACAGTAAAAGCAGAATTCATTGCGAAGGAGAGTTTCATTGCGAAGGAGAGGGCGTAAAATGGGCGTTCCATGGGCGTAACCTGAGTAAATCTCGCAAGTTTCACAGATATGTTACGATGATATAAAAACATACGCCATACGAATCGCACATTCAACTCACATACATATCTCGCCAGACATCCTTTGGCGAAATAACATGAATAACATTATTTACAATATTTATTTCATTTTAAAAATAATACGATATAACGTATTTAGACAATATACTATAACTGTAGTTTTACATTTTGAAATATGCAAACACAAACTGAAATAAAGTGATTCATTAAAATTACGAAGCGACGCAATGATATATGGAAACCCATTTCGAGGTTCGTGAAATGATATAAGGAGGCGAAGTCTATAGTTTACTATGGACAGCTTATCGCGTAACGTATTGTTTACAATGGACTGCCCACTTTATACGATCATTACGCAAGGCGTGAAATTTGCGAGAGTTGCGAGACAGAAATACACATTTCTCGCCGCAAATTACGAACTTTCAATCATCGAGGCCGTAGTCTCGGAAGAACCCGTGTAACATCAGACCGATGAGCCTCAAGTGTGGGTGAGTGTATGAGGATGTCGTCTAAGTACACCACAAGACACTGTTGCAACATATCTCGTAGGACATCATTAATAAATTCCTGAAAAACAGCAGGAGCATTACATAGGACAAAGGGCATTACACAATACTCATAATGCCCGCTCCTGGTGTTAAATGTTGTTTTCCATTCGTGACCCTCCTTAATCCTTGCGAGATTGTACGCTCCTCTCAAATCAAGTTTGGTAAAGACCGTAGCTCCCTTGAGGCGGTCAAAGATTTCCGTAATAAGTGGAATAGGGTAAGCATTCTTAATGGTAAGACGATTAAGACCCCTATAATCGATACATGGTCTTAACTTGCCACCCTTTTTTTTCACAAAGATGATCCCCGTGACAGAGCATCAGCAACATACTCCTCCATAGCACAATTCTCTGCAACAGACAGAGGGTAAACCCAACCCCGAGGAGGAATGGCTCCGGGTTGCAGGTCTATGGCACAATCGTAAGACCGGTGAGGAAGCAACGTATCGGCACGCACCTTGTCAAACACATCTAGGAACTCTCGGTACTCCTCTGGCAATTGAGAAACTGAAGAAGTGCACAAGACTTTAACTGGTTTCCGAAGACAAGTGGAAATGCATTGCGGGGACCACGACAAAATTTTGGACCTGCGCCAGTCGAGACTGGGATTGTGCTTTTGGAGCCAGGGATTACCCAGAACAACTGGAAAATGCGGAGAGTTTATCACCTGGAACTGGAAGGTTTCAAAATGGAGAGCCCCAACAGCCATGGACAACGGAGCAGTTTCATGAGTAACGAGTGCGGGCTGAAGGGGCCTGCCATCAATGGCCTCAATAGCAAGTGGAACGGACCGAGGCAAAACAGGAATGGAGTGCTTTGATACAAAAGCACTGTCAATGAAATAGCCCGCAGCACCGGAGTCAACAAGAGCCTGGGTGACTTTGGAGGAGTCCACCCAGGAAAGGACAACTGTGACCAAAGGTTTCTCCTTAAGCGGTTCCGGGGATGAGGATAAACCACCCAAGGTCTGCCCCCGACAGGACCTTAGGTGTGAGCGTTTCCCGGCCATGTAGGACAAGACTTCAAAAGGTGGCCCTGCAACCGCATCATCGGCTCAGCAGTACCTGGTGACTCGGGACCAAGAGGCATGGGTGGGAACGAACACGTAGGAGACAACGGAACAGGAGGCTTCTGGAAGCGCTCCTTGAAAGAGGGCCTCTCTCTGAGTCTGATGTCAATTGGGATCAAAAAAGACACCAATGCCTCGAGATCCTCTGGTAAATCTCTGGCAGCAACTTCGTCTTTAATCACATCAGAGAGCCCATGAAAGAAGGCGCAACAAGGGCTTCATTGTTCCAACCTACCTCTGCGGCAAGCGTACGGAACTCAATAGCATACTGAGCAACAGATCTTGTACCTTGCTGAATGGACATGAGTCGTTTAGCAGCAGAGGAGGAGCGAGCCGGAACATCAAATACCCTTAGAAAGGAGGCCACAAATTCAGGGTAATTTGAAATCACAGGTTTATTAGTCTCCCACAAGGGATTAGCCCAGGCAAGAGCTGTGTCAGAGAGTAACAAGATGAGAAATCCCACCTTAGCTCTGTCAGAGGGAAACGCCTGAGGTAACATCTCAAATTTAATGCCCACCTGGTTCAAAAACCCTCTCCACTGAATAGGATCGCCTCCATATCACTGAGGTAGAGGTATAGAACTGAACATGCTCCTGGTAGGCATAGGTGCAGCAGCGGAAACAGGAGCAGCCATAACTTGCGGGAAACTTTGGTCCAAATGTGCAGTGAGAGTCAGCAGGGTTTGCAGGGCTAGTGCAAACTGATCCAAGCAGTGATCCTGTACATCCATACTGGAAGTGATGGCAGGTAAAGGTGGATTATTAGCACCATCAGGATTCATGGCCTTTGCGTAATGTCAGGGTGCCAGGAATCAGACTGAGACAAGAAGTGCAAAAATAATCACACCTTTATTAATAGTAAAAAACAATAAAAAGTCAACAAGTCAAATAACAAGCCAGGAATCAAAACCAGAGCTGGTAGTCAGACGAGCCGAGTCAGGAGCCAAAGCGAATAGTCAGATGAGCCGGAATCAGGAACAAGGAAAACAGCAGAGTCAGGAACAAGCCAGGGATCAGGAACTAGGAAGGACGTCAGGCAGCCAGGTAATACACAGGAACTCTCACAAACAGGTCTGAGACAATGCAAAGGTAAAGCATACTGAACAGAGGCCCTTTAAATAATAAGTGATGACATCACAATTCTGAGACTGCATCCTGTCTCACATGGATTATGCACACCAGTCTGGCCATAAAAGGAAGTGCAGGAATTGAGCAGCATCCCCCACAATGCACCATAGTCAGGAAGAGAGGTGAGTAAAATGGCTGCCAGCAGCACAGGGAAAAAACCCTGACACAAACACCTTTGCAAAATCCAAGTATATCACATCAACTAATTCCCCTTTATCTATATTTTATTTACTTCTTTATAGAATCTAATTATATTTGTTTGAAATGATCTATTGCTCATAAAACCATGCTGATTTGAACTCATAGGGGCATATCTATCAAGTCCAGAATGGAGCTTGATGCCCCGTGTTTTTGGCGAGCCTGCAGGCTCGCCAGAAACAGCAGTTATGAAGCAGCGGTCACAAAGCTCTGAGCCGGCAGACAGACATTGCCGGAAATCAACCCGATCGAGTACGATTGGGTTGAGTGACACCCCCTGCTGGCGGCCCATTGGCCGCGAGTCTGCAGGGGGCGGCGTTGCACCAGCAGCTCTTGTGAGCTGCCGGTGCAATGCTGAATACGGCGAGCTAGGTCTGTCGGACCTGATCCGCACTGTCGGATCAGGTCCAACAGACCTTGATAAATAGAGGCCATAATCTTGTTTACACTAATATAATTATACATATAATCCTTTATAATCCCTTCAAGTATCTTTTCCAACTATTGGAAGTCAGAATAACTGGTTTATAACTTCCTGGATCAGCTTTACATCAGTCCTTGGGTACTATGCCTGAAGATTTCTGTAAAACCCTTGGCTGTATTCCATCTGGGCCTGAAGTTTTATTTACCTTAATATTATCTAGATTTTTCCTGATATCCTCTAAAGATAACCCAGTTAATGGTATGGGCTTGTATGTTCTACTTTGTTTCAAAGTATCTCCCATTAGTTCCTCTCTTGTGTATACTGAAGAAAATAACTGATTTAGTACCACAGATTTCACCCTGTCACTGTTAATCATGCTACCCTTCACACATTTTAATGTACCTATATTGTCATCCTTAGATTTTTTTTTTGCCATTTATGTACTTAAAAAAACTAAGGGTTTGACTTAGAATCCTTTGCAATTAATCTTCTATTTTCAATTTTGGCTAATTTAATTGCTTTTTTGCAAGCTTTGTTACATTCATTATATATTTGATAAGTTGAGTCTGTTCTATTTACTTTGAATAATTTAAATTCCCTACGTTTTATCCTGATTTCTCTTAACACATTTTTATTTAGCCACATTGGCTTGGATTAATTTATTTTACTTTTATAACCATGGGGTATGTGTTGATATGTATATTTATTTCACAAAGTTTTTAAATGTTATCCATTTATCTTCTGTATTTTTATTAAAGAATACTGTGTCCCAATTTATGTTATTTAATGATTTCCTTAAATCATTAAATTTTGCTCTCTTAAAATGAAAAGTCTTAGCTAAACCTTTGAGACACTGCATATGTTAAGTGATTTCAAATGTAACCATGTTATGATCACTGTTAACAAAATGTTCTTTGACTTCTGTGTTTGATATTAGGGGGCCGATTTATCATATATTTAATTTTCATTTGTTTCTGCTGCTACTTGGTGCATTTTTCTCCAAACTTTCTAATGTGACATTTTCTAAGTGTACCCTTCTGTCATCCCTTCCTTGAGATATTTTAGGTGTGACAAATTCACAGACTGATCTGAGTATTGGTTTACTTTAATTGGTATAAGAGACATTACTTTGTGATCATGTAAGATACATAATGAAATGTAACATGAATATTAAAAAACACATTTACATTATAATGAGTAAAAAAGGTTTCTAAAATAGTAAAAAAAAAGTCAAATTATACTTACCTCCCTTTTGTAAAAATCAATGTTCTTCACCTACAATGCAAATGTGTTAATATTATTATATGTCTGTTTCAGTTTAAAAGTCATATAGGTTACAGCATAGGAAACAATTTATATTAACTCTGTTATAATTGTTATTTTATAAGGTTATAATATTCAAAGAAAAAAATAGCTATTCCATTTTTAGCTATAACACAATGAATCTTCTTGTCCATTACATCCTTTATTCTTGGCTCCCTCATATTATAAATGGTGCTTTTTTATATAAATAGGTTTCCTCATATTATTATTATCATAATCAATTTTAACCTTTTAAAGTGACATGGAAGTAAAAGAGTTAAACTGTCCTGATGAGATACTGGTGGATAAGTCATTGCTGTATTTTGTTGCCACTTTAATTTTAGGATGGATATATATATATAGTAAAGAATTAATAAATGCACTTACATGATGGATTCTTCCTGTATAACAGTGCCCCCGTTCTGGTCCATGGTCCATAACATTTAAACAGCCAGGCTGTAATAGAGTTTAAAAATATTACTCCCAAGAGTTGCACATTATACTAAATACAAGTAAAGGGACAGTCTACTCCAGAATTTTTATTGTTCAAAAAGATAGATAATCCCTTTATCACCCATTCCCCAGTTTTGCATAACCAACACTGTTATATTAATACACTTTTTAGCTCTGTGATTACCTTGCATCTAAGCCTCTGCAGACTGCCCCCTTATCTCAGTTCTTTTGACAGACTTGCATTTTAGCCAATCAGTGCTGACTGTTAAATAACTCCACGAGAGTGAGCACAATGTTATATATATGACACACTTAAATTAGCAGTGTCTAACTGTCAAAAACTGTCAAAATGCACTGAGATAAGAGGCAGTTCAACGGCTTATAAATTAGCATATGAGCCTACCTAGGTTTAGCTTTGTGGATGGCACTCTCCTTCAGAAAAACAACTCTCCCAGTGATCTTGCCAAATTTAAAGGGAAACTCAAGTAAAAAACAGAATTTATGCTTACCTGATAAATTACTTTCTCTTGCGGTGTATCCAGTCCACGGATTCATCCTTTACTTGTGGGATATTCTCATTCCCTACAGGAAGTGGCAAAGAGAGCACACAGCAGAGCTGTCCATATAGCTCCTCCTCTAGCTCCACCCCCCAGTCATTCGACCAAAGGTTAGGAAGAAAAAGGAGAAACCATAGGGTGCAGTGGTGACTGTAGTTTAAATAAAAAATGTTTTACCTGACTTAAATGCCAGGGCAGGCCGTGGACTGGATACACTGCAAGAGAAAGTAATTTATCAGGTAAGCATAAATTCTGTTTTCTCTTGCAAGGTGTATCCAGTCCACGGATTCATCCTTTACTTGTGGGATACCAATACCAAAGCTTTAGGACATGGATGAAGGGAGGGAACAAGACAGGTACCTTAAACGGAAGGCACCACTGCTTGCAAAACCTTTCTCCCAAAAATAGCCTCCGAAGAAGCAAAAGTATTGAATTTGTAAAATTTGGCAAAAGTATGCAGTGAAGACCAAGTCGCTGCCTTACAAATCTGTTCAACAGAAGCCTCATTTTTGAAAGCCCATGTGGAAGCCACTGCTCTGGTAGAATGAGCAGTAATTCTTTCAGGAGGCTGCTGGCCAGCAGTCTCATAGGCCAAACGGATGATGCTTTTCAGCCAAAAGGAAAGAGAGTTAGCAGTCGGTTTCTGACCTCTCCTCTTACCAGAATATATAACAAACAAGGAAGATGTTTGTCTGAAATCCTTAGTTGCTTGTAAATAGAACTTTAAAGCACAAACTACATCAAGATTGTGTAAAAGATGTTCCTTCTTCGAAGATGGATTAGGACACAGAGAAGGAACAACTATTTCCTGGTTAATATTCTTGTTAGAAACAACTTTAGGAAGAAAACCAGGCTTGGTACGCAAAACTATCTTATCTGCGTGGAACACCAGGTAAGGTGAATCCCACTGTAAGGCAGATAATTCTGAAACTCTTCGAGCAGAAGAAATAGCTACCAAAAACCAAACTTTCCAAGATAACAACTTAATGTCTATGGAATGTAAAGGTTCAAACGGAACCCCTTGAAGAACTGAAAGAACTAGATTCAAACTCCATGGCGGAGCCACAGGTTTATAGACAGGCTTGATTCTAACTAAAGCCTGAGCAAACGCTTGAACGTCTGGAACTTCTGCCAGACGCTTGTGTAACAGGATAGACAAAGCAGATATTTGTCCTTTTAATGAACTAGCTGACAATCCTTTCTCCAATCCTTCTTGGAGAAAGGACAATATCCTGGGAATCCTAATCTTACTCCATGAGTAACCCTTGGACTCACACCAACAAAGATATTTCCGCCATATCTTATGGTAGATTTTCCTGGTGACAGGCTTTCTAGCCTGAATCAGAGTATCTATAACTGACTCAGAGAACCCACGCTTTGATAGAATTAAGCGTTCAATCTCCAAGCAGTCAGACGTAGAGAAACTAAATTTGGATGCTTGAACTGACCGTGTAATAGGAGATCCTGCCTCATTGGCAGTGTCCATGGTGGGACAGATGAGATGTCCACTAGGTCTGCATACCAAGTCCTGCGTGGCCACGCAGGTGCTATCAGAATCACTGAAGCCTTCTCCTGCTTGATTCTGGCGACCAGACGCGGGAGGAGAGGAAACGGTGGAAAAACATAAGCCAGATTGAAGGACCAAGGCGCTGCTAGAGCGTCTATCAATTCCGCCTTGGGATCCCGGGAACTGGACCCGTAGAGAGGAAGTTTGGCGTTCTGACGGGACGCCATCAGATCCAATTCTGGAGTGCCCCATAGCTGAGTCAGCTGAGCAAACACCTCCGGGTGGAGTTCCCACTCCCCTGGGTGAAAAGTCTGATGACATAGAAAATCCGCTTCCCAGTTGTCTACTCCTGGGATGTGAATTGCTGAGAGATGGCAGGAGTGGTCCTCCGCCCACCTGATTATTTTGGTTACTTCCGTCATCGCTGGGGAACTCTTTGTTCCCCCCTGATGATTGACGTAAGCTACAGTCGTGATGTTGTCCGACTGAAATCTGATGAATTTGGCCGCAGCTAGTTGAGGCCATGCCTGAAGAGCGTTGAATATCGCCCTCAGTTCCAGAATGTTTATCGGGAGAAGCGTTTCTTCCCGAGACCATAAGCCCTGAGCTTTCAGGGAGTCCCAGACCGCACCCCAGCCCAACAGACTGGCGTCGGTCGTTACAATGACCCACTCTGGCCTGCGGAAACATATTCCCTGAGACAGGTGGTCCTGAGACAACCACCAGAGAAGAGAATCTCTGGTCTCCTGGTCCAACTGAATTTGAGGAGACAAATCTGCATAATCCCCATTCCACTGTTTGAGCATGCATAGTTGCAGTGGTCTGAGGTGTATCCGAGCAAAAGGGACTATGTCCATTGCTGCTACCATTAATCCGATTGTCTCCATGCACTGAGCCACAGATGGCCGGGGAATGGAATGAAGAACTCGGCAAGTAGTTAAGAGTTTTAATTTTGTGACCTCCATCAGAAATATTTTCATTTCTACCGAGTCTATTAGAGTCCCTAGGAAGGGAACCCTTGTGAGAGGGGAAAGAACTCTTTTTGATGTTCACCTTCCACCCGTGAGACCTCAGAAAGGCCAATACAATCTCCGTGTGAGACTTGGCTCTTTGGAAAGACGGCGCCTGAATTAAAATGTCGTCTAGGTAAGGCGCCACTGCTATGCCCCGCGGTCTTAGCACCGCCAGAAGGGACCCTAGCACCTTTGTGAAAATTCTGGGAGCAGTGGCTAAGCCGAAAGGAAGAGCCACAAACTGGTAATGCTTGTCCAGAAAGGCGAACCTGAGAAACTGGTGATGATCTTTGTGGATAGGAATGTGTAGGTATGCATCCTTTAGATCCACGGTAGTCATATATTGACCTTCCTGGATCATTGGTAAGATTGTCCGAATGGTCTCCATTTTGAATGATGGGACTCTGAGGAATCTGTTTAGAATTTTTAGATCCAAGATGGGTCTGAAAGTTCCCTCTTTTTTGGGAACCACAAACAGGTTTGAGTAAAAACCCAGCCCTTGTTCCACGATTGGAACTGGTTGGATCACTCCCATTGTATGTAGATCTTCTACACAGCGTAAAAACGCCTCTTTCTTTGTCTGATCTGTAGCCAGACGAGAAATGTGGAACCTCCCCCTTGGAGGAGAACCCTTGAATTCTAGAAGATATCCCTGGGCTACAATATCTACGCCCAAGGATCGTGTACATCTCTTGCCCAGGCCTGAGCGAAGAGAGAGAGTCTGCCCCCTACTAGATCCGGTCCCGGATCGGGGGCTACCCCTTCATGCTGTCTTGGTGGCAGCTGCAGGCTTTTTGGCCTGTTTCCCCTTATTCCAGCCCTGGTAAGTTTTCCAAGTTGCCTTGGGCTGTGAAGCGTTACTCTCTTGCTTTGCAGCCGGAGAGGATGAAGCAGGGCCGTTCCTGAAATTACGAAAGGAACGAAAATTAGCTTTGTTCTTTGTCTTAAAGGACTTGTCCTGAGGGAGAGCATGGCCTTTTCCCCCAGTGATTTCTGAAATAATCTCTTTCAAGACCCGAAGAGGGTCTTTCCTTTGAAAGGGATGTTCAAAAGCTTGGATTTAGACGACACATCGGCCGACCAGGACTTTAGCCATAGCGCCCTGCGCACCAATATGGCGAAACCTGAAATTTTTTGCCGCTAACTTAGCTATTTGGAAAGCGGCGTCAGTGATAAAAGAATTAGCTAGCTTTAGAGCCTTAATTCTATCCATAATTTCCTCATATGAGGTCTCTGTCTGGAGCGAGTCTTCCAGCGCCTCAAACCAGAAGGCAGCTGCAGTAGTTACAGGAATAATGCAGGCAATAGGCTGGAGAAGAAAACCTTGTTGAACAAAAATTTTCTTAAGTAAACCCTCTAACTTCTTATCCATAGGGTCTTTGAAAACACAACTGTCTTCAATTGGTATGGTTGTGCGTTTAGCAAGTGAAGAAACAGCCCCCTCCACCTTAGGGACCGTCTGCCATGAGTCCCACACGGGGTCAGATATGGGGAACATTTTCTAAAAAACAGGAGGGGGAACAAAGGGAACACCTGGTCTATCCCACTCCCTAGTAACGATATCCGCAATCCTCTTAGGGACCGGAAACGCATCCATGTAAACAGGGACCTCTAGGTACTTGTCCATTTTACACAATTTCTCTGGGATCACCAAAGGGTCGCAGTCATCCAGAGTAGCTAATACCTCCCTAAGCAAAACGTGGTGTTCTAGTTTAAATTTAAAAGCCAATGTATCTGAATCTGTCTGAGGAGGAACCCTTCCTGAATCAGAGACTTCTCCCTCAGACATCAAATCCCTCGCTCCCACTTCAGAGCGTTGTGAGGGTATATCGGATACGGCTACCAAAGCGTCAGAATGTTCATAATCTGTTCTTAAAACAGAGCTATCACGCTTTGCAGGTAACACGGGCAGTTTAGATAAGAAGGCTGTAAGAGAATTATCCATGACTGCCGCTAAGTCTTGTAATGTAAAAGGGTTAGACGCACTAGAGGTACTAGGCGTCGCTTGCGCGGGCGTAACTGGTTGTGACACTTGGGGAGAGGCAGACGGGCTACCCTCGTTACCTTCAGTCTGAGAATCATCTTGGGCCACATTCTTAAGTGCAACAATATGATCTTTAAAGTGTATAGACATATCAGTACAAGTGGGACACATTCTGAGAGGGGGTTCCACCATGGCTTCTAAACACATTGAACAAGGATTTTCCTTAGTGTCAGACATGTTTAACAGACTAGTAGTATACACAAACAGGCTTGGAAATCACTTTAATCAAATAAAAAACACAATTTAAAAAAACGTTACTGTGCCTTTAAGAGATAAAAAGAGCACACAATTTTACAAAACGGTGAAAAATGCAGCAATCCTTTCGAAATTTTCACAGTATGTACCTAAAGCCTTAATAAGATTGCACCACAAGTTGCAGAACGATTAACCCCTTAATGCCCAAACCGGAGCAGCTTAAAGCCAACACCCGGTTAAAATTACTAGAGCACCTTGCCACAGCCTTGATGTGGCCCTACCGGCCCTTAGGGATCAGATTTGGGTGAATATAGCTTCTTTAAGGCCCTCAAACAGCAGCAGGACCCTCAATGTGAAGCAGCATGAACTTCTCTGGAATTCTAAGTGCGCATCTGAGGCGCGAAATTAGGCCCCTCCCACTCTACTCCGGAGCTGTGAGGCCTACTAAATCACTCCTAAGTGAATAAAAAACAGCAATGTGGGTAATAACCCCAGAAAGAACCCAAAAGGGCTTTCAAAGTGTCTTGCAAAATGATTTTTCCTAGCTAAACAATCGATTGCCCTTAATGAGTGTCAACCAGTATATTAGCCCTATTATGTAAGCATTCAATTCCTTACTAAGTCTGTGAACATAGCTTACCCTCCCCTCATGGGGATATTGTCAGTCTCTTCTAGCATTATCTCAGTCTTGTCTAGAAATAAATGACTGAACATACCTTATTGCAAATCACCCTGCAAACTGTTCCCCCCAACTGAAGTTTTCTGGTACTCCTCAGTCCTGTGTGGGAACAGCAGTGGATTTTAGTTACAACATGCTAAAATCATTTTCCTCTCAGCAGAAATCTTCATCACTTTTCTGCTAGAGAGTAAATAGTACAAACCGGTACCATTTTTAAAATAACAAACTTTTGATTGAAGATAATAAAACTACAATTCTAACACCACATTCACTTCCCCCTCCCGAGAGAGACCCTAGTGCTTAGAGCCGGCAAAGAGAATGACTGGGGGGTGGAGCTAGAGGGGGAGCTATATGGACAGCTCTGCTGTGTGCTCTCTTTGCCACTTCCTGTAGGGAATGAGAATATCCCACAAGTAAAGGATGAATCCGTGGACTGGATACACCTTGCAAGAGAAATTAAACTTTCATGATTCAGATAGAGCATGCAATTTTTAAACAACTTTCCAATTTACTTCCATCAACAAAATGTGCACAGGTTTTTTATATTTACACTGAGTCGCAAGCTCCTACTAAGCATTTGCAAGAATTTATAGAACATACGTATATGCATTTGTGATTGGCTAATGGCTGTCACATGCTACAGGAGGTGTGTAAATAGACATAAATTTGTCAGAAAGAATCTACTACTCATTTGAAATTCAGACTAAGGGACATATTTATCAAGTTCCATTTGGAGCTTGATGCCCCATGTTTCCGGCGAGTCTTCTAAAGACCGCGGCTCCATAACCTGTCCGCCTGCTGTGATGCAGCAGACAGAAACACCAGAAATCAACCTGATCGAAAATGATCAGGTTGATTGACATCCCTGCTAGTGGCCGATTGGCAGCGAATCTGCAGGGGGCAGCATTGCACCAGCAGTTCACAAGAACTGCTGGTGCAATGATAAATGCAGAGAGCATATGCTGTCGGCATTTATCGATGTGCAGCGGACATGATCCGCAATATCGGATCATGTCCTCTAGCACAATAATAAATAGGCCCCTTTGTGCTTTTGCATTTTTTCTTTTCATCATGTACCGTATTTGTTGATTATGCACATCTATTGTATTTACAGGTCATTTAGGATACCATCAATTAGATCCCACAGGACCAGCCACTTATTTTCAAATGAAACCCCTTGCAGGCACTCAGAGACATAAACCAGGTGTTTATTGTGATACAACATCATGGATGGTGTGTGTGTGTATGTATATGTGTATAATAATACCTGTTATCAGTGCCGCGAGTCGATTAAGTTCGAGATTGTGCATTATACAAATATCTAATTATTATTATATTTATATGTATATGGTATATTATTTATATATATTTTTGAATACAAAAGGTCATATTTAACCCCTTAACGTCCTCAAAAAAAAAAGGCAGTTAACGCCTGAGGACGTACCCTGCACGTCCTTGGTGTGGAAAGCAGCTGGAAGCGATCCTGCTCACTTCCAGCTGCTTTCCGGTTATTGCAGTGATGCCTCGATATGGAGGCATCCTGCAATAACCTTTTGTAGCCATCCAATGCAGAGAGAGCCACTCTGTGGCCCTCTCTGCACCGGAGATCGTGGCTTTCCTTGTTGGTGGGTGGGAGCCTGTGTGGGAGGCGGGTGGCAGGCATCGATGGCCCTGGTGATGTGGAGGGGGGCGGGATTGTGGGCGGGGATGGCCGGGGGCACGCACGGACACACACACGGGGAGGGAGCGGGTGGGAACCGCTGCACTAAAGAAAAAATGTGTACTAAAATTAAATAAAAATGGGCATAAAAATGATTAAAAAAACATCAGTTAGGTGGTGGGGGTTGGTCTGTGGGGGGAAGCTACACAACAGAAAAAAAAAAACATAAATAAAAACCATTTTTTTTGCAAACTGGGTACTGGCAGACAGCTAACCCAAGATGGCCCCCAATAAGGCAGAGGGAGAGAGTTTGAGAGCTGTTTTGGGGGGGATCAGAGAGGTTGGGGGCTAAGGGGGGAATCCTGCACAGCAGAATATGTAAATATGCTTAAATTATTATTATTATTTTTTTTTTAAACTTTTATTTTAGTACTGGCAGACTTTCTGCCAGTACTTAAGATAGCCGGGACAATTGTGGGGTGGGGGAGGGAAGGGAGCTGTTTGGGAGGGATCAGGGGGTGGGATGTGTCAGGTGGGAGGCTGATCTCTACACTAAAGCTAAAATTAACCCTGCAAGCTCCCTTCAAACTACCTAATTAACCCCTTCACTGCTAGCCATAATACACGTGTGAGGCGCAGCAGCACTTAGCGGCCTTCTAATTACCAAAAAGCAACGCCAAAGCCATATATGTCTGCTATTTCTGAACAAAGGGGATCCCAGAGAAGCATTTACAAGCATTTGTGCCATAATTGCACAAGCTGTTTGTAAATAATTTCAGTGAGAAACCTAAAATTGTGAAAAAATGTAACTATTTAATTTGATCGCATTTGGCGGTGAAATGGTGGCATGAAATATGCCAAAATGGGCCTAGATCAATACTTGGGGTTGTCTACTACACTACACTAAAGCTAAAATTAACTCTAGAAGCTCCCTACATGCTCCCTAATTAACCCCTTCACTGCTGGGTATAATACAAGTGTGGTACACAGTGGCATTTAGCAGCCTTCTAATTACCAAAAAGCAAAGCCAAGGCCATAAATGTCTGCTATTTCTGAAAAAGGGGATCCCAGAGAAGCATTTACAAGCATTTGTGCCATAATTGCACAAGCTGTTTGTAAATAATTTCAGTGAGAAACCTAAAGTTTGGGGAAAAATTTGTGAAAAAGTGAACAATTTTTTTTATTTGATCGCATTTGGCGGTGAAATGGTGGCATGAAATATACCAAAATGGGCCTAGATCAATACTTTGGGATGTCTTCTAAAAAAAAATATATACATGTCAATGGATATTCAGGGATTCCTGACAGATATCAGTGTTCCAATGTAACTAGCGCTTATTTTGAAAAAAAGTGGTTTGGAAATAGCAAAGTGCTACTTGTATTTTTTGCCCTATAACTTGCAAAAAAAGCAAAGAACATGTAAACATTGGGTATTTCTAAACTCAGGACAAAATTTAGAAACTATTTAGCATGTTTGTTTTTTGGTGGTTGTAGATGTGTAACAGATTTTGGGAGTCAAAGTTAAACAAAGTGTATTTTTTTCCATTTTTTCTTCATATGTTATAAAAAAAATTATAGTAAATTATAAGATATGATGGAAATAATGGTATCTTTTGAAAGTCCATTTAATGGCAAGAAAAACGGTATATAATATGTGTGGGTACAGTAAATGAGTAAGAGGAAAAATACAGCTAAACACAAACACCGCAAAAATGTAAAAATAGCCTTGGTCCCAAACGGACAGAAAATGGAAAAGTGTTGTGGTCATTAAGGGGTTAACATGTTTAAATGAATACTAAAACAAACATAAAGTGAATGTTTACTGATACACACACATCAATTCCTTACTTGGGGATTAGGACAACACCAACACCTATGTTGAATGTAGAGGGAAAAAGCTTGCCAAGCATACCAAAAATATATTTTAATATATATTAAAATTATTTAATATATATTTTAAAATATCTTATTTTAGATGCAGCAAAGAAAACCATTATTTTATCTGCCATACAAAAATATGTGAAAAAGTCTAGACAGACTATTATATATATGACATGTTATGATAGAAAAAGAAACAGCTATAGCTATATCTATCAGCAAATGAGCAATTAATCCAAATAAATGTGCTAAATACAAATATACAATTTCTTGTAAGTTTCAGTATCAGTTTAATTAGTTTTAACCTTGTTTTTAGCAAAAAATTATTATAAACATATTTAAAAGGGATACTCAGGTCAAAATTAAACTTTAATAATGCAGAGAGAGCAGCAATTTTAAACAATTAACTTTTATTAACAAAATGTGCACAGTCTTTTTATATTTACACTTTTTGAGTAACCAGCTCCTATTGAGCATGTGCAAAAATTCACAGAATATGCATTTGTGATTGGATGATGGCTGTCACATGATACAGGGGGAGTGGAAAATAACATAACTGAAATTTGTCAGAAAAATCTACTACTCATTTGAAGTTCAGACTAAGTGCTATTGTAATTGTCTTATCATACATTTGTTCATTACGAAAAATTTACTGTATTTACTGATTCAATTGCTGCTTGTTTATATGCTTGATAAAAAGTTATAACTTTTTGTTTTTAGTAAAAAAAAATATTTTAACCATATTTAATTGCTGCCTGTTCATAAGCTTGAAAAAAAGTTTTTTGTGAACTAAATGCAGTTTTGTTTTTTAAGATCATGTAAACTAAAAATGAGAATTTCCTTTTTCTATTTTACAATGCCAATTTACATATTTAGTTATCTATTTTTTTTTAAAAAAACATTAATTTTATATGGAAAAATAAATCAGTCGCCTAAACATCAAATCATTGATATGTTTTCAAAAGAATCCCCCACTGTTAGGATGCCCTGCTATTTTCAGATCACAGTTGTACATACTGTGGTTAGAAAATTATCCCCACAGATGAAAGCAGAGCGTGGGAGAAAATGTATTTGATAGCTCCCTAGGGAGTTACTGTTGTAATAATTAAATGCCTTGGATTTTTAGGGGAAAGTTTAAAGAAATAATTCTTGTATTTTCTTCTCCCAAGTTTAGTTGAAACACAGCTCTGTGAAAATACATTGTTTTTACTATTAAATCCATATTTCAGTAAGTATTAGAAATAGGGTAAATAGGTTTCATGTTTGCAAATGTCTACAAGTTCTCTATCCCAATCCATTTTGGGCTAGATTATGAGTGGAGTGCTAGTTAGCGCTTTCGCTAGAAGTATAATTTATTGTGCTTGCGCTAACCCGACGCACACAAAAAGCCGAATTTAGAACATTGTGCGCGCCATTACCTATTACACCATAGAAGTCAATGAAGAAAAAAAGTGGGGAAAAAAAACTGTGCAAACTCTTTCACATATTTTCATGTGCGCTAACCCGATATGAAAATATGAATATATTGAAGAATATGTTCTATTTTCTATGTTTTTTGGTACAATATATATATATATATATATATATATATATATATATATATAATACAAAGTATAAAACTTTATTAGCTATGAATATTGCATAAATATGCTTTTTAATATTTTCCTCTACTTAACTGCAAGGGGCTCCAATGCACTTCTCTATATGTGTATATATGTATTTATTTTCATATGTATATATAAATATATGTGTGTGTATATATATATATATATATATATATATATACACTGTATGTAAATACATAAATAAACATATAAATACATCTGTACACATATATAAACATCTATAAATACATACATATCCATCTTTAGAGATGTATATGTATTTATCTCAAGGTTAAAGCACTTTGCCTCCTTTTTTTGCTAATACCAGAGATCTCATATCTTTGAGCCCATTTAATATTTGTGTGCAATATTTTTTTTTTTTAATTAGATGGTGTTATTATAAGTGTAACTGTACTTTGTAATTTATTTTGTGACACATTTTGTTTTGCGAAACCGTTAACCACAGCTGTGAGGTCATGCTAACCCGACAAGCGCTAACTTGAATTGCACTCAAGTGATCACATTTACTGTCAAATTGTAATGTCAGCGAATTTAACCTGTGCTCAAACGTTTGCGCTCCACTCGTTATCTGGCCCTTTACATGTTATTTAGTTAATGCAAATTATCCACAACTGAATAGTTATTAACTTGTTTATGACAGACACATACAGAGCAGTAAAGAACCCCTTGTCTCAGTCACATACAGAGCAATAGCTCTGGTCAGCTGTTTGTGACCACATACAGTGATACAGTGATTAATAAGCCCCCTAGACAATAAACAAACACATACATCAATACACAAATATAAGCCACACACAATACAGTGGTTAATCTAATGACCCATGGGGTCAAGTTGGGGGATCATATAATCCCATAATATGCTTTTTTTGTTATTTCATTCTCCAGGGTATAAACTCTAAAAAAAGAGTCTTGCATCCATTTTCCCATCGATTACACCATTTGACTTAGCACACTATGATGAGGAAAACAATTTCCACAACATTAAAAACATTAATGAGTCAATGTTATAAACATTAAGGTTTAGATTACAAGTGGAGCGTTCATGTGCAAACACCGCCAGAAGTAAACTTTTAATGAGCGTGTGTTAGGGCACATATTACAAGTTGAAAGTAAATGGTTTGCACCTAAATGAAACCCAACACATGCTAACTTCGGGAGTCGTATATTACGACCACATTAATGTCTTCTCCCCATAGACTTTAATAGAGTGCGCTGATGGAAAAAAGAAAAAGAAAAGGCTGGGATCTAAAAAAAAAAACCCATCTTTTTTTACTTAGAAACTAAATCCACAACTCTAATAGAGCCCAACAAGAGGCAATAAAAAATTACCAACAGGGAAAAAAAAATCAACCTGAAACAACTACCTGAAGGATACCCTACCAAAGGCTGCCTCAGAAGAACAAGAACATTAAAGTGGTAGAAAAAAATATGAAAAGTAGACCAAATGGCTGACTAGAAAATATTTGGTCCACTAATAAAACATTCTAAAAAACACAAGAACTTGCAACTGGTCTGAAAAAAATGAGCAGAAAGCCATCTAGGTGAAGGCTGATCTGCCTGCCAGAAAACCTATATGAATCAAAAGCTTCAACCAAGAAGCCAGAAAACAGCAGACATTATCTTCGTAGAACCAGCAAAAAGAACAAACAAAAAAAAACTAAAAACCTTAGTAGTGTCAACATAACACTACAAAGCTTTAACAGAATCCAAAACATGAAGAGACCATTCTGAATAATAAAGCACAAACAACAATGTCCAATCTTATATAGTCAGAAAAAATAACCTTATCCCAAAGAAAAATAAGATGAGGAGCACAATAAAGACTAGAAGCTCTTCTAACAGATGAAATATATAAATATCAAAAAAGAAGTCCACCTGATGCATAGGCCCACAAAAAGTAACCTGCAACGTCCTGAAGACCAAATAAAGGTTCCTATTAAGAAAAATGGAATAATAATATGCTTAGTTCTATGCCAGGCTAGGACTAAACCATGAATCTCAGAAAATCAAGCAATCTTTTTACGGGAACATAACTAAAAAGGATAGAAAAATTACCCTTCAAAAGAACTGGCGGATAAAACCTTATCCAAACTATCCTGTAAAAATAGCAAGAAATTTGGGATTCAAAAAGAATGCCAAGAAAAACCTTGATTTGCACACCAAGAAATAAAGGCGTTTCAGACCTTCAAACAACAATTTCCCTAGTTACAAACTTACAAGCCTGTATAAGAAATTCAATAACTGAACAACAGAACTAAAATCTGGATAGGAAGAAGGATCTTAAAATAGAGGGCCTGGATACAAAGAAGCAGCCAAGGAGAGAAACTGGACAACATATCCAGATCTGAATACCAAATACTGCAGGAACAAGCTGGAGCAAAACACCATCACCAAAGCTCTTCTTGACACATTTTAGCAATCTTCGATTAGGGAGGATTACTCAGTGGAAAAATGCTAAGTAAGACACTTAACTAAACAACTAAAAAGCCCAATACTGGGATATACAGTCCTAAAGATATGTGTTACTCTATATCAGGAGAGAGAGAAATACTGCATTTAATGTTATCAGTGTATATGAATAAATCACTAATTAGCCTGGTCTATTTATAATAAAATACCTTTATTTATGCTGCTATCAGCCAAACAGAATCAGCCAAACAGATAAAATCAGTAAAAACTGTAAATAGATCAGATTCTAGCAGATTGTATAGGGCTAAACGCATTCAATTATATATACAGATTAAACTAATTCATTTCTGGCCAGAAAACACACAAAATAAAAATCTAGCATAAAGAGCAACAAGTCCAGAAACATGCCCGGGACTTTGGCGTTTCCAAGCTGTAATGGTGGATCGACACTTAAACAGTTAGAACAAATATATTTAGAAAACTTTAGGCAGTTACCGGTAAAAGCTGCTTTCTCATACCCTACTTAGCTGTAAACACTGCTCACTTGGTGGCACCTCCTTGAGCTTGGATCCTATGTCGTCCCTTCAGCTGGGTTATCCTGGGAATTTGTAAAGCCGTGTTCCTTCAGCGTGGCTTACCCTGACCTCATGACCCTTTTAGGGGTGTGATCTAGTGGATCTAGTCCGGCTCCTGTGCACTCAGCGTTCAGACTTTCAGCTCCTAGCTAGAAAGTAGTATTTCTCCGTCTGTGATTTGTGCTACACATTTTGGCTGAACACACAGCCTTTTTCAAGCATGATGATCATGCATTTTCTTCCATATAAGTTTATCCACATCGCTACCGTATAACATTTATTTGATATATTTTTTAGCCGATCTGCATGAGTTAATAAACATGACTTGAACACTCTTTGTATATATTCATATTTTAATAGAACACATGATATTATATTAACCTATTAGTAATAGAAGACTTCATATAAGACTACTCTATATAATTGGAACATCCTATAAACAACATTACACCTAATTAAAATTTGTTAGAATAATATATTTTATATAGGGTCTACTCCATGTCAAATTATTTATTTTAATAACAAATGTAAAAAGATATGGAAAATATATTTAAATATTTTAAAACAAATAAAAATGTCTAAAAACGATATAGCAACAAAAAAGATTTGTTTCTATATACTAAATTCATGTCATTATTCAACCAAATAGTTGGATCTCAAAGTAAATGAATCTCAAGAATTAGAGGCATATTTATCAAGCTCCGTATGGAGCTTGAAGCCCCGTGTTTCAAAAGACCGCTGCTCCATAACCTGTCCGTCTGCTCTGATGCAGCGGACAGACATCACCGAAAATCAATCCCAACCATTACGATCGGGTTGATTGACACCCCCTGCTAGCGGCCGATTGGACGCGAATCTTCAGGGGGCAGCATTGCACCAGCAGTTCACAAGAACTGCTGGTGCAATAATAAATGCTGACCGCAATATCAGATCATGTCCGCTCGCACATTAGTAAATAGGCCCCTTAGAGTGAGAATTATTTTTATTTTTACTGGCTTTCTCACTTTTAGTCATAAAATCATTTGAAATTTAGTTAAGGTCAAAGTCCATTCCTAGAGTTAACACTTAAGAATACAAAAAATACAAAAATATTATAAATATGAAAAATATTGAAAAATATATGAAAAAATATTACCAATATGAAAAAATTAGAAAGTATGAAGAAATTGAATTCTTGAGGGGTTAATTATGTAAAAGTGGCATCATATCTGTATAAGTCGTTTAATCAAGAAAAAGACAAAAAGTTATACTAGATTCTTTTTATGGAAAATGGAGATTTCTTGAATTCTTTTAATGTAAAAAAGAAGTTATACTAAATTCTATATTTAGACCTTTTGGGTGTTTTGTATCCAATTCATAAATCCCTTTATACTCCAGTTTTAATAGTTATCTTTGGATATGTCCGCCTCTCCAATTTGTAGTTAATTTTGCAATTGCAGTATAAGTGAAATTTTTTAAGTTACAATTATTACACTTTATAAAATGTTTTGGGATTGGTAAGTCCTTATTTCTATCTTCATGAGCATTTTCTATAGATAGAATGTTCTCTCTCACTCGTTCTTGGATGGGTTTGGTTGACTCTCCTACATACTGTTTCCCACAGTTACATTCTAATAGATATATATTTTTATCTGTACATCTTATAGGTTCTTGTATCTCGTATTCTCTACCTGTAACATTAGATTTACATTTTTTCATTTTTCTTGAATGTCTGCATGCTTTGCAGATCAGTAGGAGCTAATCTTTGTTTTAAATTGCTCTCCTTCTTATAAATTATTTGTGGTTTCTGTCCCACTATGTCTTTTACTTTTTACTTTTAACATCCAACTTTAATATAGTCCAATGTTTCTTTATGATCTTTTCATCCATCTTGTGATTGCTATTATACTGTGTAATGAATGGTATTGTAGATTTCCTAACATCATTACTTTTATTTTCTATTCTCTCCATAAATAATATCCTTTCTATCCTTGTATTTTACAGGTTTTAGTTCTTTTTCTATACTATTAATATCATAGCCTCTGTCAATGAATTTATTTTTTAAATTTCTGATTGACTCAAGAAATCTCTTTCTTGTATGCAGTTTTTCTTTATTCTTAGGAGCTGACCTTTGGGTATATTCTTTTTCCACTCAGTTAATTGACAACTATCTACATGGATATAATTGTTGCTATCCACCTTCTTAAAATGTGTCTTTGTGTTAACCCTACTCTAGGTCCAGAAAAACAATTTTATTTTATATGTGAATTTTAGATTCTTATCGTTATCATTCATTTAATTATAGAATATTTCAAATGATTCTCTTTCCCCCTTCTAGATCATGAATATATCGTCTATATATCTGTTAAAGCAGGCCAGGCAATGCATTCATGATAAATTCATTTTCCCAATTACCCATTAATAAATTATCATAGCTTGGAGAAAACCTGGTCCCCATGGCAATGCCACAGATCTGATCGTAGAAATTGTCCTCAAAATGAAAGTAGCTGTGTGTTAAAATAAATGTTATACTTTCTAAGATAAAATATTTCTGGGCTACTCCACGGGGAATAGTAAACCTGAATAGAGAGCAATATATGAAAATCTGCAGGCACCTAACCGAAGATAAAAATACATATGAAAAATATGAAATCTAAGGTAGAGAATACGAGATACAAGAACCTATATGATGTACGGATAAAAATATATCTATTAGAATGTAACTGTGGGAAACAGTATGTAGGAGGGTCAGCCAGACTTATCAGAGAACGAGTGAGAGAGCATATTCTATCTATAGAACATGCGGATGAAGATATAAATAAGGACTTACCAGTCCCAAAACATTTTATAAAGTGTAATAATTGTAACTTAAAAAATTTCAATTATACTGCAAAATTAACTCCAAATTGGAGAAGAGGAGATATCTAAAGAGAACTATCAAAACTCAAGTATAAATGGATTTATGAATTTGATACAAAACACTCAATAGGTCTAAATATAGAATTTAGAATAACTCCTTTTTTACATTAAAATAATTCAAGAAATCTTCATTTTCCATAAAAATAATCTAGTATAACTTTTTTCTTTTTCTTGATTAAACTACTTATATTTAGATATGATGCCACTTTTACATAATTAACCCCCCAAAAATTAAATTTCTTCATATTTTTGTAATATTTTTGTTCATATATTTTCTCAATATTTTAAATTTTTTCATATTTATAATATTTTTGTATTTTTTGTATTCTTAAGTGTTAACTCTAGGAATGGACTTTGACCTTAACAAAATTTCAAATGATTTAAATAACTAAAAGTGAGAGAGCCAGTAAAAATAAAAATAATTCTCACTGATGAGTATTATTCTTAAAGGGACAGTCTACACCAGAATTGTTATTATTTTAAAAGGTAGATAATCCCTTGTTTACCCATTCCCTAGTTTTGCATAACCAACACAGTTATATTTATATATTTTTTACCTCTGTGATTATCTTGTATCTAAGCCTCTGCAGACTGCCCCTTTATTTCAGTTCTTTGACAGAGTTGCAGTTTAGCCAATCAGTGATGAGCACAGTGTTATCTATATGATAAACATGAACTAACACCCTCTAGTGGTGAAAAACCTGTTAAAATGCATTCTTAAGAGGCGGCCTTCAAGGTCTAAGAAATTAGCATATCAACCTCCTAGGTTAAGCTTTCAACTAAGAATACCAAGAGAACAAAGAAAAATTGGTGATAAAAGTAAATTGGAAAATTGTTTAAAATTACATGCCCTATCTGAATCATGAAAGTTTATTTTGGACTAGACTGTCCCTTTAAGATTCATTTACTTTGAGATCCAACTATTTGGTTGAATAATGGCATATTAGTTTAGTATATAGAAACCCATCTCTTTTGTTGCTATATCGTTTTGATAAATTTTTATTTGTTTTAAAATATTTAAATATATTTTCCATATCTTTTTACATTTGTTATTAATATAAATTATTTGACATGGAGTAGCCCCTATATAAAATATATTATTCTAACAAATTTTAAGTGTCGTTTTTGTAGTAACATTGTTTATAGGATGTTCTAATTATATAGAGTAGTCTTATATGAAGTCTTCTATTATTAATAGGTTAATATGTGTTCTATTAAATAATGAATATATATAAAGAGTATTCAAGTCATGTTTATTAACTTATGCAGATCGCCAAATAAATAGTGTATTCTATTGATTCTTTATTCAGTCCCATTTCTAGGTTCTTAGAAAAAAATACTTTCACCTCTTTTGAGACAGAACAGGTCTTTTCTTAAGGATACTAGTGACTTTCTATACAAATTAAAAAATGTGTCTGATTTGCCTAAGAATGTAATCTTAGTTACATGGTATGCATGTAGTCTATATACTATCATCCCTCATATGGATGAATTAAATAATGTTTAAATGGCTGTAACCAAATCAGACATATATTCTGAACAACAGATTAATTTTTTCATGGAGTTATTAGAACTGTTTTTATAGCAGGTTCTTTTTGCAGCTGTGGGGCACCTCAATGGTTTCTAATGTTGCTCCCGCCTATGCTTGCCTTTATATGAATGGATTAGAGGAACAAGTGGTATATACTGATCCTGAGTTCCATAATTGCTTGGCGTGGTGACGATATATAGATGATTTGTTCATTGTGTGGCAGGGCAAAATAGAATCTATTGAGGCCTTCTGCGAGAGGATACAAGATAAGGTACCGGCTGTTCAGTTCATAACTAAGTACCATCAGAGTAGAATTAAATTTCTGGACACAGTGGTTATGCGTACAGGTATACCTCACTTAACATTGCTTCACTTTACAGCGCTTCGCTAATACAGCGCTTTGTGGAGCTGAAGTTCAACCTCCAAGGATTTTGAAATAGTGCTGTACTCATCGTGAGATTGCAAGAAAAGTGACTGGCACCATTTTGTTATGCTTAGTTCACTCTGTTTACAGCATTACAGTGAAATCTGTGTCTCATTGTTATAGTCTGGCAAATTTTACTACAATAATCGCCACTATTTTACAGGCACAGTATTTATTGAATACTAATTGAATACTGTGCTGTGCTAGTGTTAAACTAAACATAGCACTTTTGCACCCCTAATATGTTAGTTCAAACATGTTTTCAAGTTTTTAAACACACTGGCAAGTGAAAAGAAAGCTAAAACTGCCTTGTTTTACTTTAAGGCGGTTTTCATTTTACAGCGGGGCTCCGGTTCCTAACCCACTGGCGGGGTATACCTGTACTGATAATCACTTTGACACAGATATTTATAGAAAGCCAACAGATAAAAATACCCTTTTATCTTGTCAGAGCCATCATCCCCCTAGAGTATTTAAGAGCGTGCCTAAGTCACAGCTCTTGAGGATAAAGAGAATAGTTTCCAATTCTTCTGCCTGTCAAATGCACTTATGTGAGATGCGCAACAGTTTTCAAGAGAGAGGTTACTCCTTTAAGGAATTTTAGTCTAATAATCTTGAACCTCAACAGAAAACTTCTAACACTAAAAAAACATGAACTATGCTTACCTGATAATTTCATTTTCATTGAGGGTAGGAGAGTCAACGGCTTCATTCATTACTGTTGGGAATTAAGAACCTGGCCACCAGGAGGAGGCAAAGAGACCCCAGCAAAAGGTTTAAATACCTCCCCTACTTCCCTCATCCCCCATTCATTCTACAGAGGGAACAAGGAACAGTAGGAGAAATATCAGGGTATAAATGGTGCCGGAAGATGAATTAAATTTAGGTCCGCCCATCGAAGATACGGGCGGGAGCCATGGACTGTCCTCCCCGCAATGGAAATGATATTAACAGGTAAGCATAATTCATGTTTTCCATCTAAAGGGGAGGAGAGTCCACGGCTTCATTTATTACTGTTGGGAACATATACCCAAGCTCTAGGACACTGAATGAAATCGGGAGGGTAACCACAGCCTGCAAAACCTCTCTCTCAAAAACGGCTTCCGCAGAAGCAAAAACATCAAATTTTTTAAACTTTGTAAAAGTGTATAAGGAGGACCAGGTTAGCCACCTTACAAAGTTGCTCCATAGATGCCTCATTCTTGAAGGCCCAAGAAGAAGCCACATCTCTAGTTGAATGAGCCATGATCCTCTGAGGAGGTTTATGTCCCACTGTCTTATAGGCCAAGCGAATCAAGATCCTCAACCAAAAGGACAAAGAAGTAGAAGAGGCTTTCTGCCCCTTGCACTTCCCTGATTATACCACAAAAAGAGATGTAGAACTTCAGGGCACGAACCACATCCAGATTATGAAGTAACCTCTCCTTAGGAGAAGAAGGCTTAGGACACAAAGAAGGAACCACTATATCCTGATTGATGTTACGGTTAGACACCACCTTAGGAAGAAACCCCAAACCAGTGTGAAGCACAGCCTTATCCGCATGAAAAAACAGATAAAGGGTCTCACATTGCAAGGCAACCAGTTCAGATACTCTGCATGCTGATGCAATGGCCAACAGGAAGAGAACCTTCCAGGACAGAATCTTAATGTCAATGGAATGCATAGGCTCAAACAGAACCCTATGCAAAACCTTAAGGACCATGGGGGAGCAGACTGTCTAAAGACAGGCCTGATTCTAGACAGAGCCTGAACAAAAGATTGGATGTCAGGGAGCTCAGCGAGTCTCCTATGCAACAAGACTGATAATGCCGAAATCTGTCTCTTTACGGAACTAGCGGCAAAACCCTTCTCCAAACCGTCTTGGAAAAAGGACAGAATTCTGGATACCTTCACCTTATGCCAAGGATATCCATGCTTCTCACACCAGGACAAGTAAGTCCTCCACACCTTATGGTAGATGCGACGAGTTACTGGCTTCCTTGCCTGAATTAGAGTATCAATCACACTTTCAGAAAAGCCTCTCTTGGTTAAGACTAGGCGTTCAATCACCATGCAGTCCTCCGCGGCCACGATGGAGCAATCAGAATGGCCATAGCTCACTCCTGTTTGATGCATGCTACTACACGAGGTAGAAGTGGTAATAGTGGAAAAATATTAGCTAGGCTGAACCCCTAAGGCACCGCTAAGGCATCTATTAGCTCTGCCTGTGGATCCCTGGACCTCAATCTGTATCGGGGTAGCTTTCAATTGAGTCTGGACACCATGAGATCTATCTCCGGCATTCCCCACCTGAGACAAATCTCCACAAACACTTCGGGGTAAAGAGACCATTCCCCCGGATGGAAGGATTGCCTGCTGAGAGTCTGCTTCCCAGTTGTCCACACCTGGAATGTGAATTGCTGAGAGCGAGCAGCTGTGGGACTCCGCCCACTTCAAGATCAGAGACACCTCCCTCATAGCTAGGGAGCTCCTCGTACTCCCCTGGTAGTTGATGTAAGCCACCAAGGTAATGTTGTCGGTCTGGAATCTGATGAAGCTGAACGACCCCAGAAGAGGCCATACCTTCAGAGCATTGTAGATTGCTCGCAGTTCCAGAATATTTATCGGAAGGAGAGACTCCTCCCAGGACCATTTTCCTTGTGCCATCCTGGTACCCCAAACAGCTCCCCATCCTGCCAGACTCGCGTCTGTGGTGACAATCTCCCAGGACGACCTCAAGAAGGATGTCCCCATAGACAGTTGCTCCAGATGGATCCACCACAAGAGGAAGATCCGATTCCGAGCATCCATGGATATATGCTGTGATAGATCTGAATGATCGCCATTCCACTGTCTCAACATGCACAATTAAAGAGGTCTGAGATGGAACCTGGCGAATGGAATGATGCCTATGCTGGAAACCATGAGTCCGATCACCTCCATACACTGAGCCACCGAAGGGCTTGAGGAGGACTGAAGGGCAAGACAAAAGGACGCCATCTTCCTGCATCGACTATCTGTGAGAAAAGTTTTCATGGACATAGAGTTTATTATCCACCCTGTTGCTGGGAATCAGTGAACTCTTTCCCGAGTTGATCTTCCAACCGTGAGATTGGAGAAAAAGAAGAAGAGCCCCTGAATGATCCCCTGCGAGACTGAGCGACGACGCCTGGACTAGGATGACGTCAAGATAGGGCACCACAGAAATGCCTCTGGCTCTGGCCACCACAAGTAGCGCCCCCAGAACCTTCATGAAGACTCTCTGGGCCATTGCCAGACCGAAGGGAAGAGCCACAAACTGGAAGTGCTAGTTCAGAAACGCAAATCTCAGGAACTTGAAGTGGTCCCTGTGGATTGGCACATGAAGGTGAGCGTCCTTCAAGTCTATGGTTGTTATGAACTCTCCATCTTGAACTAGGGGCAGAATAGATCTGATTGTTTCCATTTTGAATGATGGAACACTCAGAAACTTGTTTAACACTTTTTAGGTCCAGAATCGGGTGGAACGTGCCCTCCTTCTTTGGAACCACACAAAGATTTGAATAGTAACCTAGACCCCTTTCTGCTTGGGGTACTGGTACAATGACACCTAGAGAGGAGAGCTCTCTCACACATTCTAGAAAGGCTTCTCTTTTTTCCGGTCTTGAAGACAAGTTTGATAGGAGGAATCTGCCCATGGGCGGATGGGATCTGAACCCTATTCTGTAGCCCTGGGTGACATTGTCCAGAACCCAAGGATCCTGAACATCCTGCAACCATGCTTCTGAGAAGAGAGATAATCTGCCCCCTACTTGGTCCAGAGACTGGTCAGGGGCCGCCCCTTCATGCCGATTTTGTCTCGGCGGGCTTCTTGCTCTGCTTAGACTTGTTCCAAGAATGAGCCAGTGGTTTCCAAGTTCCCTTGGACTGGTCCGCTTTCATGGTGCGCTGCTGGCACTGGACCTTCTCAGCACGAAAGGGATAAAAAGTAGATCCTTTAGGCTTAGCCTTCTTATCCTGCGGTAGGAAAGCTCCCTTGCCTGGTTGGACCCTGGGGTGCTGCCTGTGCATTAGGAGATGGATGCAGGGAACGCACCTCACGGGACTGGCACCCCTCAGACGTGAACAGCTCAGTAGTACTAGACATCCTTTTGCTCTTAGATGTCATAACTTTATTAAAGCATGTGGATCATAGTTGAGCAGGCTGATCTACCAGAACCTCCTCACAATAAATACAGGAATGAGACCTGGTTACAGAGGGCAAACCCTCTAACGCGTCGGAGTCATCCATAGCTTGCACTAATATTAAGGACTAGATTCATTTAATAAATAGGCACCTTTATAACCTCCAACGGCCGGGGTACTTACCACCTCCTATGACCCGGACTACAGAAACCATTTCATTTCCTGTGTCGCTTATCAACAGAGGAAGATAGATAGACACACCAGGTCACATGGAATGCCTGGCAGGAACCGCCCCTGCCTATAGAGAAAATGCGCCAAAAAATGGCCATGCCATGGTCCTGTAAGTAACCTTAAAGTTCCACACATTGCCAGAGCCTCATCTCGCACATAACGCAGCAATGACACAATAAACAATATCATGTATAACCCCCCCTGTTCAATAATCCCCTTTCCAGGAATATTATCCCTTGATTCTTTAAAGATAAAAGGTGTCACACTGGGACCCTGTCTTCCATGTTATCATTATGTAATAAAAATGAAATGATCTTACCAGAATCTACGCCGTGGAACATAAACACGGCCCTTCAAGTGTGATAGGTTAGTAGCCTCGCTCCTGACATGGACTTGAGTGTAAAAAGCAGGCAGCAAAACTCGTCAACGCTGATTGCTTGTGGAGCTGTTAATATGAGTCGGGATGGGTTCGCAGAAAGACTCTCCCTATATCTCCGGACTCTAACTTTCACCCAGGCTCTCACTGAGAGGCTGACAGGACTACTTAAAACTCCAGTCCCATTCCGAAGAGTACTACCCTCCATAAGAGACTACTCTGATCCTCGGCACTTCTCTGCCTGCCTCCTGTGACGAAAGGCAAAGAATGACTGGGGGATGAGGGAAGTGGGGGAGGTATTTAAGCCTTTAGCTGGGGTGTCTTTGCTTCCTCCTGGTGACCAGGTTCTTAATTCCCAACAGTAATGAATAAAGCTGTGGACTCTACTCCCCTTTAGATGGAAAATAGCTTTTGTTTCTAATTACAATTGTACTAGTGTAAAATTACATAAAATAATTTGTAAACATTGGTTAATGTTGGGTAACTCTATGCCAGAGATTGATGAATTTCAACAACCCCCTTTTTCAGCCTTTAGAAAGGAAATTCTCTTGGGAAGCAATTGGTTAGGGCTAAGATGACGCCCTCTAAACCCAAACAGAGAGTATTTAAAACAGTGGAAAATGTGACATTCCCATGTCTAAATTGCTCCCACTGTAACAGTATTATTAGTAGTAATTCCATTAGTCATCCATTCTCAGGGAAGTAATGTAACATTAGGGGGTATTACACATGCCAATCGACTTATGTGGTATATGCGCTCAAATGCCCATGTGGTTTATTATATATAGGGCAGACTTCCCAGACATTAAAAGATCACATAACCACACATAAGTTGACTATTAGAAACCCCAAGATGAGACATTTACTGGTCCCTACTCATTTTTATGAGAAGGGACATCAAGTTACTCGGTTACATTTTATTATTCTTGATCATGTCCCTAGGGGAAATATAGGCTTTGACAGGGGAAAGATGTTACTCAGGAAAGAGGCTTAATACTATGCATCCTAAAGGCCTCAACAGAGATTATAATTTAGCTATTTTATTATAAATAACTGTCTTCTTTATTATTTTGGTAAATGTTAATATAAAGGTAGATAATGATAGCTTTCTTAGTATGAAAATTAATGGGTATTTAGAATAAAAATCTCTAAAAAAAAATAGATTTCAGTTGAGATAATGTATGATGAATGATTATCCATAATTTTGCTTCATAGACAGATTTTGTTTAGTATTTCTGGATTTCAATCACCTAAGTGTTTGCCTGTTTAAAAACAGGCAAAGAGTATTCAAGTCATGTTTATTAACTTATGCAGATCGCCAAATAACTATATCAAATAAATGTTATAAGGTAGCGAGGTGGATAAACTTATACTGAAGAATATGCAGATCGTCAAATGTAAGGATACAATGTAACCAAATAATCAGGAAAACTAACTGTAATGGTTTCCAACATTTAACAACCAATGAAAACAAATGATGGGATTTAAAAAGTCGACACGAAATGGATATGATCATCATGCTTGAAAAAGGCTGTGTGTTCAGCAAAAACACGTAGCACAAATCACAGACGGAGAAATATTACCTAGGAGTTGAAAGTCTCAACGCTGAGTGCACAGGAGCCGGACTAGATCCAATTGATCACACCCCTACAAAGGTCAGAAGTTCAGGGCAAGCCACGCTGAAGCAGCATGGCTTTACAAACTCCCAGGATACCCCAGACGAAGGGTCTACATAGGATCCGAGCTCAAGGAGGTGCCACCAAGTGAGCAGTGGTTACAGCTGAGAAGGGTATGAGAAAGTGGCTTTTACCTGTAACTGCCTGAAGTTTTCTAAATATCTAAATATATTTGTTCTGTTTAAGTGTTGATCCATCATTACAGTCCAGGCATATTTCTGGACTTGTTGCTCTTAATACTAAATTTTTATTTTATGTGTTTTCTGGCCAGAAATGAATTATTTTAATCTGTATATATAATTGAATGTGTTTAGCCCTATACAATCTGCTAGAATCCGGTCTATTCACACAGTTTTTACTGATTTTATCTGTTTAGCTGATTCTGTTTGGCTGATAGCAGCATATATAAAGGTATTTTATTATAAATAAACAAGGCTGATTAGCGATTTATTCATATACACTGATAACATTAAATGCAGTATTTATCTCTCTCCTGGTAGAGTAAACACATATCTTTATGACGGTATATCCCAGTATTGGGGTTATATAGGCGTACCTGAATACATTTTTTGATTAAATCTTAACAATCACCCTGGAATAAAAGACACAGTACCTGGGAAAATTGAGATTCAACCGGAAGCCATCAAAACTTTCTCTGGGCGACCCAAAGATCTATTATCTCATAGAACATAACAAGACGGAAGAACTGAAGACTGAGAAAAAACTGCTGTCCAATTTATACAGTCCTGGAACAAATTAGACAGCAATAAGCTTCTGCCCAGGATAGAAAGGATACTATGTTCATAACTAGGGAACTGTAAATTCTCCCGATGATAGACATAAGCTACAGATGTAACATAGTCTAATCTGAAAAAGAGAAAATTTCCTTTTCAATGGAGGCCAACTCTGAAGGGCCCTTTAAAACTTCAACAGGTAACCTCGCCTCTTGAGGAAACCCAACTCCTTATGCATTCTGAGACCCCTTGACGCCTCCCCATCCTGAAAAAAACGTTTCTGTAGAGATTACTTTGTATATTTTTTATATTGCTTTATATATTTTCCTAACCGTTATAAACTGCAAAACTACATATTATACTAACTTTATGACTGTGGCTAGCTTTATCTGCAGACATAAGCCCAGATTTGGTCCTCTAACTAAGGCACACAATGGGTGGAGTTTGACTATTGAGAAACAATTGCATGTTTATCTGTCTCAAACATGTTTTTGGGGTAAACATCCAAAAGAATGCCACAACATCATTTGTACTGATATACAAAAATACTTATTATATATAGGTAATTTCAAGTATGCTGTAGGGCACAAAAAAATCTTAAATAAAACTTAAAGGGACAGTCTACTCCAAAATGTTTATTGTTTAAAAAGATAGATAATACCTTTATTACCCATTCCCCAGTTTTGCATAATCAACAGTTATATTAATATACGTTTTTACCTCTGTGTTTACCTTGTATCTAAGCCTTTTCAGACAGCCCCCTGATCACATGACTTTTTATTTATTATCTATGGACTTGCATTTGATCCAATTAGCCCAGTGTCTGCCACAAACCACAGGTGTTAGCACAATGTTATCTCTATGACACACATGAACTAGCAATCTCCTGTTCTGAAAAGCTAATAAAAAAGCATGTGATAAAACTTGGGAGACTCACTCTAAGATTACTTAGATACAGAAGTAGATCATCTGCATACAGTGATAATACAAGTTTTTTCCACCTATCTGGATACCACTTAAGTTTTGATGAAGAAGAATCGTAAGGGGTTCTAGTGGGCTGAGACGATCAATAATCAAACCATTAACAAACAATAATCGCTGATGTCGGGTTTCTATATATCAATCGAAAGCAATGACTGAACTGATCTGTAAAACCAAATTGCTCCAAAGTAAAAAAAAAAAAAAAAAGGTGGTCCCAACTGATATAGTCAAATGCTTTCTCTGCATCTAGTGTTAGTATGGCTAAATCTGTTGTACTTTTACTTTTAGAATGTTTAAATTTATTCCAAAAAAATCCAGTGTTAGCATTACTTTGCACATATTTTTAACAGGATTCTGACCTACCATAAAGCCAGCCTGATTCTTGTGAATTATTTTGTTTAGATGAGGTTTAAGCCTATTGGCCATAATGGAGGTAAGAAGTTTGTAGTCACAGTTCAATAATGAAATTGGTCTGTAGGAGGCTGGTGATTCAGAATCTTTGTTTTTCTATAAAATAAGTGAAAAATTGGAAGCTGCAAAGTAGGGCAAACATTTGGCGTTATTATAATAATAATAAAAAAAAAAAAATTATAAAGTGTGGGAGCAATTTGGTCCTGCAGGATTCTGTAAAACTCTGAAGGAAGAGAGTTAGGTCCGGGTGCTTTATTTAATTTAGCTGCTTGGATCCCATCTAGAATCTCTTTTTAAGGAAATAGGGCTATTTAACTCCTGCAGGATGTATAGAGAAAGCTTAGGTAATGTTATGTTACCACAAAATGTATCTTTCTTGTCCGATGGTACCGTGTCAACTTTATAGAGATCCTGGAAAAACTTAAAGAAAACCTTTTCAATATCTAAAATGTTTGGAAATCTATCTTTACCACTTGCGATAGAAGTATTAACATTCTTACCTGTAGTCTTAGTAATCTAAATATTTTACCGATCTACCCGCGTGGCCCCCATATAGCGCCCTCTGTCTTAAGTCCTCTTGGGCTGCTTTTTGTTCTAAAAATTTGTCTCTTACTGTTTTAGCGTTAATATATATTTCAACCATAGTGCCTTAGTTTGATTAGCTATATATGCATTATAGGTATTTTTAACATTATTGGATAGTTGGATTTCTTTAAATCTAATTGTATTCTTCAGCTGGAGTAAATACGCTCTAATATCACCCCGTAATACTGCCTTGGCAGATTCCCAGAAGGTTTCAACCTTTTCTAAGTATGCAGAATTAAAGTTATAGAATTCTCTCCATTTGTTTCTAAGCCAATTCTGAAATTTTATATTATTCACTAGATATTTAGGAAAGAAAAAACTATTTAAATTATGGGGTTGATCTGAGATTGTGATATCTTTAATATCAGTTTCCAGATTAAATCCAGAAGTGCATCTGATATCAGGAACATATCCAATCTAGAAAGTGATTGGTGTCCTTTTTGAGGCACACGTATAAGTTATCAAATCTGGGTTGTGGACACACCATATGTCCTGAAGCCCAAGTTAGGAACAAAATTTCTGTAATATACGCTGTTTCCTATCTCTCTTAATCGATACTTTTGGACTTAATCTATCAAGATTGGGCATGGCTATTCTATTCATAATGCCTGCAATTACTATGTTTTGACCAATATATTTCAATAATTTGACTGCCAACTCATTCCAAAATGTAAAATCTACCATATTTGGACTGTATAGCTTACACAAAATAAAGCGAGTTTTATTAAATATTTTCTCTAGGATTAATTAGCGACCTCCAGGATCTATATCACAAGCCTCAATTTTGTAGTTTAAATGCTTATTAAAAATAATTGCCACACCTCTCTTACTGCCATCATATGGAGCGGCAATAACCTCCCTGACCCACTTAATTTTTAGTTTAGACATCTCTGAGTCTTTTAAATGAGTTTTTTGGATCATTGCAATATCAGGCTTATAACGGGAAAGTTGTTTAATGACCATCTTTCTCTTCATCGGGGAGGTTATGCCCCTTTAGATGGAAAATAGCTTTTGTTTCTAATTACAATTGTACTAGTGTAAAATTACATAAAATAATTTGTAAACATTGGTTAATGTTGGGTAACTCTATGCCAGAGATTGATGAATTTCAACAACCCCCTTTTTCAGCCTATAGAAAGGAAATTCTCTTGGGAGGCAATTGGTTAGGGCTAAGATGACGCCCTCTAAACCCAAACAGAGAGTATTTAAACCAGTGGAAAATGTGACATTCCCATGTCTAAATTGCTCTCACTGTAACAGTATTATTAGTAGTAATTCCATTAGTCATCCATTCTCAGGGAAGTAATGTAACATTAGGGGGTATTACACTTGCCAATCGACTTATGTGGTATATGCGCTCAAATGCCCATGTGGTTTATTATATATAGGGCAGAATTCCCAGACAATAAAAGATCACATAACCACACATAAGTTGACTATTAGAAACCCCAAGATGAGACATTTACTGGTCACTACTCATTTTTATGAGAAGGGACATCAAGTTAATCAGTTACGTTTTATAATTCTTGATCATGTCCCTAGGGGAAATATAGGCTTTGACAGAGGAAAGATGTTACTCAGGAAAGAGGCTTAATACTATGCATCCTAAAGGCCTCAACAGAGATTATAATTTAGCTATTTTATTATAGATAACTGTCTTCTTTATTATTTTGGTAAATGTTAATATAAAGGTACATAATGATAGCTTTCTTAGTATGAAAATTAATGGGTATTTAGAATAAAAATAAAAATCTCTAAAAAAAAATAGATTTCAGTTGAGATAATGTATGATGAATGATTATCCATAATTTTGCTTCATAGACAGATTTTGTTTAGTATTTCTGGATTTCAATCACCTAAGTGTTTGCCTGTTTTTCTTACTATTAAATAATGAATATATTCAAAGAGTATTCAAGTCATGTTTATTAACTTATGCAGATCGCCAAATAACTATATCAAATAAATGTTATAAGGTAGCGAGGTGGATAAACTTATACTGAAGAATATGCAGATCGTCAAATGTAAGGATACAATGTAACCAAATGATCAGGAAAACTAATGGTTTCCAACATTTAACAACCAATGAAAACAAATGATGGGATTTAAAAAGTCAACACAAAATGGATATGATCATTATGCTTGAAAAAGGCTGTGTGTTCAACCAAAACACGTAGCACAAATCACAGACGGAGAAATACTACCTTCCAGCTAGGAGCTGAAAATCTCAACGCTGAGTGCACAGGAGCCGGACTAGATCCAATAGATCACACCCCTAAAAAGGTCAGAAGTTCAGGGCAAGCCACGCTGAAGCAACACGGCTTTACAAACTCCCAGGATACCCCAGACGAAGGGTCTACATAGGATCCGAGCTCAAGGAGGTGCCACCAAGTGAGCAGCGGTTACAGCTGAGAAGGGAATGAGAAAGCAGCTTTTACCTGTAACTGCCTGAAGTTTTCTAAATATCTAAATATATTTGTTCTAACTGTTTAAGTGTTGATTTACAATTACAGTTTGGACACGCCACAGTCCGGGCATATTTCTGGACTTGTTGCTCTTTATGCTCAATTTTTATTTTATGTGTTGTCTGGCCAGAAATGAATTATTTTAATCTGTATATATAATTGAATGTGTTTAGCCCTATACGATCTGCTAGAATCCGGTCTATTCACACAGTTTTTACTGATTTATTTTATCTGTTTAGCTGATTCTATCTGTTTGTCTGATAGCTGCATATATAAAGGTATTTTATTATAAATAAACAAGGCTGATTAGCAATTTATTCATATAAACTGATAACATTAAATGCAGTATTTATCTCTCTCCTGGTAGAGTAAACACATATCTTTATGACGGTATATCCCAGTATTGGGGTTATATAGGCGTACCTGAATACATTTTTTGATTAAATCTTAACAATTACCCTGGAATAAAAGACACAGTACCTGGGAAAATTGAGATTCAACCGGAAGCCATCAAACCTTTCTCTGGGCGACCCAAAGATCTATTATCTGATAGAACATAACAAGACGGAAGAACTGAAGACTGCGAAAAAACTTCTGTCCAATTTATACAGTCCTGGAACAAATCAGACAGCAATAAGCTTATGCCCAGGATAGAAAGGATACTGTGTTCATAACTAGGGAACTGTAAATTTAAATTCTCCCGATGATTGACATAAGCTACAGATGTGACATAGTCTAATCTGAAAAAGAGAAAATTTCCTTTTCAATGGAGGCCAACTCTGAAGGGCCCTTTAAAACTTCAACAGGTAACCTCGCCTCTTGAGGAAACCAAACTCCTTATGCATTCTGAGACCCCTTGACCCCTACCCATCCTGAAAAAAAATTGCGTCTGTAGAGATTACTTTATATATTTTTTATATTGATTTATATATTTTCCTAACCGTTATCAACGGCAAAACTACATATTATACTAACATTATGACTGTGGCTAGCTTTATCTGCAGACATAAGCCCAGATTTGGTCCTCTAACTAAGGCACACAATGGGTGGAGTTTGACTATTGAGAAACAATTGCATGTTTATCTGTCTCAAACATGTTTTTGGGGTAAACATCCAAAAGAATGCCACAACATCATTTGTACTGATATACAAAAATACTTATTATAGATAGGTAATTTCAAGTATGCTGTAGGGCACAAAAAAAAATCTTAAATAAAACTTAAAGGGACAGTCTACTCCAAAATGTTTGTTTAAAAAGATAGATAATCCCTTTATTACCCATTCCCCAGTTTTGCATAATCAACACAGTTATATTAATACGCTTTTTTACCTCTGTGTTTACCTTGTATCTAAGCCTTTTCAGACAGCCCCCTGATCACATGACTTTTTATTTATTATCTATGGACTTGCATTTGATCCAATTTGCCCAGTGTCTGCCACAAACCACAGGTGTTAGCACAATGTTATCTCTATGACACACATGAACTAGCAATCTCCTGTTCTGAAAAGCTAATAAAAAAAGCATGTGATAAGAGGCTGTCTGCAGTGGCTTAGAAACAGGCAGAACATTTGAGGTTTAAAGGTTATAAAGTATATTACTATAACAATGTTGGTTGTGCAAAGCTGGGAAATGGGTAGTAAATGCATTATCTATCTATTTAAACAATAACAATTCTGGTGTAGAATGTCCCTTTGACATTTAAAAAAATGCAATCTAAAATGTCAGCAAGAAATAACAGAAATCTGCTGCTCGACAATTTTAAAAACACATCTCTGCCTGGTTTGTATGATTTAGTAACTATATTAGAGAGTGATACTAGATAGCTAGAAATATTGGAGTGAAAATAGGAGGCAAATTGGGGTATAATAATCGTTTGATTATAGTGCAAACTCAGCACTTCCGTAAATTTAAACCCCTAGGATTAAATAAGTGTTCGGAAAAGTTTCCCCTCCCTTTTAATTACCACTCCCATCATTACCTTTTGGGGTAGAGTAGGTTTTTTTTCCAGATAGCCTTTTTTTTTGGGGGGGGGGGGGTACTTGTAGAATGGTGGGGGGGGGGGGTTTCTTTGAAAAAGAGCTAAGACACTTTAGGGCAATGCCCTACAAAAAGCCATTTTGAGGGATATTGCTATAGTTTAGTGCCAGTATAGTTTTTTATTTTGCATTGTTTTTTAAGTGGGTTTTTAGAATAGGCATAACTGTTTTTGTTTTGTTATTTTTGGTCATTTGTTTTTTTTCTGTAATGTTATTTTTTGTTTGTTTCTGTAATGCTATGTTATATTTGTAAATAAGATTTTTATTTTAAGGTAAGGATAGTTTTCGTTGGGGGGGTAACTTAGGGCGTGTTAGGTCAGGGGGTTAGCTGGTTAGGGGCTTTAGATGTTAGTGGAGTTAAAGGGACACTCAGGTTTTATTACATTTTATGATTCAGATAGAGCATGTGATTTTAAACAACTTTCCAATTTACTTCCATTAAAATAAATGTGCACAGTCTTTTATATTTACACTTTTTGAGTCACCAGCTCCTACTGAGCATGTGCAAGAACTCAGACTATACGTATATGCATTTGTGATTGGCTGATTGCTATCACATGGTACAGGGGGAGTGGAAATATACATAACTTTGAAATGTGTTAGAAAAGAATCTACTACTCATTTGAGATTCAGAGTAAATGCTTTTGTATTGTCTTGTTATCTTGCATTTGTTGATTGTTGCAAATCTGCTGTGTTTACTGGTCCTTTAATAAAGTAGAGAGGGCTTTTTGGTGGGCTATGTGATGGTTTAGGGGTTAATAGAGTAAGGCCTTATGGTGATTTGGGTTAGCACGCAAGTATGTGTGTTAGGTTTTTTCCACTTTTCTCTCTCCATTGAAGTCTATGGGGGAGTACGTTAATGCAATCACAATATTCTAATCTCTTCTCTTCGCGCATGTCAAGTTAGTGCGCAAGTGAAAAATATTTAGTTTCAACTTGTAATATGCACCCTACCTGACGCACGAGCAGGAGCGGTAATTACCACTCCACTTGTTATGTAGTCCTAAATGTATAAAAGTATGATTTGCTTACATATATATGCTAAACAAGCTCATAGGAAGTAAGGAGAGAGGGTAAGAAGAAGAGGGTAGGAAGGAGAGAGGGAAGGAAAGAGAGAGGGAGGGAAGGAAGCAGAGAGGGAAGACCTAAAGGAGAGAGGGAGGGAAGGAAGGAAAGAAGGAGAGATGGAAGGGAGGAAGGAGAGAGGGAAGGAAAGAGAGAGGGAAGGAAAGAGAGAGGGAAGGCAGGATGGAAAGAAGGAATAAGAGAGGGAAGAAAGGAGAGAGGGAAGGAAGAAAAGAGGGAGAGAAGGAAAGAGGGAGGGAAGGTAGGATAGAGAAAAGGAGAGAGGGAGGGAAGGCAGGGCAGAAAGAAGGAAGGAGAGAAGGATAGAGGTAATAAAGGAGAGAGGGAAGGAAGGAAGGAAGGAAGGAAGGAAGGAAGGAAGGAAGGAGAGAAGGTAAGACAGAAAGAATGAAGGAAAGAGGGAAGGAAGGAGAGAGGGAAGACAGTCAGGAGATAGGGAAGGAGAGAGGGAAGGAAGGAAGGAGAGGGGGAAGGAAGGAAGGAGAGGGGGAAGGAAGGAAGGAGAGAGGGAAGGAAGGAAGGAGAGGGGGAAGGAAGGAGAGAGGGAAGAAAGGAAGGGAGGAAAGAAAGAAGGAAGAAGAAGAAGGAAAGAAATAAGGAAGGAGAAGGGGAAGGAAGGAAGGAAGGAAGGAGAGGGGGAGGAATGTGAGGGGGAAGAAAGGAAAGAAATAAGGAAGGAGAAGGGGAAGGAAGGAAACAGGGAGGAAGGAGAGAGGGAATCTCCAATCTTTCGATCTGTCTTTAGCTATCTCGCCCCCTCTTTCCTATTCTTCCTCTTCTCTCTCTAAACTCTCCATTCCCACAGTCTCTTTCCTATATCTCTCCTCTCCCAGTTTTTCCAATTTCTCTACACTTTCTCTTTCTGTCCTCTCTCCATCCCCCATCTGCCTCCCTTACACTTTCTAATTTTTCTCTCTCCACTCTTTTTCCCTTATCTCTTCTCTCTCTCTTCCCAATTCCAGTGCTCTTTACCTTCTTTATATCTCCCCTCCCACTCTCATCTCTTTCCACTCATTTTCCATTCCCTCCTCCCCCTCCTCTTTCCCTTCTCTCTCTCTTACCATCCTTTATCCTCTGTCTCTCTTCCCCTTTTATCTCTTCACTCCATCTTTCCCTCTTGTATCCCCCCACTCTCCCTCACTTCTTCTTTCTCTTCTCATTATTACCTCGAAATTTGTTAAACAAGATCTCCAGAACAAAAATGACAACCAAGTATACAATACAGAATTTCAAATAGAAGAGTTGCCAAATTTTTAAACTTTTCTTAAAGGGGCAGTAAATCTAGAAAATGTTGTATAATTCTGCACATAGTGCAGAATTAATCCAGAAGAAAAATAGGTAGTAGTCAGCACCAAATGAGAGGGCTCACTATAGAATAACGATCACCTATACCTCCCCTCACTTGTTCCATAGTGCAGAATTACATAACATTATATTAGCGCTAGCTTAATACAACATAATATTGCAGCCATAATTTATTATAAACTACAGTTTTTCAGACCGTCGCTCCTTGCTCTTCTGAGCGGGTCTGTTTTTTTTCTTCTAAGCGCATTAGGGCAGCTGTCTACTCACAGCCGGCCAGATTGCGCCATTAAACTCAATGTAGCTCGCTCCCGCTCTGGTCTGGTAGCAGGAGCGAGCTACGTTGAGTTTAATGGCGCAATTGGGCCGGCTGTGAGTAGACAGCTGCCCAGATGCGCTTAGATGGCTGGAATATTATGATGTATTAAGCTTTTTTTAAAAAAGGGGGGACAAAAGGGGAGGAGGGGGGAAAGATATAAATGAAACCTAATATCTCAATTCTACTGTAGTCTCCCACAGCGAAATCCCATCTATACATTGAGCAATATTCCTCATAACCAGTCTTGACTAATCCAGCCAGCTACTAGGAAAATGTTCAGCATATATATTTAATTGAACATACTCAGAATTTCTTAAAGGCTTAACTAGTTGTCTTTGAGCAATAGTTGGAATTGTTTTAATAACCTCTATCCATTTTTAAAGTCGTTTTCTAATTGAGTGCTACTTGAATTTTGAAGCAGAGATTGTTCTTATGTATTTTGGACTATCAATGCTTTTTTAAATTCTACAAAATTAGGAGCTTTATGTGAACTCCATGATCTTAAAATAAGAATTTGGGCAATGAAGACCATTGTATTAATTAAACTGTAATTCGAGTGTAGTCCAGAATATGTAGCCAAAAAAACCCACATTTATTGGGGTCATATAGAAATCCAATTGCAATTCTATATTCATCCAATAACCAATTTTCACCCAAAAGTGGACAATTTTTGAGCATGCCTAGAAACAATGAAAAATATCTGTGTTATTGGCACAACATCTTGTACATCGGTTAATTGTTTAATACCATCTAGACATTTTGGGGCATATTTATTCATATTTATTATGATCATTCATGGAGAGAGCGTTCAACACAGCATACAATGAAGAGATGTTATAAATACCAGTTTGGTATAATTTAATTTTAGGGGTTATATTTCCCAAAGACCAATTTGGGTTATATTTTTGTTTCAACCCAACAATATAATGTCGTAGCAGCAGATATGAAAAAAAAAATCTTTCTGAGGAAGACCAAATTTAAGACGGATATCAGAGAAGGATTCTACAGACAATTCAGATCTTATAAATTGTTTAATCCATTTCAAACCTTTATTTTCCCATTCTCTAAAGATTATGTTAGAATAACCAGGTAAGAAGTTAGGATTACCCCTAATTGGGAGGAATTCGGATGCATATGGAGGTATGTGGCATTCTAGGCAACATTTCTGCCAGGCCAGAATTATATTCTTAAAAGTTACTAGATTGGAAACATTAGATGGTAAATCAGTCAATGGGCAGTGTATGATCACTTTCAAGTCAAAAGGAGCTATTAAATTAGATTCACATCGTAGAAAGGAGATGTGTTCTTTTTCTGTAATCCAGTCTTGCACTATTTTAATTAAAGCTGCTAAATTATAGTGTCTTAGATTGGGGAAAGCCAAGCCTGCCACTGTTCTTGGGTTCATTAAATGCCTTATTGCTTTACGTGTTCTGGCTCCTTTCCATATAAACCTGGTACAAATTTTGTTGAATAAACGGATATCTGATTTATATAAAAATAATGGGATGTTTTGGAGTAAATATAGTATTTTGGGAAATAGAATAGTCTTAACTAGCATAACCCTATCTTATAGAGATATAGGTAAGTGCATCCAGTCCTCTAATATTTTTTTTTTACAATCTTTAAATACTTTCAGGAAATTTAACTTATACCAATCTTAAGGATTATTACTTAAAATGATTCCTAAATAGCTAATTTGGGATGTCTCTCTAAATGGATGAGTAATTTTATTCTGGTCTGGTTTATAAATCCATAAAAGTTCAGATTTAGATAGATTAATCCTGTAGCCTGCAATAGCTCCACAAAGTTGAATGTCAGCTAACAAATTTGGGAGACTCACTCTAAGATTACTTAGATACAGAAGTAGATCATCTGCATACAGTGATAATACAGGTTTTTTCCACCTATCTGGATACCACTTAAGTTTTGATGAAGAAGAATCGTAAGGGGTTCTAGTGGAAGATTAAAAAGCAGTGGTGAAATTGGGCAACTGTGTCTGGTGCCTCTTTCTTGGCTGAGACGATCAATAATCGAACCATTAACAATAATCGCTGATGTCGGGTTTCTATATATCAATGGAATGCAATGACTTAACTGATCTGTAAAACCAAATTGCTCCAAAGTAAAAGAAAAAAAGTGGTCCCAACTGTTATAGTCAAATGCTTTCTCTGCATCTAGTGTTAGTATGGCTAAATCTGTTGTACTTTTACTTTTAGAATGTTTAAATTTATTCCAAAAAAATCCATTGTTAGCATTACTTTGCACATATTTTTTTACAGGATTCTGACCTACCATAAAGCCAGCCTGATTCTTGTGAATTATGTTGTTTAGATGAGGTTTAAGCCTATTGGCCATAATGGAGGTAAGAAGTTTGTAGTCACAGTTCAATAATGAAATTGGTCTGTAGAAGGCCGGTGATTCAGGATCTTTATTTTTCTTTAACATAAGTGAAAAATTGGAAGCTGCAAAGTAGGGCAAACATTTGGCGTTATTATAATAAAAAAAAGAAATTAATTTATAAAGTATGGGAGCAATTTGGTCCTGCAGGATTCTGTAAAACTCTGAAGGAAGAGAGTCTGGTCTGGGTGCTTTATTTAATTTAGCTGCTTGGATCCCATCTAGAATCTCTTTTTAAGGAAATAGGGCTATTTAACTTCTGCATGATGTCTAGAGAAAGTTTAGGTAATGTTATTTTACCCCAAAATGTATATTTCTAGTCCGATGGTACCGTGTCAACTTTGTAGAGATCCTGGAAAAACTTAAAGAAAACCTTTTCAATATCTAAATTGTTTGTAAATCTATCTTTACCACTTGCGATAGAAGTATTAACATTCTTACCTGTAGTCTTAGTAATCTAAATATTTTACCGATCTACCCGCATGGCCCCCATATAGCGCCCTCTGTCTTAAGTCCTCTTGGGCTACTTTTTGTTCTTACTGTTTTAGCGTTAATATATATTTCAACCATAGTGCCTTAGTTTGATTAGCTATATATGCATTATAGGTATTTTTAACATTATTGGATAGTTGGATTTCTTTAAATCTAATTTTTTTCTTCAGCTGGAGTAAATACGCTCTAATATCAACCTGTAATACTGCCTTGGTAGATTCCCAGAAGGTTTCAACCTTTTCTAAGTATGCAGAATTAAAGTTATATAATTCTCTCCATTTGTTTCTAAGCCAATTCTGAAATTTTATATTATGCACTAGATATTTAGGAAAGAAAAAACTATTTAAACCACAGGGGTTGAAATGCACTAGTCCTAAATTCTAATGAAATTATAGCATGATCTGAGATTGTGATATCTTTAATATCAGTTTCCAGATTAAATCCAGAAAGTGCATCTGATTTCAGGAATATATCCAATCTAGAAAGTGATTGTTGTCCTTTTCGAGGCACACGTATAAGTTCTCAAATCTGGTTTGTGGACACACCATATGTCCTGAAGCCCAAGTTTGGAACAAAATTTCTGTAATATACGCTGTTTCCTATCTCTCTTAATCTGTAGTTTTGGACTTAATCTATCAAGATTGGGCATGGCTATTCTAATCATATCGCCTGCAATTACTATGTTTTGACCAATATATTTCAATAATTTGACTGCCAACTCATTCCAAAATTTAAAATCTACCATATTTGGACTGTATATGTTACACAAAATAAAGCGAGTTTTATTAAATATTATCTCTAGGATTAATTAGCGACCTCCAGGATCTATATCACAAGCCTCAATTTTGTAGTTTAAATGCTTATTAAAAGAATTGCCACACCTCTCTTACTGCCATCATATGGAGCGGCAATAACCTCCCTGACCCACTAAATTTTTAGTTTAGATATCTCTGAGTCTTTTAAATGAGTTTCTTGGATCATTGCAATATCAGGCTTATAACGGGCAAGTTGTTTAATGACCATCTTTCTCTTCATCGGGGAGGTTATGCCACCCACATTCCAGGATAAAAATCAGTGGTTCAGTTTTCAATAAAAAAAATTAAGTGAGATAGGAAAGGACTGAGGAGGGGGGAAAGAAGGAAAGAGGAAAAAATACAAGAATAAAATCGAATAAGAATTTTACGCCAAATCATTATGTCCTAATTTCCATTTTGTGGAGTTAGAATTGAATTCATTCCAAACCAACTGATCTACAGAAAGTTATAGCTTCAGTTACATTATTCAAGAGTTTAGTATTTCCATCTCTTAAAACAATAAGTTTGGAGCTGGATATGTAAGTCTTATATTAACGTTAGCTTTCATTAGTTTGAGGAAAAAAGGGGACATTTCTCGCCTTTTAGACAATGTTTCATTTGAGAAATCCTGAAACAACATAATCTTATGTTGATCAATTAAAAATGGGTTAAGTTTTCTGTAATGTCTGAGGTATAGAACCTTATCTTGAAAATGTAGAAATGTAATAATAATGGGTCTAGGTTTACTCTTACCATCCTGATCGGATCAAACTGGGACTATTCTATGCACTCTTTCAATCTGGAATGGTTGAGAAGTTTGTTGGATTTTTAGAAGTTGCGGAAGGCTAGAGGAAGCAAAGTGCATAAGGTCCTGATAGTTAGGTATTTCTGGGAGGCCAATAACGCTGAGGTTATTACGTCTGGATCGATTCTCAGATCCTCTACTCTAGCTTGAAGGGCAGATATTAAATTAGAGTGGGATGTTATAATGGGGTCTTGCAAGTTAAACATGTCCTCAAATTCAAAAACTCTAGCCTCAGCTAGCTGTGATGGAAATTGTCTCACTTCAATTGTTAGCCCATTAATTTCTTGTTTAATTTCTTGTTTGAAAAGGTCAAATTGAGGTGTAATCATTTTGGCTATTTCAGACACTAATTCCAAGATATCATAATTAGGTATATTTAGGAATGAAAAAAGGAGCACAAGCAGCGGTTTCAATGCACATAACATTTATTTACAAATGCCAAACATAGCGCCATAGCGCTCAAAGTGAAGAAAAGAAAAACAACACGTTTGTCAAACAGAACAAAATCGTGAGAGGGGATAACACACCCCGGGGTAAATACTGACAAAAATCAATAGGACTAGCTTAAAGAAACAGGTATACGCGTTTCAGCTTACAGCCTTACTCATTACCGGTAATGAGTAAGGCTGTAAGCTGAAACGCGTATACCTGTTTCTTTAAGCTAGTCCTATTGATTTTTGTCAGTATTTACCCCGGGGTGTGTTATCCCCTCTCACGATTTTGTTCTGTTTGACAAACGTGTTGTTTTTCTTTTCTTCACTTTGAGCGCTATGGCGCTATGTTTGGCATTTGTAAATAAATGTTATGTGCATTGAAACCGCTGCTTGTGCTCCTTTTTTCATTCCTTGTTCGCATTTGACCGGCCCATAGTGTAGCACAGCAGCAAGGTTTTGCACCAATTCAACCTGACCGCATTATCACGCCCTTCACCTGGGATACAAACGGAAGGAGGAGCTACCCACCGCAGCCGTCAGAGTTCACTCAGGTTTACCGCAGGAGCTGGATACCGATTGAATTACATGTCCAAAACATAATAAGGAGGACTGATATTCTACCACAATGGACTGTCGCTCAGGATCCAGCAGCACACAGGTATGAGTTGTGGACTCTTGGCATATATATATTCATTATATTCACTAGACATCTAGTGTGTTTGCATTTTTATATTTGTGCATTCAGCGGAGGCATATGAACCTCACCGGTCTAAGTTTGAGGTAGGGAATACTCACTGGACCTGGTCATTCAATCCTGTGAATTTCCAAACATTACACACATTGTGATTTTGGGAGCTAGCTGACTAACACACTGCTCTCAAGTGGATTGACACACTTCACCGTGGTTACTCTCTATCTAAGTGACTTTTCCCTTGTTTTTCTGCTCTAGGTATATTTAGGGTCCCTATATCTTGTAAAGTGTCTGTGCATGTATCTACTTGTTTATTACTTACTTGGTGAGTTGTCTTTACACTGAGATATATATATATATCTCCATGAACACAGCCCTTATATAATAGTGAAAAACCAAAGCCTAAACGTGCAAAAGTGGATAAAGAAAATAAAAGTATAAATATGGTAATATAGTTTAAATCAAGTATCTAAAGGGTTAGTATTCTCATTTAGAGAATACAAGTTGTTACAAGTCTAAAGTAAGTAGTATATTACAGTGTTAGTACTTAAGGGCTCGCCTAAACTGGAGGCTATATTAATTGAGCCATTATTAGTAAAATAATACCATGTTTGTATCTTAAACAAAGCTTATATAAAGTGAAAGTTTTGGTACTTTACAATCGGTACCATCTGAATACAAATCAACTTGTGAATCATGAGTACATGCAAATCTATTAGAACACACAAACCAGTGGGGAAAAAAACCAAAACAGGATCAGAAGTATTGAAAATAAGTGATATCAGTGTGGTTAAAGGGCCATAATTATGAGTCCCCAAGGAACCCACACAAGGAAAATTAAGCACTTTAAGTAGTTGTTTGAACAGTAGCCTACTGTAAAACCTTCCTAGCAAATATATTTATGCAGTCTAGAGTAAAAACATTTCTGACATATAGAGGATATAAACATGGAGAAAACAGGTGCAACCAAATATTAGTGCAGTTATATGACCATATCCGTAGATACCCAAAGAACCCACACAAACATAAACAAGCACCTTAAATAGCTATTTGGGCAATAGCCTTCTTTTAGGCTCTTATAAGAAGCACATTTATAGAATATAATAATTATACCCTGTAGAAAATAATATAAATAAAGCAAATGCAACAAGCTTTTTGAATTATTCTCTGGGTATCTTAATCTTTGCCCTGTCTCTCAGTCTTTTAGCTTTCTCTGAATGAGCACACTGGAGATTATTTAGCAGAATTTATTGAGGAGTAAAAGGTCTTTGACCAAAATCCCAGTAAGGATCTGATAGTATGTTTGAAAGTATGTTCTAAGTTGTCATGGACAGATTCCTTGCACCAAGAACTTGAGGTCTAGAAAAAAAAGACCTCTACACTGTCCAAAACAAATGGTGAACATGAGGAAAGGGCTGGCAGTATCCAGGTCAGATATAACTGATATAAAGGCCAGGAGGCAAAAGTACCTTAGTGGACCAATTAAAAGGGACCTTCTGTTTGCTCTGTATGGGGTCCACGAGATTTACTCGGCTCCCTCAATGGCGTTAACGCCCACACCAAGACTCCCAGGGTGTCACTCCTTACATGAACCAGGCCGCACCTTCAGTTAGAGCTCAGCATATCATGCCCATCCAAGAAAGGCAGGATCTTTTTTTAGCACGGTAAATGAGCAACAGATAGAGCAAATCATTTTGTGCAGTTCTGTTATTCTGACATCTGCGCTTCTAAAAGCAAAACATGCACAGAACACCTCCTGGGTACCTTACAGTCATTATACTTGAGTGATTCCCTCAGACTCCCGGGTCCTTAGCAAGCCGCTGCACAGTTAAGTCACAGACCCCTCTTTCCAGGAGTTCAGGCAGTTTCCAGTATGCCGACCAATGGGAGCCGCAGGATTTGCCCGTCCCCCTTCGGATCGGCGTGTGCGGCAATGGGTAGTGACGTCTGCAGGCACCGACTGAGGGATCCCCACCTCACCTCCACGTACCAGTCTTCCAGTCATGATAAAAGCACCAGATAGAAATCAGTAGGTTTGGAGGATTTTATAGGTTAGTTGGAGATGCTTTAAACATGAAGCAGTGCTGTCTTTGAGGCTTCCGATACACGGATTCCAGGAATCCTTCTTCAAGACAAGACAAATCTTAACTGGCCAAGGAACGCTGCGTTAGCCAGGTATTGGTAAGGTTCTCACTTTGGGAGACACGCAGAGTTGAGGCACCTGCAGCACCTGTTGGCTCCGCCCCCAACCTGAAACCCCTAAATCATCTAGGCTGGAACTCTAGTGTATGGTTAAATAACAAACGTATGTGTGTGTGAGGGCGGAATCCTGCTCTGTCTTAAAATTCCCAGACCTATTTGGGGTCCAGCCTGCAGGAGTCAGGTACATATTTTGGGGCTGATTTATGAAGCAGTCAAGCTGCTTATTCTCCGGAATAAGGAGTTAATAAGCAGCGATCATAAGACCGCTGCTCCCTAACTCGTCCACCACCTCTGAGGCGGCGGACAGCAATCATCCCGATCAGATACGATCAGGATCACCCCCTGCTAGCGGCCGATTGGCCGTGAATGTGCAGGGGGCAGTATTGCACAAGCATTTCACATAAAATGCTTGTGCAATGATAATGATAAATGCCGACAGTATATGCTGTCCGCCCAACAGTTGATAAATCGGTCACTTCTCCTCTATACTCTATAATCTGTTACTGCTTTACCACGTCACTTGTATTATTTTCCCTGTGTCTGTTATACGTAATATTGTGAACCATGGTCACCAAATCGCTATTGTTATAATCTGTTAAAATTATTATAATCTGCTGCTATAGACAATAGGTTGGGGTCGTCACGTGATATACTACTCCTCTATATCCTATACTGTTATGTAACATTGTTCTTCTACTTACCGTACAGCTGTCGTGTGTATTCATTTCCATAAACACACCGAACTTCTGTACCTCTTACATGTAATATTGCGCCCCATAATCACTAAACCGCTGCTATAGCAGCTACACTGCTATGGAAATACATTAATGGTAATATACATAATACGGTAATGTATAACATTATACAGTAATATATAGCATTGTACGGTATCTGCATGCAACATGCTGCTTATAGGAATTGTTTTACTAACCTGTATAACTGTGACATCTGCGTGTGTAATTAATATGCTGCTCTTATATGTTTGTCACTGCTCGTATACACCAAGGCTCCTTATATGAAGTATAAGTATATATGAAGCCCTATGAGTTATCATGTTGGAATTTTATTTATTTATTTAAAAATGTCTGTTCCGGACAATTCCAGGTTTGCTGAATAAGAATGCCCTGCCAGTAAAAATGCTATACCCACCCTAGATTTTTTTGGGTTTCTATGCCCATGGCTATAAGGAACTTGCACATAAATATGGACATGTTTTTTCCTATCTAGAAATGTCAGGATTATCTTATGGATTGTGGTATGTGGAGTATGTAACTTACCGACGGTTTGCTGACCAACCAGTAGGCTTGTTCTTGGCATTCTATAACAATCCGGTCACCTTTTCTTCTTTGCTTAGCTGCCCTGTAAGTGAGAAAAAAAGCCTTCATAATTAAAAAGTAAAATCAAACTGCTAGATTACGAGTCTTGCGTTAGCCTTAAAAAGCAGCGTTGAGAGGTCCCAACGCTGCTTTTTAACGCCCGCTGGTATTACGAGTCTGGAAGGTACAGGTGTACCGCTCACTTTTTTTCCACGACTCGAGCATACCGCAAATCCCCTTACGTCAATTGCGTATCCTATCTTTTCAATGGGACTTGCATAACGCCGGTATTACGAGTCTTGGAGAAAGTGAGCGGTACAGCCTCTCCTGTCAAGACTGATACCACATTTAGAAGTCAGTAGTTAAGAGTTTTATGGGCTAACGCCGTAACATAAAACTCTTAACTAAAGTGCTAAAAGTACACTAACACGCATAAACTACCTATTAACCCCTAAACCGAGCCCCCCCCCCACATCACAAACAGTTAACTAAAGTTTTTAACCGCTAATCTGCCGATCGGACATCGCCGCCATTTCAATAAATATATTAACCCCTAAAGCGCCGCACTCCCACCTCGCAAACACTAGTTAAATTTTATTAACCCCTAATCTGCCGTCCCTAACATCGCCAACACCTACCTACATTTATTAACCCCTAATCTGCCACTATATTAAATGTATTAACCCCTAAACCTAAGTCTAACCCTAACCCCCCCTAACTTAAATATAATTTAAATAAAATTACTACAATTAAATAAATTATTCCTATTTAAAACTAAATACTTACCTATAAAATAAACCCTAAGCTAGCTACAATATAACAATTACATTGTAGCTAGCTTAGGATTTATTTTTATTTTACAGGCAATTTTGTATTTATTTTAACTAGATAGAATAGTTATTAAATAGTTATTAACTATTTAATAACTACCTAGCTAAAATAAATACAAAAGTACCTGTAAAATAAAACCTAAATTACAATTACACCTAACACTACCACTATAATTAAATTAATTCCCTAAATTAACTACAATTAACTACAATTAAATAAAATAAACTAAAGTACGAAAAAAAACTAAATTGCAGAAAAAAAAATAATTACAAGAATTTAAACTAATTACACCTAATCTAATCCCCCTAATAAAATAAAAAATCCCCCCAAAATAATAAAAATCCCTACCCTATACTAAATTACAAATAGCCCTTAAAAGGGCTTTTTGCGGGGCATTGCCCCAAAGTAATCAGCTCTTTTACCTGTAAAAAAAAAATACAATCCCCCCCCAACATTGAAACCAACCACCCACACACCCAACCCTACTCTAAAACCCACCCAATTCCCCCTTAATAAAACCTAACACTAACCCCTTGAAGATCACCCTACCTTGAGACGTCTTCACCCAGCCGGGCACAAGTGGTCCTCCAGAGGGGCAGAAGTCTTCATCCGATCCGGGCAGAAGAGGACCTCCAGATGGGCAGAAGTCTTCATTCAGGCGGCATCTTCTATCTTCATCCATCCGGAGCGGAGCGGGTCCATCTTCAAGCCAGCCGACGCGGAGCATCCTCTTCTTCCGACGACTCCCGACGAATGAAGGTTCCTTTAAATGACGTCATCCAAGATGGCGTCCCTTGGAACAGCCAATAGAATGCGAGCTCAATCCTATTGGCTGATTGGATCAGCCAATAGGATTTTTCCTACCTTAATTCCGATTGGCTGATAGAATCCTATCAGCCAATCAAAATTCAAGGGACGCCATCTTGGATGACGTCATTTAAAGGAACCTTCATTCATCGGGAGTCGTCGGAAGAAGAGGATGCTCCGCATCGGCTGGCTTGAAGATGGACCCGCTCCGCTCCGGATAGAGGAAGATAGAAGATGCCGCCTTGATGAAGACTTCTGTCCGTCTGGAGGTCCTCTTATGCCTGGATTGGATGAAGACTTCTGCCCCTCTTGAGGACCACTTGTGCGCCGCTGGGTGAAGACGTCTCAAGGTAGGGTGATCTTCAAGGGGTTAGTGTTAGGTTTTATTAAGGGGGGATTCGGTGGGTTTTAGAGTAGGGTTTGGTGTGTGGGTGGTGGGTTTTAATGGTGAGGGGGGTATTGTATTTTTTTTTTTTTACAGGTAAAAGAGCTGATTACTTTGGGGCAATGCTCCGCAAAAAGTCCTTTTAAGGGCTATTTGTAATTTAGTATAGGGTAGGGATTTATATTATTTTGGGGGGCTTTTTTATTTTATTAGAGGGATTAGATTAGGTGTAATTAGTTTAAAATTCTTGTAATTATTTAATTTTTTTCTGTAATTTAGTGGTTTTTTTCCTGTACTTTATTTAATTTAATTGTAGTTAATTGTGGTTAATTTAGGGAATTAATTTAATTATAGTGGTAGTGTTAGGTGTAATTGTAATTTAGGTTAGGTTTTATTTTACAGGTACTTTTGTATTTATTTTAGCTAGGTAGTTATTAAATAGTTAATAACTATTTAATAACTATTCTACCTAGTTAAAATAAATACAAACGTGCCTGTAAAATAAAAATAAAACCTAATATAGATGTAACTATTAGTTATTTTGTAGCTATCAGGGTTTATTTTATAGGTAAGTATTTAGTTTTAAATAGGAATAATTTATTTAATTGTATTTATTTTATTTAGATTTATTTAAATTATATTTAAGTTAGGGGGGTGTTAGGGTTAGGGTTAGACTTAGGTTTAGGGGTTAATAACTTTATTATAGTGGTGGCGGCAGATTAGGGGTTAATACATTTAATATAGTTGCTGCGCCGTTGGGGGCGGCAGATTAGGGGTTAATAAATATAATGTAGGTGGCGGCGATGTTGGGGGCGACAGATTAGGGGTTCATAAGTATAATGTAGGTGGCGGGGGTGTCCGGAGCGGCAGATTAGGGGTTAATAATATTATTCAGGAGTCGGTGATGTCGGGGGCGGCAGATTAGGGGTTAATAAGTGTAAGATTAGGGGTGTTTAGACTCGGGGTTCATATTAGGGTGTTAGGTGTAGACATAAATGTATATTCCCTATAGGAATCAATGGGGCTGCGTTAGGAGTTGAACACTGTTTTTTTGCAGGTGTTAGGGTTTTTTTTAGCCGAAACTGCCCCATTGATTCCTATGGGGAAATCGTGCACGAGCACGTTTAGCCAGCTCACCGCTACCGTAAGCAACGCTGGTATTGAGGTGAGATGTGGAGCTAAATTTTGCTCTCCGTTCACTTTTTAGAGGCTAACGCCGGGTTGAAAAAAACCTGTAATACCAGCGTTGTTTGTAGGTGAGCGGTGAGCATAAACTGCTCGTTAGCACCGCACCCCTGTTAACGCAAAACTCGTAATCTCGTAACATGCTGCAGGGCGTGCAAAGGGCAACATGCATTGAGCACCTGGACAACACATGGATAGTGACTCTGGTCAGCAATATTCATGTTGCTCTCTCCATACCCTTAAGTATGTGTAACTCATACGTGTCCAGGAAAACATGGCTGAGGTGGCAACCCTATAGAATTGGTTTTCAAAATGTGAAGTGGGCCTCCCCAGGGGGTGCTACAACATATAATGGGGGGCGCAGGAGCAGTGACTCATCACACTATAGTATGGAAACCACAAGAACTAGCTGACTTTGGCAAAACTGAGAGCGGCTTTTAAGAGTCGATAATGAAACTAGCCATGTAGTGGTGGAATAAGGGTGTGATGTAGGTGAATGAAAGACTCTGAGATCAAAATAGCTTAGAGACTGTGTTGTGTTTGCCAACTTGATAAGTAACTTGCATTTAAAGGGACAGTCAACTTGAAAGTGTTTATTTACAAACAATCCCTTTATTACCCATTCCCCAGTTTTGCATAAACAACACGGTTATATTAATATACTTAATAACTTTGTGATTACCTTGAATCTAAGCCTCTGCAGACTGCCCCCCTTATCTCAGTTATTTTGACAGACTTGCATTTTAGCCAATCAGTGCTGAATCATTAATAACGCCATGGGAGTGAGCACAATGTTATCTATGTGGCACACATGAACTAGCTGTGAAAAACTGTCAAAACAAGATAAGAGGCGGTCTTCAAGGGTTTATAAATTAGCATATGAGCCTACCTAGGTTTAGCTTTCAACGATGAATACCAAGAGAACAAAGCAAATTTGATGATAAAAGTAAATTGGAAAGTTGTTTAAAATTTCATGTCTTATCTGAATCATGACAGTTTAATTTAGACTAGACTGTCCCTTTAACACAGGAGTAACAAAGTGCAGATTGAAATGTGAGTAAAGTACTCTTTTGGTTGAGCAGAATCAGCTCAAGAGCTGTGTGTGAACCCTGGATCAGATGTAAATTCCTCAAATTTAAACTAATAGTAAATACTACAATTTTCTTTAAAGAGAAAAAGTAACATCTATATTGGGGAAGTGTCTTGTAAATTTCATCAGAGAGGAGGCCCACAGCCAAAGACTTTAAAGATCCCTGGCCTAGAGGAATAGTAAATGGTTTGAGTTCCAAGTGTTTTCAGTTCAATTCACACTTGAGAAAGTATGTTGTTGTTTTTTTGTTTATGCTGACTAGTGATGTCGCGAATTGTTCGCCGGAGAACAGTTCCCGCCGATCTTAGCTTGTTCGCGTTCGCCGCGGCGGGCGAACATATGCGATGTTCGATCCGGCCCCTATTCGTCATCATTGAGGAAACTTTGACCCTGTATCTCACAGTCTGCAGACACATTTCAGCCAATCAGCAGCAGACACTCCCTCCCAGACCCTCCCAGCTCCTGGGCAGCAGCCATTTTAGATTCATTACGATCCTGCATTCTTAGTGAGAGGAGGGTTAGTGCTGCTGCTGGTCATTTTATAGGGAAATTGATAGCTAGGCTAGTGTATTCAGTGTCCACTACAGTCCTGAAGGACTTATCTAATCTCTGCTGTAAGGACAGCACCGCAAAAAGCCCTTTTTAGGGCTAGAACTTCAGCCCAAAAAGCCCTTTTTAGGGCTATAACTTCAGTCGTTTTTTTTGTGTGTTTTTTTTGTAATCTAATTGCATTTGCTTGCCTGTCAGCCTGTGTGTGAGGCTCACAGCATATACTGTGATTAATTGTTCTGTGCCACCACTTATATCTGGTTAACATTAGTGTAAATTAAAAAAAAAAAACTTTTACATCATTTTGCTAGTGTAATCTAATTTCATTTTCCATCAGTCCTGTGTGTCAGGCCCACAGCATATACTGTGATTAATTGCTCTGTGCCACCACTTATATCTGGTTAACATTAGTGTAAATTTTTTAAAAAAACTTTTACATCATTTTGCTAGTGTAATCTAATTTCATTTTCCATCAGGCCTGTGTGTCAGGCTTACAGCATATACTGTGATTAATTGCTCTGTGCCACCACTTATATCCCGGTTAGCATTAGTGTAAATTTAAAAAAAATATATTTTACATCATTTTGCTAGTGTAATCTAATTTCATTTTACATCAGGCCTGTGTGTCAGGCTTACAGCATATACTGTGATTAATTGCTCTGTGCCACCACTTATATCTGGTTAACATTAGTGTAAATTTAAAAAAAACAAAACTTTGTCTGTTAGTGTAATCTAATTGAAGTTGCCTGCCTGCCAGCGTGTGTGCCAGGCCCACTTGCCAAGTTAGTGGCACCACTCATATTTGTTGTAACAGTAGTGTAAATATTTAAAAAAAAAACTTTTTTGACTGTGAAACATCAGTCTGCTAGTGCAATTGAATTGCAGTTGCCTGCCTGCCAGCGTGTGTGCCAGGCCCACTTGCCAACTAGTGCCACCAATCATATTTGTTATAACAGTATTGTAAATATTTAAAAAAAAAAAAATTTGACTGTGAAACATCAGTCAGCTAGTGTAATCTAATTGCAGTTGCCTGCCTGCCTGCCAGCGTGTGTGCCAGGCCCACTTGCCAACTAGTGCCACCAATCATATTTGTTGTAACAGTAGTGTAAATATTTAAAATAAAAAATGTATCTATCTATCAAATCTATCGATCTCGTGGTTGTGCAAATGGAATGTTTGCGGTTGTTTGCGGTGCGTTAAACGGGGAGTTTGGTCTGTCACTGTGAAGCGGGCGTAACCCTTACACTACCTGATCGATACATCATACCTGATGTTTTAAAGCTTGTTATTCCAAACAATTTAGGAATGTTAGGTGATTTATGCCCTTTATGGCTTAAAACCAGATTCTGCATCAACTATGTATTTTTCCATGGGAGTTTTGCCATGGATCCCCCTCCGGCATGCCACAGTCCAGGTGTTAGTCCCCTTGAAACAACTTTTCCATCACTATTGTGGCCAGAAAGAGTCCCTGTGGGTTTTAAAATTCGCCTGCCCATTTAAGTCAATGGCGGTTCGCCGGTTCGCCGGTTCGCGAACATTTGCGGAGGTTCGCGTTCGCCATTCGCGAACGCAAAATTTTAGGTTCGCGACATCACTAATGCTGACATCTTTTAAAATTGCAAACGCAATCTTGTGTCGTATAAGAGTTAAAATATGTGGGTTTTGGTAAATGCATTCTTGGTTTTAAACATCTAGGGTCAAGGGTCAATCAAACATGGTTCAGTGTCACCATAATATATGACCAATAAGACTACCTATTTAAAAAAAAGAGGAGCAAAAAAAGAGAGCGCACGCACTACTCTAGGTGTAAAAATTTGAGTAACAAAATAGCGCAAGTTAAAAAACACATAGGGGCTGATTTAACAAACCCTGTATTGTTGCAAATGTAACTTGTATCTGCCCCATTAACTTGTGGGTCTCTTTTTTTTTTTTCTTCTTTTTCTTTTTTATTACATCATTTTTTTCCTCCTGTCTTATTTCCTAGGCGTTCTACAAAGGTTGACACTTCCTCCACAGTTATCTGTTTCTCCGCACCTCCAAGCCCTACCTCGTCCTTTTCCCACTTCTTAGATTCACACTTGAGAAAGTATGTTTTATATGGTTGCTTTTTTATTTATCTTTATGCTGAAATCTTCTAAAGTTGCAAACACATGCTCGTGTAGCATAAGAGTTACAGTATGTGGGTTTTTTAAACAGCTAAAGGGTCAATCAAATATGGCTCAGTGTTGCCATAATATATGACGTGCGTAAGACTACGGCCTAGATTTAGAGTTCGGCGGTAGCCGTCAAAACCAGCGTTAGAGGCTCCTAACGCTGGTTTTGGCCGCCCGCTGGTATTTGGAGTCAGTGATTAAAGGGTCTAACGCTCACTTTTCAGCCGCGACTTTTCCATACCGCAGATCCCCCTACGCCATTTGCGTAGCCTATCTTTTCAATGGGATCTTCCTAACGCCGGTATTTAGAGTCGTTTCTGCAGTGAGCGTTAGAGCTCTAACGACAAGATTCCAGCCGCCTGAAAATAGCAGGAGTTAAGAGCTTTCTGGCTAACGCCGGTTTATAAAGCTCTTAACTACTGTACCCTAAAGTACACTAACACCCATAAACTACCTATGTACCCCTAAACCGAGGTCCCCCCACATCGCCGCCACTCGATTCAAATTTTTAACCCCTAATCTGCCGACCGCCACCTACGTTATACTTATGTACCCCTAATCTGCTGCCCCTAACACCGCCGACCCCTGTATTATATCTATTAACCCCTAACTTGCCCCCCACAACGTCGCCGCAAGCTACTTAAAATAATTAACCCCTAATCTTCCGACCGCAAATCGCCGCCACCTACATTATCCCTATGTACCCCTAATCTGCTACCCCTAACATCGCCGACCCCTATGTTATATTTATTAACCCCTAATCTGCCCCCCTCAACGTCGCCGACACCTACCTACACTTATTAACCCCTAATCTGCCGAGCGGACCTGAGCGCTACTATAATAAAGTTATTAACCCCTAATCCGCCTCACTAACCCTATCATAAATAGTATTAACCCCTAATCTGCCCTCCCTAACATCGCAGACACCTACCTTCAATTATTAACCCCTAATCTGCCGACCGGAGCTCACCGCTATTCTAATAAATGAATTAACCCCTAAAGCTAAGTCTAACCCTAACACTAACACCCCCCTAAGTTAAATATAATTTTTATCTAACGAAATAAATTAACTCTTATTAAATAAATAATTCCTATTTAAAGCTAAATACTTACCTGTAAAATACATCCTAATATAGCTACAATATAAATTATAATTATATTATAGCTATTTTAGGATTAATATTTATTTTACAGGCAACTTTGTAATTATTTTAACCAGGTACAATAGCTATTAAATAGTTAAGAACTATTTAATAGTTACCTAGTTAAAATAATAACAAATTTACCTGTAAAATAAATCCTAACCTAAGATATAATTAAACCTAACACTACCCTATCAATAAAATAATTAAATAAACTACCTACAATTACCTACAATTAACCTAACACTACACTATCAATAAATTAATTAAACACAATTGCTACAAATAAATACAATTAAATAAACTATCTAAAGTACAAAAAATAAAAAAGAACTAAGTTACAGAAAATAATAAAATATTTACAAACATAAGAAAAATATTACAACAATTTTAAACTAATTACACCTACTCTAAGCCCCCTAATAAAATAACAAAGCCCCCCAAAATAAAAAATTCCCTACCCTATTCTAAAATACAAATATTACAAGCTCTTTTACCTTACCAGCCCTGAACAGGGCCCTTTGCGGGGCATGCCCCAAGAATTTCAGCTCTTTTGCCTGTAAAAAAAAACATACAATACCCCCCCCCCCAACATTACAACCCACCACCCACATACCCCTAATCTAACCCAAACCCCCTTTAAATAAACCTAACACTAATCCCCTGAAGATCTTCCTACCTTGTCTTCACCATACCAGGTTCACCGATCCGTCCTGGCTCCAAGATCTTCATCCAACCCAAGCGGGGGTTGGCGATCCATAATCCGGTGCTCCAAAGTCTTCCTCCTATCCGGCAAGAAGAGGACATCCGGACCGGCAAACATCTTCTCCAAGCGGCATCTTCTATCTTCTTCCATCCGATGACGACCGGCTCCATCTTGAAGACCTCCAGCGCGGATCCATCCTCTTCTTCCGACGACTAGACGACGAATGACGGTTCCTTTAAGGGACGTCATCCAAGATGGCGTCCCTCGAATTCCGATTGGCTGATAGGATTCTATCAGCCAATCGGAATTAAGGTAGGAATTTTCTGATTGGCTGATGGAATCAGCCAATCAGAATATAGTTCAATCCGATTGGCTGATCCAATCAGCCAATCAGATTGAGCTCGCATTCTATTGGCTGTTCCGATCAGCCAATAGAATGCGAGCTCAATCTGATTGGCTGATTGGATCAGCCAATCGGATTGAACTATATTCTGATTGGCTGATTCCATCAGCCAATCAGAAAATTCCTACCTTAATTCCGATTGGCTGATAGAATCCTATCAGCCAATCGGAATTCGAGGGACGCCATCTTGGATGACGTCCCTTAAAGGAACCGTCATTCGTCGTCTAGTCGTCGGAAGAAGAGGATGGATCCGCGCTGGAGGTCTTCAAGATGGAGCCGGTCGTCATCGGATGGAAGAAGATAGAAGATGCCGCTTGGAGAAGATGTTTGCCGGTCCGGATGTCCTCTTCTTGCCGGATAGGAGGAAGACTTTGGAGCACCGGATTATGGATCGCCAACCCCCGCTTGGGTTGGATGAAGATCTTGGAGCCAGGACGGATCGGTGAACCTGGTATGGTGAAGACAAGGTAGGAAGATCTTCAGGGGATTAGTGTTAGGTTTATTTAAGGGGGGTTTGGGTTAGATTAGGGGTATGTGGGTGGTGGGTTGTAATGTTGGGGGGGGGGGTATTGTATGTTTTTTTTTACAGGCAAAAGAGCTGAAATTCTTGGGGCATGCCCCGCAAAGGGCCCTGTTCAGGGCTGGTAAGGTAAAAGAGCTTGTAATATTTGTATTTTAGAATAGGGTAGGGAATTTTTTATTTTGGGGGGCTTTGTTATTTTATTAGGGGGCTTAGAGTAGGTGTAATTAGTTTAAAATTGTTGTAATATTTTTCTTATGTTTGTAAATATTTTATTATTTTCTGTAACTTAGTTCTTTTTTATTTTTTGTACTTTAGATAGTTTATTTAATTGTATTTATTTGTAGCAATTGTGTTTAATTAATTTATTGATAGTGTAGTGTTAGGTTAATTGTAGGTAATTGTAGGTAGTTTATTTAATTATTTTATTGATAGGGTAGTGTTAGGTTTAATTATATCTTAGGTTAGGATTTATTTTACAGGTAAATTTGTTATTATTTTAACTAGGTAACTATTAAATAGTTCTTAACTATTTAATAGCTATTGTACCTGGTTAAAATAATTACAAAGTTGCCTGTAAAATAAATATTAATCCTAAAATAGCTATAATATAATTATAATTTATATTGTAGCTATATTAGGATTTATTTTACAGGTAAGTATTTAGCTTTAAATAGGAATCATTTATTTAATAAGAGTTAATTTATTTCGTTAGATAAAAATTATATTTAACTTAGGGGGGTGTTAGTGTTAGGGTTAGACTTAGCTTTAGGGGTTAATACATTTATTAGAATAGCGGTGAGCTCCGGTCGGCAGATTAGGGGTTAATAATTGAAGGTAGGTGTCGGCGATGTTAGGGAGGGCAGATTAGGGGTTAATACTATTTATGATAGGGTTAGTGAGGCGGATTAGGGGTTAATAACTTTATTATAGTAGCGCTCAGGTCCGCTCGGCAGATTAGGGGTTAATAAGTGTAGGCAGGTGTCGGCGACGTTGTGGGGGGCAGATTAGGGGTTAATAAATATAACATAGGGGTCGGCGATGTTAGGGCAGCAGATTAGGGGTACATAGGGATAACGTAGGTGGCGGCGGTTTACGGAGCGGCAGATTAGGGGTTAAAAGTGTAATGCAGGGGTCAGCGATAGCGGGGGCGGCAGATTAGGGGTTAATAAGTGTAAGGTTAGGGGTGTTTAGACTCGGGGTACATGTTAGAGTGTTAGGTGCAGACGTAGGAAGTGTTTCCCCATAGGAAACAATGGGGCTGCGTTAAGAGCTGAACGCTGCTTTTTTGCAGGTGTTAGGTTTTTTTTCAGCTCAAACTGCCCCATTGTTTCCTATGGGAGAATCGTGCACGAGCACGTTTTTGATGCCGGCCGCGTCCGTTACAACTCTGGTATCGAGAGTTGCATTTGCGGTAAATATGCTCTACGCTCCTTTTTTGGAGCCTAACGCAGCATTTGTTTGAACTCTCGATACCAGAGTTAAATTTATGGTGCGGCCAGAAAAAAACCCGCGGAGCGTTAACAGCCCTTTTACCGCCGAACTCTAAATCTAGGCCTTAATATTTAAAAAAAGGGCTTCTCCTATGACCACATTGGTCCTCTAATTGAGGCCTGTCAGCTCTAAATAAGCCATTTCACAAGAGAAATAGATTGTAATAAGGAGAGGAATTATTTGGGTATTCCATTAAACTAAAGTTATTTTGCAAAACTGTTTGATCTGTTGAAAAAAGAATCCCATACAGGTAGAAAACCCTTTATCCAAACGGCTTGGGACCAGAAAAAGTTTGGATTTTGGAATATTTGAATCTTTAAAAAGGGACAGTTTGGAGAGGGGATGGAATCAAGTGTAAAAAAACAATATCTTAGGTCATTTAGGCAATATTTACATGTCATATAATACAGCTTATACATGTAACCTAAAGGCAGTTTTATATCATGCTTAATACTTTTGTATACATAGTAATATCAGAAGGATAGTTCAGTAATCTAATCAGAAAGTTAATAGTTGTTGTTTTAAATAAATATAGACTATTATTTGCATTTTAAGACAGAAAAACAAACAAATAAAAGATAAAGGCAGGAAAAAATATGACTTAAAAGCTGGAAAATTTTAAATTTTTGATAATTTTATTTAAAAAAAAAAATATTAATCAAAAACTTTGGATTTCAGAATGTTTGGATTTTGGAATTCTGGGTTTGGGGATTTGTACCTGTACTTTGTGGAATTAATTTACTAAATAAGTTCTGAAACTGCTGATTAAGTGCAATACGTGCAAATGCCTTAAAGCAGTTTCTATATGGTGTGAGATTTAGCTCAGCAGTGAGGAGGTTAATGCTTAATGAATATCGTGTGCATACCATTTCAAAATCTTTCCTTTTTTAATGACAAACAAGCGTTGTTTGGAATGTACTCCTAAAAATCTAGAAGAAACATTAACTATCTTTGCATTTTTAATGATGGAATTGTATTAATATTTTATGGATACTTCCAGTAATATGCCTTCAAAATAAAAACTTCATTTATTTATAGATATTTTTAAATGTTATAAAAATAGCTTAGAGCTTAAAAAAATTAAAATATTGCACATAAAACATTAAAGACTACAATAAAGGAATGCTTGAAATCTGGATTAATTTAGAAGCCAGATAGAATATTGCCAAAATTCAAATAACTTTATTTAGAACAAACAGAAAAACGCACGAGGCACATTTTGGCCACTATTTAAAGGGATACTATTTTTTTTTCTTTCATGATTCAGATAGAATATGCAATTTTAAGCGACTTTCTGATTTACTCCTACTATCAATTTTTCTTCATTCTCTTGCTATCTTTATTTAAAAAGCAGAAATTTAAAGCTTTGGAGACAGCTCATTTTAGGTTCTGCACCCCGTATAGTGCTTGCTTATTGGTGGATACATTTAGCCAACCAATAAGCAAGCGTAACCCAGGTTCTGAACCAATAGACCGGCTCTTAAGCTTTACATTCCTGCTTTTTAAATTAATATAGCAAGAGAACAAATACAAATGGGTAATAGGAGTAAATTAGAAAGTTGCTTAAAATAGCATACTCTATCTGAAAAAATGTGGGTTTAGTATCCCTTTAAGTTCATTAGAAGAGTATGCAAATATCTGATTTAAATTTCTATGGTTTCTGTATTCCTTTTCTTCAGCATTCCAATCCATTAGAAGCACCAATGTTCAGATTAGTAAAACCACCTGAATGTTATATACACTATTTCTTCATTATTTTAATTTGATTAAAATTCAATAGAACAGCAACACCTTGAGATTTTTATATTAAGGGGTCGATTTATCAAAGGCTTTGCAAGCCTTTCAACCCTCTACGTCTGCAGGTTCTCACAAGAGAACCTGCATGCCGTATTTAACAAGCCGTATTTAACAAGCAGCGGTCACCAGCGGTCTAAAGTGGCGAAATTCAATCACTGCGGTCTAGTCCGACCAGGGAGATTGACAGCTCCTGCCTGAGCGTGTGCAATGCTGAATTCCGCCAGGGGAATTCAGCCTGCTAGAGGCGAGCTGCTGCGGACAGGGGCGCATATGTGCGCCCCTGTCCGCCTCACCTTGATAAATCGTCCCCAAAATGTTGAGTAAACAACTGTAAATTATACGTTAAGCATTTATTTTGCCACAATTTCATGTCATTTTGCTCGCAAAATTATTATTATATATATTTTTTAATTTATTATGGGCCAGATTACAAGTCGAATGCAATTTTTTTTTCTCTCGTGTGCAAACACCGCTCAAAGTAAACTTCTCCCTCTAGAATTCAATAGAGCACACTAAAGAAAAAAATCTAATACTTATCAATTGCATGCCAACACAATGTTAAACCTAAAGCTAAGGTAGTTATGAATATTTTACATTCCAATGTTTTTTTCATGGAAGAAAATGTTCTATTTATTTTTAAATATTTTTTATATATATATACAGGTAGCCCTCAGTTTACGCCTGGGTTAGGTTCCAGGAGGAATGACTGTAAATCGAAACCGTTGTAAATTGAAACCCAGTTTATAATGTAAGTCAATGGGAAGTGAGGGGGTTAGGTTCCAGGCCCCTCTCAAAATTGTCATAAGTAACACCTAATACATTATTTTTAAAGCTTTGAAATGAAGACCTAATACATTATTTCTAAAGCTTTGAAATGAAGACTTTAAATGCTAAACAGCATTATAAACCTAATAATATAAATTGTATCATCATCAAACTAAGTTTAATGAACAAAAACATTTGCAAACAGCACCTATTTAAATAATCACACAACAGACTGCATCATCATCAAACTAAGTTTAATAAACAAAAATGTTTTTTTACTTGCATTTTTCTGCAATCAGTTCTCTGCATTGTTAGCATGTTAGATAATATTGGGTCTGCACCTATTCTATGCATTTTAATCTGCAGTGAATAAGCAGTTAGGCACCCTCACCTCACGCTGCTGGACAGGAAGATAATAGGGAAGTGGCTGCTAAAACTTGTTGCTCAATAGCTAATGTCTGCTCTGTATACACAGATCAATTTCAGGCAGTTAAGTTGCATAACTTTGCTGCAAAACAAGCGGACAGCTCCACCTACTGACTATTTTAATTAGTGCACTTTGCTTTCCAAAGCTTTTCAATAGCAGTCACATGAATGAAAAAAAAAGGTTGTTATTCTGAAACGGCGCAAATTGAACCAGTGTAAACCGAGGGCCACCTGTATATATATGTGTCTATATATATATATATATATATATATAATTTTTTTTGTAAAATCACCTATGTGCACACACACATATGGCTTCTGCAATATTAATATTTCACAAGAAATGCCGCTGGAGAGTGTACTAGCTGGCACAGTAAGTGCCAAAAAGTGTGCAAAAGAACGTGCACCCTGAGGAGTTACAATAAAAATGAACATGCATGGAAGTTATTCCAGCTTCTGTTCTATCTCATGGAGTGCTGTTCTCTTTCTTTCAAATTTTATATATATATATATATATATTTTTTATTATTATTTTTTAAACGGAAGAGTCCACAGCTGCATTCATTACTTTTGGGATTTCAGAACCTGGCCACCAGGAGGAGGCAAAGACACCCCAGCCAAAGGCTTAAATACCTCCCCCACTTCCCTCATCCCCCAGTCATTCTTTGCCTTTCGTCACAGGAGGCTGGCAGAGAAGTGTCAGAAGTTGAAGATAGTCTCTTAGGGAGGGTAGTAGTCTTCGAAATGGGACTGGTGTTTTAGGTAATCCTGTCAGCCTCTCAGTGAGAGCATGGATGAAAGTTAGGGTCTAGAGATGCAGGGAGTGGCGTCTCTGCGAAACCATCCCGACTCATGTTAACAGCTCCTTGGCAATCAGCGTTGATGAGTTTCGCTTCCTGCCTTTATTCTCTCAAGAAACTCCAAGGTGATTGACAGCAAAGATGAGTTTATTAAAAAACTTTACACAGGAGGTAGCAGCGACGTTTCGGAACAAGTTTCCTTAATCATGCATACAAACAAAGTGATTTACAATCTATATATACAGGGAGTGCAGAATTATTAGGCAAATGAGTATTTTGACCACATCATCCTCTTTATGCATGTTGTCTTACTCCAAGCTGTATAGGCTCAAAAGCCTACTACCAATTAAGCATATTAGGTGATGTGCATCTCTGTAATGAGAAGGGGTGTGGTCTAATGACATCAACACCCTATATCAGGTGTGCATAATTATTAGGCAACTTCCTTTCCTTTGGCAAAATGGGTCAAAAGAAGGACTTGACAGGCTCAGAAAAGTCAAAAATAGTGAGATATCTTGCAGAGGGATGCAGCACTCTTAAAATTGCAAAGCTTCTGAAGCCTGATCATCGAACAATCAAGCGTTTCATTCAAAATAGTCAACAGGGTCGCAAGAAGCGTGTGGAAAAACCAAGGCGCAAAATAACTGCCCATGAACTGAGAAAAGTCAAGCGTGCAGCTGCCAAGATGCCACTTGCCACCAGTTTGGCCATATTTCAGAGCTGCAACATCACTGGAGTGCCCAAAAGCACAAGGTGTGCAATACTCAGAGACATGGCCAAGGTAAGAAAGGCTGAAAGACGACCACCACTGAACAAGACACACAAGCTGAAACGTCAAGACTGGGCCAAGAAATATCTCAAGACTGATTTTTCTAAGGTTTTATGGACTGATGAAATGAGAGTGAGTCTTGATGGGCCAGATGGATGGGCCCGTGGCTGGATTGGTAAAGGGCAGAGAGCTCCAGTCCGACTCAGACGCCAGCAAGGTGGAGGTGGAGTACTGGTTTGGGCTGGTATCATCAAAGATGAGCTTGTGGGGCCTTTTCGGGTTGAGGATGGAGTCAAGCTCAACTCCCAGTCCTACTGCCAGTTTCTGGAAGACACCTTCTTCAAGCAGTGGTACAGGAAGAAGTCTGCATCCTTCAAGAAAAACATGATTTTCATGCAGGACAATGCTCCATCACACGCGTCCAAGTACTCCACAGCGTGGCTGGCAAGAAAGGGTATAAAAGAAGAAAATCTAATGACATGGCCTCCTTGTTCACCTGATCTGAACCCCATTGAGAACCTGTGGTCCATCATCAAATGTGAGATTTACAAGGAGGGAAAACAGTACACCTCTCTGAACAGTGTCTGGGAGGCTGTGGTTGCTGCTGCACGCAATGTTGATGGTGAACAGATCAAAACACTGACAGAATCCATGGATGGCAGGCTTTTGAGTGTCCTTGCAAAGAAAGGTAGCTATATTGGTCACTGATTTGTTTTTGCATGTCAGAAATGTATATTTGTGAATGTTGAGATGTTATATTGGTTTCACTGGTAAAAATAAATAATTGAAATGGGTATATATTTGTTTTTTGTTAAGTTGCCTAATAATTATGCACAGTAATAGTCACCTGCACACACAGATATCCCCCTAAAATAGCTAAAACTAAAAACAAACTAAAAACTACTTCCAAAAATATTCATCTTTGATATTAATGAGTTTTTTGGGTTCATTGAGAACATGGTTGTTGTTCAATAATAAAATTAATCCTCAAAAATACAACTTGCCTAATAATTCTGCACTCCCTGTAGACAGACACCACAAGGTGGCGCTCTATTGCAAAATTTCTATTTAACCCTGTAGGTAACAATATATCCAAGTCGGTATATAACTAGCACAAATATACATAATTCTCCTAAGTTTTGGAAAAGCTTTTACAAAAATAGATATCTAAATAATCTAACATGAATTAGATATATGCAATAAAAACCTTAATCAAAACCTAATTTTATAAAAAAAACAGAATGGTCCCAATCTCTATTGAGACCATTAGGTTCAAGAGTGCCTAATTTAAAAATCCAGAAAGCCTCGCGCTGTTTCAACAGCTGCTCCATATCACCCCCTCTGCGAGGTCTTACTACACTCTCAATAATTTGAAATCTTAACTCATTGATGAGGTGTCCCATCATTCCTGCTATACTCAATTTGTTATATATTTGATTAAATGCCCTTGTGGGCGTGGCTATGTCGGAGAGACGACAAGAAACATCAAAGACAGAATTATAGAACATAAGAGTAGTATTAGAACAGTATTAGAACAGGTAATAAAAAAGCGCCAGTAGCACATCACTTTATTAAGATGGGACACCTCATCAATGAGTTAAGATTTCAAATTATTGAGAGTGTAGTAAGACCTCACAAAGGGGGTGATAGGGAGCAGCTGTTGAAACAGCGCGAGGCTTTCTGGATCTTTAAATTAGGCACTCTTGAACCTAATGGTCTCAATAGAGATTGGGACCTTTCTGTTTTTTTATAAAATTAGGTTTTGATTAAGGTTTTTATTGCATATATCTAATTCATGTTAGATTATTTAGATATCTATTTTTGTAAAAGCTTTTCCAAAACTTAGGAGAATTATGTATATTTGTGCTAGTTATATACCGACTTGGATATATTGTTACCTATAGGGTTAAATAGAAATTTTGCAATAGAGCGCCACCTTGTGGTATCTGTCTATATATAGATTGTAAATCACTTTGTTTGTATGCATGATTAAGGAAACTTGTTCTGAAACGTCGCTGCTACCTCCTGTGTAAAGTTTTTTAATAAACTTATCTTTGCTGTCACTCACCTTGGAGTTTTTTGTATGCTGTTGGAGCCCTGAGTGTAGCTCCTGAGTGAACCTGCATGTTCCTGACCGCTGCTGTGCTGGACTGATTCTGTTTGTTTTTATTCTCTCAAGTCCATGTCAGAAGCGATGCTACTATCTGTCACACGTGTTCCTGTTCCACGGCGTAGATTCCGGTAAGATCGTTTCATTTTATTTCAATATGGGAATGTAATGTTAACGAAAGAAGTCAGGGTCCCAGTGGGACTCCTTTTATCTTATGGACTCAATGGTTAATATCTCCTGTGGGGGGTTATTGAACAGGGGAGACTTTAATCATGTTTGTTATGTGATTCTGTCTGCTAATGTGTAGTGTTGCTTGGGCTCAGGGCTATTCAGAACATAACGGCCTATCATCAGACTGCGCGGTCCTTTTGGACTGACACGCTTTTTTTTTTGCTAAGCTTACACGGTGCACCGCGTGACCGGGTGTGGTCACATTGTATTCCATTTCCGTACTTTGACCGAGTGATGACGGAGCGAGTCTGTTCGTTGATAGTTTGGTTCACAGGAGGTGGGGAGTGCCCCAGCCATTGGAGGTGTAAGGTGCCATTAATCTTTTGTCCATATTTGCAATCTCCAAGTTATGGAGGATTCAGATTTTTTTAGAGACGGACATCTCCGATTCGGAGTATATGTCTTGTGAGGAGTATAAAATGGCCTGGGTTATCCATCCCCATCCGTTATGTTCCGATTGCCGTACTAGAGTACTCTCTTTCCCTGATTCAGGGAGCGTAGAGTGCGTTGAGCCATCCGCCCCTGAGGATTCTATGTCCAGTGAGGCGCGTGCCCCAGAACATTCTTTTGCTACGCAAGCAGGTGTCCCTAGAGCCGTTACTCCTTCTCCAGAAGGCAGCTTGTTTCCTCCAGAGGTTACCGCACAGTTCCACATGGCCATATCTATGACGCTGGCACATTTATATCTCCCAAGAGAAGTATTTCTAAGATACTGTCCGTGTTCTGTTAACCAGGGTCCGTTGAGCGTGAGATCGCCTGAGTCAGTATGACCTTTTGGGGAAGCGATGGCCTCCCTCCCTCGGGGCCGGGGTTGTCCATCGATCCTGCGGGGAAACATTTTGCCTTCCTTTATAGACTGGCACACCTTCGTGTACTACTAAAGCATGTTTTGGCGGTGCTGGAGGATTCTAGTCCTACTGGACCGAGGGATCCTTAGTCTTCTGTGCTGGAGTTCAATCTAGGTTAGACGTAGGGGGATGAAGCCAATCTCCTTCACGTCGCCTTCTTTCTTCTTGTATTGTATCTGTTCCAGTTCTGAGCTTGGGAGATGGGGGCCTCTAATCGGCTGGTTCCGTTGGTGTGCCCATTCTCCTTGGGCGTTCACACGGGAGTGCTGCCTTTATTTTATTTGATCCGGTTAGGATGTGTTTAATTTGTTTTATGAAGCTCATGTTTGTTATAGTTTCCGTTTCGGAACTTTTCTTCTCTGGAACGGATACATGCGATTTTGTGGTCGCGTGAGCACTTCTTCGGAAGTTGCAAGGACTATATAATACATAGTTATGTTTATAGTTTGTTATGAATCCCTTAAGGAATTTTACTTGGACCGGGGACAGTTTCAGAATGTTATCATGCCAGACGGGTCCTGGTCAGGCACTAGATGCTGTTTCTTACAGTTTATGTCATCCACGTGGTGCCGGTGTACTGGTAACCCTGTCGGGTGCTGAGTTGTTCACTTTGATAAGTGTTTGTGTTTTCTTGTTGCCTCTATGTTAGAAGATGGAGGGCTACTTAACAGGACTAAGTGACCTAAGGGATAACTACCCTGCCTAGCAAGGGCCCACCTCCCGTTTTTTTACTTTGAGTTTTTTTTCTGTGGTAGCATGTCTGATGATTAAACTCAAGATAGGAGTTTGAATCCACCCCATGTGCTACTCTATAGGGGTTCCAGGATCGGAGCCTGCTGAGGCTCATCGTGAAAGGATTTTGGCCTGGGATCCGAGGTTTCTCCATTACCATCGGGTTTAGAGGTTTTGATGACCCCTAGGCGTCGGGGGTACCAGTTGGATAGCCATTTTTGTTGTCACTCTTGGTAGCTCTGGATGTCTAAATTTTGTGGCTAGTGCCAAGCACCTTTCGTAGGTTGCTGGACTTACCCCCTTCTTGGGGGTCGGGTCATCAGTGTTTGGAAGTTCGGGTTTGCTCCTTTTACTTCCTCCTTTAATATGTTGAGCTCTTCTATAGGAGCACAGGGGTTGGGGTTCCTCCCCTTTGTTTTCCCCGTTTTTTTCCCCTGGTCGACTTGTCTGCCAGGAGTTGTGATGCTCCCATGTATTTTCCTGTGAGGCACAGGTTTTCTGGGAGACTGATCCTGCGAGGATCTTTAAAGATATTATCACCTTTTCATCCTACGGACTGGTTTGGTGCCTGTCCCTTGTACCCCGTGGTCTGTAGAGGGGGGTGTTTCCTTTGACTCTCTAAGAGATCTTACTCTGTAGGTTTCAGCAAGGGGTCTGGGATCCAGTTGTACCTTTGGGTGCTGTTTGCTCTCTTCCTTGACCTGTCTCCTAAGACTCTTTGGTCTGTATCTCTTTCGAGAAGGCCATGGTCCAGGGACATTGGGATGCGAGAGTGCATTGCAGGGTGCTCTCCTCTGTCTGAGATCACTGGATGGTCCTCAGGGGGTTAGTACTTCGACCTGGCGATCTAGCTTATGACCATGTCCTTTGTCTGAGATGTCAGAGCCGGTTCTGGATCGGTCCTAGGTAAACCAGCTGCAGCTCTTTACACCTTGAATGTGTGTTCCCATGCTGTTTAAGGTCGGTTTCACACCTGGGGGTTTGCAACCTCCGCTTGTCCCCCCAGGATGATTTGATATCTGTCTGAGAGCTAGTTTTGCTGTCTCTCACCTGAGATCTTACGGTTGTTGTTAGAGGCAGCTATTGCACCTTGATGTGGGCTTGTGGTTGTTGGTTTCATTTGAGCTGTCGGTATCTTATCTATGATTTTTACCATTTCACTATTCTCTTTGCCAAGCCTATGGCTGGGGAAGTGGTTCCTTTGCATTTGTCCTCCTTCGGGGAGGTCTTTGAAGTGCTATAGTTTCCTTGAGACCTCATAGGTCCTTTTCTTCTTGTTTCTGAGGGTTTCTGCCCTCCTTTGCGTGCAAGAGGTCCTGGGGCTGGATTCTGGTACTGGGACGCTGTTGTTCAGTGTCCTACCTCCCTTGTTTTGGAGTGGTCCTTCTTAGGAAGGGAACTGTGTAGGGGTATTGGATCCCGAGCTCACTGTCTGTCCTGACAAGCTAATTTAAATACAGGTCAGAATTGTTCTCCCGTGGGTTCATTCCCTTCAGGCCCCCCTTTTTTTCTTTTGGAGGTGTGGTTTGGAGAATTTTGTAGTCTTTGTTTTCATTGCCAGCTCTTTGGACTGGGTCCGTTACCTCGGAGGGGGTTCGTGGATATGGCGGCTCTGTTGAGTCTATACCATGTGGCCTATGGGTTATCTCCCAGTCTAATACTTGAGGGTGAATCCTGCTGTGTCAGCTCTCTAACCTTGATCCTGCCTTAGGTGGGGGGTCACGGTGTTCATCACTCCACTGGTTGCACATGCTGCTGGTGTGGGATGTTCTTCTAGGGTCTGGTATCTTAGATGAGAGTTGTCATTGTTTTTTTCTGCATTCTCTGTGGGATGGTCTCCCACGTTGGCTTAGGGTCGGCTTTGCTGGCTTGAGACTGGAGTTTGCGAGTTCTTGTTCAGAGGGGGCTATGTTTTTTCTTGTGATAGCCTTTTTCTCTGATCCTACCTATGTTTTTCTAGTTTAGCTTCTGCATTGCTAGACTAGGGTACAGTGGGAAACTTGTGGCTTCCTTGTAGCACCATAAGCCTTATGGTGTTGGGTCAGAATTCTAAGGATAGACCTCTGGGTTTTTCTCGGGATTGCATATTTTCGGTGTAGTGTTGATCTCTGGTCTTTGTCCTCCTAGGGAGTTCTTCCCTGGGTGGTTGTATTTCGCTACCTCAGATTCGCTTTAGTCGTGTCGAGATTTCTTTCCTTAGTTGGTGGTCCTTTAGATATCTTCTGGATCCTACGTTTTCCCCCTCGGGGTAGGGGAAGGTTTCTTCCTTCAGGTCAGGGCTTAGTTTTGTGTGGTCAGAAGGTCTGCGGGACTGGGCTCCTTGGGGGTTTTTTGTTCTCAATGGATCTAGGTATCTGAGGGGTCTCTAGCTCGGTCTTGTAGGTTATTTAACCGATGGGCAGTTACTGGGTCCTTTCAGGTTTTTAACCCCTTGTTCTAAGTGTTACAGTTTTTTTGGGGGGTTTTTTAGACTGTGGTGTCCTTCGAAGGGGCCGCCTTCTGTACCCGCACTTTTTGTTTGCATTCTATAGCTTGGGTATTGTTTTCCCAAAAGTAATGAATGCAGATGTGGACTTTTCCCGTTTAAGAAGAAAAACTTAAATTATGCTTACCTGATAATTTTCTTCTGATGGGCAGAGTCCACAGCTCCCCGCCCGTGTTTTATCTATGAGGCGGCGGTATTTAGTTTTTTGTTTTTCTGGCACCTTTTTCACCCTAATATTTCTCCTACTGTTCCTTGTTCCCTGGCAGAATGAAGTGGGGGGGGGGGGGGTATTTAAGCCTTTGGCTGGGGTGTCTTTGCCGCCTCCTGGTGGCCAGGTTCTGAATTCCCAAAAGTAATGAATGCAACTGTGGACTCTTCCCGTCGGAAGAAAAGAAAATTATCAGGTAAGCATAATTTAAGTTATATACACAGTATATTTATATAAATATATATAAATATATATATATATACACATACACACACACATATATATACACATATATAACATACATAACATAATATATGTAAGAACTTACCTGATAAATTCATATTGTTCATGGTGGCGAGAGTCCATGATTTGTTACTGATGGGATATACATTCCTTCCAGCAGGAGGCAAAGTTTCCCAAACTTCAAAGCCTATAAATACCCCAGCCAACTCACTCATATCTCATATTGTATAGCCAAGAAGTGAGGTGTGAAAAAAAAGGAGTAAGAAAAAGCCATTGATAAAGGAACAGGAAAAAAGATGTGCTCATTTAAAAAACAACCCATAATAGGGAGAGGACCTCATGGACTCTCGCCACCATGAAATAAATTAATTTATCAGGTAAGTTCTTACATAAATTGTTTTTTTTTCCATATAGGTGGCGAGAGTCCATGATTTGTTACTGATGGGATATAATATCCAAGATGTGGAAGTCCACAAGTAACAAAATAAAGGGAGGGATACAATATAAACAGCTTTTTTTCACTGAGAAATTAAATCCAAATATAAAGACTTTTAATAACTAAAAAACTAAAAAAATAATAGGCAATAGAATCAAAGAGTGACCACTGCCTGAAGAACCTTTCTACCAAAAGCTACTTCTGAAGAGGCAAAAACATCAAAATGGTAAAATTTGGTAAAAGTATGCAAAGAAGACCAAGTGGCTGCTTTGCAGATTTGATCAACTGAAGCTTTATTCTTGAAAGCCCAAGATGCGGCAACTGATCTTGTAGAATGAGCTGCAATTCTTTGAGACTGACCCGCTTCTAAATAAGATTTGTGAATCAGATGTTTTAACCAAGAGGCTAAAGAAATAGCAGAAGCTTTCTGACCCTTTCTTGAACCAGAAAAAATAACAAATACACTTGTAGTCTTTATTAAATCTTTAGGGGCATTAAAATAATATTTCAAAGCTCTAACAACATCCAAAGAATGTAAAGATTTTGTCAGCATCATTCTTAGGATTAGGACACAAAAAGATAACAACAATGTCCCTGTTAATGTTGTTATAAATACCAAACTTTGGCAAAAGATTTTAAGTAGTCCGCAAAACTGCTTTATCTTGATGAAAAATCAGGTAATGAGTTTCACAAGAAAGGGTGGATAATTCAGAAACTCTTCTAGCAGAAGAGATAGCTAAAAGAAACAAAACTTTCCAAGAAAGTAGTTTAATGTCTAAAGATTACAGAAGGGCCGATTTATTAAGGGCCGAATGGCCCCTAATGCTGCTATTACCGCACGAGCCTTCAGGATCGTCGAAAACAGGAGTTAAGAAGCAGTGGTCTTAAGACCGCTGCTCCTTAACTCATCCACCTCCTCTGAGGCTGCGGACATCAATCCGCCTGATCTCATATGATAAAGTTGATTGACACTCTGCTAGCGGGCGATTGGCCGCAAATCTGCAGGGGGCAGCATTGCACAAGCTGTTCACCAGAACTGCTTGTGCAATGTTAAATGCCCACAGCGTATGCAGTCGGCATTCAATGATGCAGGTTGGACATGATTCACTATAGCGAATCATGTCCGCCCGGGTTATGATAAATCTACCCCATAGGCTCAAAAGGAGAAGCTTGTAAAATCTGCAATACTAGATTTAGACTCCATGGAGGAGAAATAGACTTAATAACAGACTTTATTCTGGACAAAGCCTGAACAAAACAATGAATGTCTGGAAGATGAGAAATCTTTTTGTGAAACATAACAGAAAGAGCAGATATTTGTCCTTTCAAGGTACTGGCAGATAAGTCTTTATCTAAACTATCTTAAATAAACTGTAGAATTCTAGGAATTCTAAATGAATGCCAAGAAAAATTATGATTGGAACACCAGGAAATATTTTTTCCAGACTTTATAATCTTCCTGGAGACAGGTTTTCTTGCCTGAATCATAGTATTAATCACAGGCAAGAAAATCACTAGGCGTTCAATCTCCACGTCATTAAGTTCAGAGATTTTAGATCTGGATGAAAGAAGGGACCTTGAGACAGAAGATCTGGTCTTAGAGGAAGATGCCATTGCGGGTAGATGGACATCCTAACTAGATCTGCATACCAAATCCTGAGAGGCCATGCAGGAGCTATCAGAATTACAGATGATTGTTCCATCTTGATTTTTGAAACCACTCTGGGTAGTAGAAATAGTGGAGGAAATATATAAGCATATTGGAATGACCAAGGGACTGCTAGAGCATCCGTCATTTCTGCCTGAGGATCCTGTGACCCTGCAAGGTATCTGGGAAGTTTCTTGTTCCATTAGATCTATTTGAGGAAGACCCAGATTTGAACAATTTGGAAGAATATATCCTGATGGAGAGGGTGTAGTGACTGACAACTGAGATAATCTGCCTCCCAGTTGTCCACATTTGGAATGTGAATCACAGTGATGAGACAGGAATTGGTTTCTGCCCAAGAAAGTATCCAAGATACTTCTTTCATGGCTAAGTAACTTTGAGTTCCCCCTTGATGATTGACATATGCCACTGTTGTGATATTGTCTGTTTAGAAACAAAGGTATGGTTCGCTCCTCAAAAGAGGCCAAGCTTGAAGAGCTTTGAAAAATGCACTGAGTTCTAAGATATTGATCTGAATCTTTGTTTCCTGAACATTCCAGACTCCCTGTGCAGTCAAGGACACCCATACTGCTCCCTAACCTGTAAGACTTGTGTCTGTTGTGATCACAGACCAGGTAGGACGAATAAAAGAAGCCCCTTGAAGAAATTGGTGATCTAGCCACCATGTCAGAGAAAAACAAGTGTTGGGATCCAAGAATATCAGTTGTGATATTTGAGTATAATCCTTACTCCATTGGCACAGCATGCAAAATTGAAGAGGTCTCATGTGAAAATGAGCAAAGAGGACCGCTTCCGATGCTGCAATTATTAGGCCTAAAACCTTAATTTACATAGCCACTGAAGGGTATGATAGAGACTAAAGGTTCAGACATGCTGGAACTAATCTTATCTCTTTTCTGTCAGGGAAAGAGTCATGGACACTGAGTCGATTTAGAAACCCAAATAAGTGACCTTTGTCTGAGGAATCAATAAATTCTTTAGAAAATTGATCCTCCAACCATGATTTTGAAGAAACAACAATAGTTGATTCATGTGAGATTGTGTTAAATGAAAAAATTGAGCTAGAACCAAGATATCGTCTAAATAAGGAAACACTGCAATACCCTGCTCTCTGATTACAAATAGAAGACCACCAAAAACCTTTGAAAATATTTTTGGTTCTGTTGCTAGGCCAAACGGAAGAGCAATGAACTGAAAATGCTTTTCTAGAAAAGAGAATCTCAGAAATTGAAAATTAGTTGGATGAATAGAGATGTGAAGATAAGCATCCTGTAAGTCTATTGCCATATAATGACCTTGCTGAACAAAAGGCAGAATATTCCTTATATTTAAAAATACAAAACGTTTTCTTCTAAGTGATGAAAATTGGAGTGTAAAATATTTACAGTAAAAACACAGTTAAACACATTAAATATTAAAATTGATTAAAACATTTTTTTTCAACTCTATATACATGTGTTTAGCATGCTATTCCTGCTCTTTACACAGCTTTAAACACATTCCGCAAAAGAGAAGATATGGTTGGTGCGACAAGACGACGCTCCTTCTCAAATCGAGTATAGTCACAGGTGAGGCCCTGTCTAATAAAGCAAACAAGCAGGCACCCCCTCCCCTTTTGATGAGAAGTTTTGTAGTTCAATAGCAACTACTAAAGAAATGCAGCAGGACACTCTTTTAAGTGTATGTCTAATCAAGCAAATCCATGACAAAAAGTATATTGTATGAGCGAGAAGTTTATTTTAAGGATGGCGACAGATACTAATTCCCTAGTGAGTGCAATAGAGAGCATGTTGAATAACTTGTAAAGTTTACCTGATGCCCTAACTTTACTACAATCAAAGCCGCAGTATCCGAGAAGCATTTTCTGAGCAAGCCGCTAAGGTATCATATGCTGATGTGACAGTATAGCTCTCAAGTTAGCGGCAGCATCTCGTATTAGAGTTGGAAAGTGCTACTTGATCCTTACAATAGTGGTGTGGCACTAATTGAGGTACTTTACTCAACTGGCAAATTTGTCTCTACCCATCAGGAAGCTCTGGGTTCGCACCCTGGATGGTAAAAAGGAGAAAGCTTGAGCTGACCTCTCATTCCTACCCAAGCCCCTAGAGCGAATGAGATACCGAATATGTTTACTAAAAGCCATAAGAACAAGCTCCCACTTAAGCTTTCAGAGACTGCTGCACCATATCACGGAGCGGATACAGAGCAGGGCAATTCTGAGATGGGAACAGAGCAGAGGTTAGCAGTGGCTATTCCTCAAGAATCTATCATGCTGTTTACTTCTCTTTCAGCCGAAGGGCACTGTACATGCGATCTATTACTAGTATGAGACCTTTTCCCTGAACCTCCCATTTATTCTCTCAGTTGTGGGACAATGTATACTTCAGCCTGCCCAACTGAACCAGGGAGAAGTTGCACCTATGATAAGTCCCAGGCAGCCTGCTGGAGCTGAGATCCAGCCAAAGTATGACCAGCAAATAGGTTTGACGAGTGCTTTGTCCTTAATAGCTCCTACCCTTAAACTAATCAAGGACTTCCTGTGGCAGAGTCTGCTGGCTATGAGGTCGGGAGTGAGCTGAGGAGGTGGCCTTAATGTTGGACCGGAGCTGCTTGCTCGCATGAATGTTCTCCCACAGTCCTTGACTCCTATTTAGATCCTGATACCTTCAACTTGTTCTATTAGATTTCTCACTTGGAACTGCTGCACATTAGTCTGTAGCTTGGACTCACCAAGAGACTACTAATGATTAATAGAGGCATTAATGATTAATTAGAGTGCATGATATTATGGAGAAATATCCCCACTATAGATATTGCTGTGTGAGCTGAGATACTTGTTCTTTCAGTATTATCCAAGCTGATGGAAAATTCTCTCTACATTTTGTGCATTTTCTGTGAGAAAAAAACAAGTCTTCTGATTTGTCTAGATTTGTTAATGGGCTACACGATGACTTATTCTCTCAGCATTTTTTGCATAGTGTAGTATTTTAATCTCACTTTTCTCCTCCCCATAATTTGAATATATAATATATATACTTTAAAAATTAGGGGGGGGCAAAAAGTGAGATTCAAATTCTCTACTATGCACAAAATGTAGAGAGAATTTTTAATCACCCTGAAAACTTCAATGCTGAAAGGTATGAAAGTGGTGTTGTCAACATATATATGTAAATGAGATTAAAATCTTCCATTTGGCAAAAAATGCAGAGAGAATAACTCATCGTGTATTCCATTAACAAATCTAGACAAATCAGAAGACTTGTTTTATTTTCACAGAAAACCTCCAGATACATTGTTTCCAATGCAACAAAGGATTCTGGGTAAGACATGCAAATGAGATTTACAATACCTCACATTTTTTTTACTTCAATCTGCTAATAGGCAGATTCCCTTTTAGCCATAGCATTGCTGTGAACACAGCTTTTAATCTAAGCAGGGTTAGTACAGTAATTCAACACCATCCCAGTACAGCTGTTTCATGTTTTTTGCCACTCATCAGTTGGAAGTAGGCTACATCACTGCTGGGTGAAGTTGATTTCCTAGCAATAAACAACACCTTTTAATATTATGGGGAGGCAAAATGTGAGATTGTGGGCTACACAATGTGGGCTAAACAATTAGTTATTCTCTCTACATTTTGGGCATAGTGGAGGATTTTATACTGAATATTTATATATACTGTATATATATATTATATATTCTTTATATATGAGATTTTTATATAAAATATTTAATTATGCGTAGCTCAACAGCTTTGCAATATACTTTCATTATTTATTGTGATCCCCTTTCATCTCATTTAGCTCTGCTACATTGTAAAAGCAAATTGCTGACTTCTCAAGGCTAAACCTGTTACATTTCTTTCCCTTATTGGCTTCAACATATAACAACTACAAAACAATGAGGCAAATGCTGGGAAGAGTTAGTTATTTAAAAACAATTGCAGCAGACAAGGTGTTCATTTGTTTTGATAAAAAGAAGGGGGATGGGTTAGCGCTCCAAGGGTTAGGAGCAGTCTGACAAATATTATTAAAGTGATTAAATATCACATACATTTAAAACAATGTCACAATTTATTGATATATAAAAAAAGAATTAAACAAACAAGTATGTGCCGGCACAAGTATATAATGGCTAAAAATCAACAACAGAAAGTTAAAATATACAAGAGTCTATTGACAATGTGTTAATGGTAAAAGTAATAAATAATATATATGTATGTTAACTAACAGTGTACATAAACCCTTTAAAAAAGTATACAAATCCTTCCCAGGAGGATTAGTCCTGTGGACCGATATGTGTGCAGTTCTGAAACAGTGGATCCTCAGATCATGAGGTGCTTAGATAATGTCACAAACTAACCGCAAGTAGGCGATACCTTTAGGTGATTGTTTTCTATGTGTTGCAACAAGTTGCAGTCTTAAGGTAGAGTAGAAAGCAGTTCTCCTGTTTGTGTTGTTCCAAACGTATTGCGGTCTGCTTATTCGGGTGAAGGCAATCCTCCTGCTCGTTGCTGGAAACCTCCTGACACTTGTATTCGTTTTCAGGATTTTCCGTAGAACAAACGATAGTTTCTGGTATTGCAGGAAAAACAATGATCGGAACAGCCAATAGAATGCGAGCTCAATCTGATTGGCTGATCGGATCAGCCAATCGGATTGAACTTGAATCTGATTGGCTGATTCCATCAGCCAATCAGAATTTTCTCACCTTAATTCCGATTGGCTGATAGAATCCTATCAGCCAATCGGAATTCGAGGGACGCCATCTTGGATGACGTCCCTTAAAGGAACCTTCATTCTTCAGTTGGACATCGGAAGAAGAAGATGGATCCGCGCTGGAGGTCTTCAAGATGGAGCCGTTCGTCATCGGATGAAGATAGAAGATGCCGCTTGGATCAAGATGGTTGCCGGTCCGGATCTCCTCTTCTTCCCGGATAGGATGAAGACTTTGGAGCCTCTTCTGGACCTCTTCAGCCGCCGCTTGATAGAAGACTTCAGACGGATTATGGATCGCCAGCCCCCGCTTTGGCTTGGATGAAGATTTCGGAGGCTTGGATCAAGACTTCAGGGGACGGATCGGTGAACCTGGCATGGTGAAGATAAGGTAGGAAGATCTTCAGGGGCTTAGTGTTAGGTTTATTTAAGGGGGGTTTGGGTTAGATTAGGGGTATGTGGGTGGTGGGTTGTAATGTTGGGGGGGGGGTATTGTATGTTTTTTTTTACAGGCAAAAGAGCTGAATTATTTGGGGCATGCCCCGCAAATGGCCCTTTTCAGGGCTGGTAAGGTAAAAGAGCTTTGAACTTTTTTAATTTAGAATAGGGTAGGGCATTTTTTTATTTTGGGGGTCTTTGTTATTTTATTAGGGGGCTTAGAGTAGGTGTAATTAGTTTAAAATTGTTGTAATATTTTTCTAATGTTTGTAAATATTTTTTTATTTTTTGTAACTTAGTTCTTTTTTATTTTTTGTACTTTAGTTAGTTTATTTAATTGTAGTTATTTGTAGGTATTGTATTTAATTTATTTAATGATAGTGTAGTGTAAGGTTTAATTGTAACTTAGGTTAGGATTTATTTTACAGGTAATTTTGTAATTATTTTAACTATTTTAGCTATTAAATAGTTATTAACTATTTAATAGCTATTGTACCTGGTTAAAATAAATACAAAGTTGCCTGTAAAATAAATATTAATCCTAAAATAGCTACAATATAATTATAATTTATATTGTAGCTATATTAGGGTTTATTTTACAGGTAAGTATTTAGCTTTAAATAGGAATAATTTATTTAATAAGAGAATTTATTTCGTTAGATTTAAATTATATTTAACTTAGGGGGGTGTTAGGGTTAGGTTTAGACTTAGCTTTAGGGGTTAATACATTTATTAGAGTAGCGGCGAGCTCCGGTCGGCAGATTAGGGGTTAATACTTGAAGTTAGGTGTCGGCGATGTTAGGGAGAGCAGATTAGGGGTTAATACTATTTATTATAGGGTTATTGAGGCGGGAGTGAGGCGGATTAGGGGTTAATACATTTATTATAGTAGCGGTGAGATCCGGTCGGCATATTAGGGGTTAATAAGTGTAGGTAGGTAGCAGCGACGTTGGGGGCGGCATATTAGGGGTTAATAAATATAATATAGGGGTCGGCGGTGTTAGGGGCAGCAGATTAGGGGTTCATAGGGATAACGTAAGTTGCGGCGGTGTACGGAGCGGCAGATTAGGGGTTAAAAAATTTTAATAGAGTGGCGGCGATGTGGGGGGACCTCGGTTTAGGGGTACATAGGTAGTTTATGGGTGTTAGTGTACTTTAGAGCACAGTAGTTAAGAGCTTTATAAACCGGCGTTAGCCCAGAAAGCTCTTAACTACTGACTTTTTTTCTGCGGCTGGAATTTCGTCGTTAGATTTCTAACGCTCACTTCAGCCACGACTCTAAATACCGGCGTTAGGAAGATCCCATTGAAAAGATAGGATACGCAAATGGCGTAGGGGGATCTGCGGTATGGAAAAGTCGCGGCTGCAAAGTGAGCGTTAGACCCTTTCCTGACTGACTCCAAATACCAGCGGGCGGTAAAAACCAGCGTTAGGAGCCTCTAACGCTGGTTTTCACGGCTACCGCCCAACTCTAAATCTAGCCGATAGTTTCCTTTTTGATAATGAAATTAACATCCAAATTAAGGGAACAGCAATGGGCACAAGGTTCGCTCCCAGTTACGCAAACTTATTCATGGGTTTCTTTGAGGAGATTTTTTGGGAGAATAACCCATGGGGAGCGAACCTTGTGCTCTATAACCGTTTTATTTATTATATATTTATGATATTGAAGGGAGACAAGAAATTACTTGAATTCTTTTTAGATGATCTAAATTCCAATAATTTTGTTCTAGGCTTCACTTATGACTCTAGTAAACATCTAATCAACTTTTTAGACATTGAGGTAGAGATAGTAGATAGTAAAATAGAAACCAGAACATATTTTTTAAAAAATCGACTCCAGCAACTACATACACTATGAGAGCTGTTATTTAGATAGTTGGAAATCCAGTAACCTTAAAAGTAAATTTTTAAGAATAAGAAGAAACTGCACGGATTTAGAATCCTATGATAAACAATCCAATATCCTAATTGAAAGATTTAATGAAAAAGGCTATTATAAGAACAAAGTCCTACAAACTAGGGAATCGGTTAAACATATAAATAGAGATACCCTCCTAAAGGGACATAAAAAGAAAGAAAAACTATAAGCCCAAGGAGGGACAAACAACTGACTGCATTAAAATTCCATTCATTACAGGGTACAGTTTTCAGCACCATAAAATTAAAAAAATCTTGAGCAAGCACTGGCACTTTATTAGACAAGATTTACTACTAGGAGACAAAGTAAAAAATAGACCAGATATGATTTTTAAAAAGCAAAAGATTTAAAAAACTATCTTGCACCTAGTTAATATAAGAATAATATTAACAATAACAGATCCAAAATTATCAATCTAAACAGAGAACAAGTTGCAGGCTTCTTTCGATGCCATTAAGGCAAATCGTGCAAATACAGTAAAAAAAACAAATGAGGTATTTTCGACAGATGGTAAAATAAGCCATAAGATAAAGGACATTCTAAGATGCCCAGACACAAATATAATATACATGATCAAATGTTCTTGCAATTTGATTAAGATAGGCCAAACCAGCAGGAGCCTCTGAGATAGAATAAGAGAACACCTTTGGAACATCGAAAATGAAAAAAACAATACGGTCCTTTATAGACACTTCAAAAAAACACACTCAGGCGATCTAGAAAGCTTTAAATATTGGGGTATACAAAAAAATTAAAAATGATAAGAGGAGGTGATATGGAAAAGAAATTACTAAGAAGAGAAGAACAAATATTTAATTTCAGAACCCTCCACCCCTAAACATGGAATTTGATCCGAATTCGTTCTTCTAATAGTTATTATGGAAATAGGATTCAAGTTTATTATTTGGTGTACATATATAAAATGTAATAATGAAAAATATAATATACTATTATAATTTAACAAATTCTTAAAGCTTAATTTATATAAGCTTTGAATATAGATTTTTACATTTTGTAATGATAGTCACCATTGTTTTATATACTATATTGCCAATAAAATGTAACAAAAAAGTTTTTTTAAAGTACAAAATATCCCATAATGAACACTTTCTCTAAGCAACCTTTTACTTAAAAGAATAATCAACGACCAATACCACTCAAATTGACAAGTTCTGTTTTTGATTAAAATACTGTAAAGTTTGTCTGATGTTTGTCTCGCAGCTTGTAGTATTTTTTAGTTTTGCATATATATGCAAACAAACCTTTGTTTTTAAAGTTAACCACTTAAGGGTTAAATCTCAAAAGAAGTTGGATTACAAAATATAAAGTCTCTCAGCTTGCAACAATGCACAATTTACTCTATGGGGCCTATTTAGGAACGTGTGAGCGGACATGATCCGATATTGCCGACAGCATTGCCGCCCCCTGCAGCAATGCCGCCCCCTGCAGATTCAGGGCCAATTGACCGCTAGCGTAGGGTGTCAATCAACCCGATCGTATTCGATCGGGTTGATTTCCGGCGATGTCTGTTGGCCGTCTCAGAGCAGGCGGACAGGTTATGGAGCAGCGGTCTTTAGACCGCTGCTTCATAACTTGTGTTTCAGGCGAGCCTGAAGATTCTGCCCCTATAGGTAACCATTGGCAGCATCAGGTCAGGTGTCAATCGAATGCAAATTAAGCATGTTGGACTATAAATTGGGATCAGTTAGTACAGGTGAGCATCTTGATAAAGGCTGACATACAGCCGAAACGCGTAGATGCATTTTCTCCATCACCTGTCAACTTAATTAAGTGAAGAAGTATACTAGGCTGAACGGGTGTACAAGTGTCACTTCGTGCTAAATTACGAGGGACAGGTACACAACTAAATCGTTGTACTACCTTTGTAATACGACTTCAATTCAAGGCTCAATGTTTTCCTGCAAAACCAGGAAACTACTGTTTGTGCAACGGAAAATCCTGAAGATGAATACAAGTGTCAGGAGGTGTCCAGCAATGAGCAGGAGGATTGCCTTCACCTGAATAAGCAGACCACAATACGTTTGGAATAACACAAACAGGAGAACTGCTTTCTACTCAACCTTAAGACCACAACCTGTTGCAACACATAGAAAACAATCACCTCAAGGTACCGCCGCTACTTGCGGTTAGTTTGTGACATTATCTAAGCACCTCATGATCTGAGGATCCACGGTTTCTCCTGGGAAGGGTTTATGTACACTGTTACTTAACCTACATATATGTTATTAATTCTTTTTACCATTAACACATTGTCAATAGACTCTTGAATATTTTAACTTTCTGTTGTTGATTTTTAGCCATTATATACTTGTGCCGGCACATGCTTGTTTGTTTAATTCTTTTTTATATATCAATAAATTGTGACATTGTTTTAAATGTATGTGATATTTAATCACTTTAATAATATTTGTTAGTCAGACTGCTCCTAACCCTTGGAGCGCTAACCCTTCGCCCTTTTCTTATCAAATTTGTGTTACTATCATACATTTTAAGAGATTAGTGTGATAAACATTTGGGTTCAGCCATTTTCTGACATTATGTTTTCTCTGTTAATTTGTTTTGCAAATGTTAATACTTGGCTGCTATGTTATTCTATAGCAAGATAACAGAAATGGCTTTTATTTTAATAAGAAGAAAAAGCTTTAGGGTACTTGGGTAAATTACATATTCTTCTATGTGAAATCCAGTGTTCTATATACACAATTATATTTATCATTTTATTAATAAAAATGTAGATTGCTAGCAGGGATTGCAACAGTACTCTCTCAGCTTCATTGTATGAATAAATATATTGAAAAGCATCATTAATTTAGTACAAAAAAATAGCTTTCAAATAAAAATAAACCAATTACAGTAGAGTCACAATTAATCTTTCATGATTCATATAAAACATGTAATTTTAAACAACTTTCCATTTTACTTTTATTATCATATATGCTTTGTTCTCTTGGTTCTGTTTATTGAAGAGCATACCTAGATAGGTTCAGGACCAGAAATACACTGCTGGGAGCTAGCAGGTGATTGCTGGCTACATATATATGCCTCTTGTCATTGGCTCACCAGCTGTGTTTAGCTAGCTCCCAGTAGTGCATTGCTGCTCCTAAGCATACTTACGTATGCTCTTCAACAATGGTTTCCAAGATAATTAAGCAAATTAGATAACAGAAGTAAATTGTAAAGTTGTTTAAAATTGGATGCCCTTTAGGTGTTTTAATGTTCCAGTGTATAAGCAAATTTACAGCATCACCCACCAGACACTGATTTATGTTCTCATTCTAACCTTATTTGTTCCCTTGCTTGCATCACCACAAAGTCCCAGGTATGATTAATCCGTTTGTGAAGCTGATTATAATTATCCTACAAAGAATAGAAAATAATGGCAATAACAATGGCAAAATTAACAAGTAATTATTTTGTTTAAAGGGACACTAAACCCCCCAAAAAATTTTCAGGACTCAGACAGAGCATGCAATTTTAAACAACTTTCTGATTTACTCCTACTATCAATTTTTCTTCGTTCTCTTGCTATCTCTATTTTAAAAGCAGGAATTTAAAGCTTAGGAGCCAGCAAATATAAGGTTCAGCACCCTGGATAGCGCTTGCTTATTGGTAGCTAAATTTAACAAAGCAATAAGCAAGCATAACCCAGGTTCTGAACCAAAAATGGGCCAGCTCCTAAGCTTTACATTCCTGCTTTTTAAATTAAGATAGCAAAAGAACAAAGAAAAAATAGGAGTAAATTAGAATGTTGCTTAAAATTGCATCCTCTATCTGATTTATTAAAGAAAAAAATTTGGGTTGAGTGTCCCTTTAAATATATTTTTGTTCATTTTACCAATCTGTATAAATATTTATTGTCAATCCTATAATGGAACATTTCTGATTTCAACAAAATTGAGAACTTTATAAAATAAGGACATTTTTCTTTATACATACTATAAAGTCAAAATTAAACTTTTATAATTCAAATAATAGAGCATACAATTTTAAACAACATTGCAATTTATTCCAATTATCTAATATGCTTTGTTCTTTTGGTATCCTTTGTTGAAAAGCATACTTAGGTAGACAGGTGCAGCAATGTACTACTGGGAGCTAGCTGCTGATTGGTGGCTACACATATGTCTCTTGTCACTGGCTCACCTGATGTGTTTGGATAACTCCTAGTAGTGCATTGCTGCTCTTTCAGCAATAGATAATAATTTTTATTATTTTTATTAATATTTTTTTATATGTAATATTTTAATAACAAACATTAAAGTTAGCAAATCTTCATCTATGCTAACCCGACACTGCGTTCAATCTAAATCATGAACGCATTACGCATATTTCCCATTCCTATGTTCTTCACATAGAATTTTTTTTCATTTGTATTTTTAAATATATATTTCTATATATATCTGACAATGTTAATGTAAAATAGATATCTATAACTATATATCTATAGAAATAGACATACAGGTATAGGTAGGTATATATATACAAATAAATATATATTTACAAAAAAATTACATTATCCTGTATGTGAAGAACATTGGAATGTGAACTATTCATAACTCCTTTCGGGTTAGCGCGCAAGTGATAGGTGTTTTCTTCTGTGCTCTACATTGACTTCTAAGAGGAGAATACGTGAACGCGGTGGCAATAGTTGGTTAGTATATTGGGTTTCGCTTGCGCACAAACTTTTTACTTTCAACTTGTAAAATGCCTGCTACCCAACGCACGCACAAAGCTTCAGTCTAGTGAAGTTTTCACTAGAGCAAAAGCGATAAATAGCGCTTCACTCAGTGTGTGGAAAGTGTATGAATTTCCCTTTACAAATATGGTAGCAGGGTTTCCAAGATGGCGGTCAGAGTGTGGCTTTGTAAAAAAAAACTACCACCACATTTGTACAGGAAGGTTGCAGAAGTACATATCTTCTGGTACAGACTAACCAAGGGGGAAGGACGAATCACAATCACAGAGACGCATTTCCTCTTTGTGACTGCTTGCACTGCTTCTGCTGATTTCAAACGGGTGGCCTGTTACAGTTTTAGCTTTGCCTCTGGTTCTTTAGTTTGTAAGCTCACAAGTCTTCTGGTAGATCATTATGATCTTCAGCTATACTCCTGAGAACGTTTGGATATTATGTTTACTTTTTATATAAAGATAAAAAAGACGGAAAACAGGGCAAACAGAAATGTACTCACACAGCTCCTATTCAGACAAACCCTTCACAGAGTGTAGCCAACCCAATAACCACCTGAAACAATACAGAGTATGAAGTGCTAAAAACAAGCAGTGGAGTATGGTCTAAAAAAATTTCAGCTAGATTACGAGTTTTGCGTTATGAGTGGTGCGGTGCTAACTTGCACGTTATTGTCACCCCTCACTTTCCTACAGTGCTGGTATTACACGTTTTCCTAAACCCGGAGTTAACAGGCAAGAAGTGAGCGTAGAGCAAAACGGAGCTCCATACCACACTCCAATACAGCGCTGCTTAAGTCAACGGTGAGCTGGTTGTACATGCTCGTGCACGATTTCCCCGTAGACATCAATGGGGAGAGTCGGCTGAAAACACCTGCAATAAAGCAGCGTAAAGCTCAGTAACGCAGCCCCATTGATTCCTATGGGAAACTAAATTTATGTTTACACCTAACACCCTAACATGAACCCCGAGTCTAAACACCCCTAATCTTACACTTGTTAACCCCTAACCTGCCGCCTTCGACATCGCCACCACCTACATTATACTTATTAACCCCTAATCTGCCGCTCTGGACATCACTGCCACCTACATTATAAATATGAACCCCTAATCTGCTGCCCAAACATCGATGACACCTACATTATATTTATTAACCCCTAAACACCCGCCCCCAATGTCACCGCAACCTACCTACACTTATTAACCCCTAATCTGCCGCCCACAACGTCGCCGCCACTATAATAAACATATTAACCCCTAAACCGCCGCACTCACGCATCACAAACACTAGTTAAATATTATTAACCCCTAATCTGCCGCCCCTAACATCGCCGGCACCTACATTATATTTATTAACCCCTAATCTCCCGCCCCCAATGTCACCGCAACCTACCTACACTTATTAACCCCTAATCTGCCGCCTCCAACGTCGCCGCCACTATAATAAACATATTAACCCCTAAATCTAAGTCTAACTCTAACCCTAACACCCCCTATCTTAAATATAATTAAAATAAATCTAAATAAAATTACTATCATTACATAAATAATTCCTATTTAAAACTAAATACTTACCTATAAAATAAACCCTAAGCTAGCAACAATATTACTAATAGTTACAGTGTAGCTAGCTTAGGTTTTATTTTTATTTTACAGGCAAGTTTGTATTTATTTTAACTAGGTAGAATAGTTACTAAATAGTTATTAATTATTTACTAACTACCTAGATAAAATAAATACAAATTTACCTGTAGAAATAAAACCTAACCTGAGTTACACTAACACCTAACCTTACACTACAATTAAATAAATTACCTAAATTAAATACAATTAACTAAATTACAAAAAAAAGCAAACACTAAATTACACAAAATAAAAAAACAAATGATCAGGGGTGCAATCCGATATGCGGCGCAAGCGAGGGAACCCGGGCCGCCCGTAGTTTCACCTCGCACATCGGGGTATTACATATATGGTGCCGGCAGTTGCTAAAGTGCCGTAAGTTGGATAAACTAGCGATGTCCAGAAATGAGCGTAACTACAAATTTCTGGAGTCGCTAGTGACTTACGGCACTTTAGAAACTGCCGGCGCATAAAAAAACGAACTAAAATATCAAATCTCCCGTAACTGTCTAACCTGCCTCCCAAAAATCAGCCCGATGCGTATACCCCTATATCCGCAATCCCCCCCTCTCACTCCTAATAATAAATGTATTAACCCCTAGACCGACAACCCCCACAACGCAATAAGCCTAATTATTAAACCCTAAACCGCCATAGCCCACACCGCAATAAACCTATCCTAGTATTAACCCCTAAACCGCCACTCCCGGAGCCCACCGCCACCTACATTATATGTATTAACCCCTAAACCGCCGCTCCCGGACCCTGCCGCACCTAAAATAAGTGTTTAACCCCTAAACCGCCGCTCCCGGACCCCGCCACCACCTACATTAAATTTATTAACCCCTAATCTGACCCCCTACACCGCTGCCACCTACATTAAATATAGTAACCCCTAATCTGACCCCCCTACACCGCCGCCACCTACATTAAATATAGTAACCCCTAATCTGACCCCCTACACCGCCGCCACCTACATTAAATGTATTACCCCCTAAACTTAAGTCTAACCCTAACACCCCCCTAACTTAATTATTATTTAAATAAATCTAAATAATATAACTATTAACGAAATTATTCCTATTTAAAACTAAATACTTACCTATAAAATAAGATAGCTACAATATAATTAATAAATACATTATAGCTATTTTAGGGTTTATATTTATTTTACAGGCAACTTTGTATTTATTTTAACTAGGTACAATAGCTATTAAAAAGTTAATAACTATTTAATAGCTACCTAGTTAAAATAATTGCAAAATGACCTGTAAAATTAATCCTAACCTAAGTTACAAATACACCTAACACTACACTATCAATTAATTAATTAAATAAATGAACTACAATTATCTAAAATAAAATACAATTAAATAAACTAAACTATAGTACAAAAAAAACAAACACTAAATTACAAAAAATAAAAAAATATTACAAGAAGTTTAAACTAATTACACCTAATCTAAGCCCCCTAATAAAATAAAAAAGCCCCCCAAAATAATAAAATGCCCTACCCTATACTAAATTACAAATAGCCCTTAAAAGGGCCTTTTGCGGGGCATTGCCCCAAAGTAATCAGCTCTTTTACCTGTAAAAAAAAGAACAATCCTACCTTAATTCCGATTGGCTGATAGAATCCTATCAGCCAATCGGAATTTGAGGGACGCTATCTTGGATGACGTCATTTAAAGGACCAGCCATTCGTTGGGTAGTCGTCAGCCTAGAAGGATGTTGTGCCGGAGGTCTTCAAGATGGAGCCGTTCCTCACCGGAAGGATGAAGATAGAAGATGCCGCTTGGATGAAGATGTCCGCCGGTTCGGATGTCCTTTTCTGCCCGGATAGAATGAAGACTTCTGCCGGTCCGGATGTCCTCTTCTGCCCCATCGGATGAAGACTTCGGCCCGGCTGGGTGAAGACGGCTCAAGGTCGGGTGATCTTCAATGGGGTAGTGTTAGCTTTTTTTAAGGGGGGATCGGGTTTGGTTTTCGAATAGAGGTGTGTTGGTTGTGGGTTGTAATGTTGGGGGGGGTTGTTCTTTTTTTTTACAGGTAAAAGAGCTGATTACTTTGGGGCAATGCCCCGCAAAAGGAACTTTTAAGGGCTATTTGTAATTTAGAATAGGGTAGGGCATTTTATTATTTTGGGGGGCTATTTTATTTTATTAGGGGGCTTAGATTAGGTGTAATTAGTTTAAACTTCTTGTAATAATTTTTTTTTGTAATTTAGTGGGGGGGTTTTGTACTATTGTTTAGTTTATTTAATTTTATTTTATTTTAGATAATTGTAGTTAATTTATTTAATTAATTTATTGATAGTGTAGTGTTAGGTGTATTTGTAACTTAGGTTAGGATTTATTTTACAGGTAATTTTGTAATTATTTTAACTAGGTAGCTATTAAATAGTTATTAACTATTTAATAGCTATTGTACCTAGTTAAAATAAATACAAAGTTGCCTGTAAAACAAATATAAACCTTAAAATAGCTATAATGTAATTATTAATTATATTGTAGCTATCTTAGGGTTTATTTTATAGTTAAGTATTTAGTTTTAAATAGGAATAATTTTGTTAATAATAGTTATATTATTTAGATTTATTTAAATAATAATTAAGTTCGGGGGGTGTTAGGGTTAGACTTAGGTTTAGGGGGTAATACATTTAATGTAGGTGGCGGCGGTGTAGGGGGGTCAGATTAGGGGTTACTATATTTAATGTAGGTGGCGGCGGTGTAGGGGGGTCAGATTAGGGGTTACTATATTTAATGTAGGTGTCGGCGGTGTAGGGGGTCAGATTAGGGGTTAATAAATTTAATGTAGGTGGTGGCGGGGTCCGGGAGCGGCGGTTTAGGGGTTAATACATATAATGTAGGTGGCGGTGGGCTCAGGGAGCGGTGGTTTAGGGGTTAATACATATAATGTAGGTGGCGGTGGGCTCCGGGAGAGGCGGTTTAGGGGTTAATACATATAATGTAGGTGGCGGTGGGCTCCGGGAGTGGTGGTTTAAGGGTTAATACATATACTGTAGGTGCAGCGGGGTCCGGGAGCGGCGGTTTAGGTGTTAATACACTTTATTAGGTATTAGCCTAACACTAACCCCCGAAGATCCACTTACAGTTTTGAAGACCGGACATCGATCCTAAACGAAGACGGGAGAAGTCCTCATCGAAGCAGCAAGTAGTCCTCAACGAAGCCGGGAGAAGTCTTCATCCAAGCCGGCAGAAGTGGTCCTCCAGACAGGAAGAAGTCTTCTATCTTCATCCATCCGGAGCGGAGCGGGTCCATCTTCAAGACATCCGGCGCGGAGCATCCTCTTCAAACGAAGTCTTCTTCCCGAATGAATGTTCCTTTAAGTGACGTCATCCAAGATGGCTTCCCTTTTAATTCCGATTGGCTGATAGAATTCTATCAGCCAATCGGAATTAAAGGTGAAAAATTCCTATTGGCTGATGCAATCAGCCAATAGGATTGAGCTTTAATCCTATTGGCTGATCCAATCAGCCAATAGGATTGAGCTCGCATTGTATTGGCTGTTCCAATCAGCCAATAGAATGCGAGCTCAATCCTATTGGCTGATTGGATTAGCCAATAGGATTTTGTCACCTTTAATTCCAATTGGCTGATAGAACTCTATCAGACAATCGGAATTAAAGGGATGCCATCTTCATTTGAAGAGGATGCTCCGTGCCGGATGGATGAAGATAGAAGATGCTGTCTGGATGAAGACTTCTTCCCGTCTGGATGACCACTTCTGCCGGCTTGGATGAAGACTTCTCCCGGCTTCGTTGAGGACTTCTTGCCGCATCGATGAGGACTTCTCCCGGCTTTGCTTAGGATAGATGTCCTCTTCAAAACTGTAAGTGGATCTTCGGGGTTAGTGTTAGGCTTTCTTAAGGGTTTATTGGGTGGGATTTATTTTTAGATTAGGGGTTTGTGCAGCAATAGAGATAAATGCCCTTTTAAGGGCAATGCCCATCCAAATGTCCTTTTCAGGGCAATGGGGAGCTTAGGTTTTTTTAGTTAGGTTTTTATTTGGGGGGTTGGTTGTGTGGGTGGTGGGTGGGTTTTACTGTTGGGGGGTTGTTTGTATTTTTTTTTACAGGTAAAAGAGACGATTTCTTTAGGGCAATGCCCCGCAAAAGGCCCTTTTAAGGGCTATTGGTAGTTTAGTTTAGGCTAGGGTTTTTTTATTTGGGGGGGCTTTTTATTTTGATAGGGCTATTAGATTAGGTGTAATTAGTTTAAATATCTGATAATTTGTTTATTTTGTGCAATTTAGTGTGTGTTTGTTTTTTGTAATTTAGGTAATTTTATTTAATTTATTTAATTTATTTAATTGTAGTATAAGGTAAGGTGTTAGTGTAACTCAGGTTAGGTTTTATTTTACAGGTAAATTTGTATTTATTTTAGCAAGGTAGTTAGTAAATAGTTAATAACTATTTAGTAACTATTCTACCTAGTTAAAAAAATACAAACTTGCCTGTAAAATAAAAATAAAACCTAAGCTAGCTACAATGTAACTATTAGTTATATTGTAGCTAGTTTAGGGTTTATTTTATAGGTAAGTATTTAGTTTTAAATAGGAATTATTTAGTTAATGATAGGAATTTTTATTTAGATTTCTTTTAATTATATTTAAGTTAGGGGGTGTTAGGGTTAGACTTAGGTATATGGGTTAATAACTTTAGTATAGTGGCGGCAATGTTGGGGGCTGCAGATTAGGGGTTAATAACTGTAATGTAGGTTGCGGTGATGTTAGAGACAGCAGGTTAGGGGTTAATAATATTTTACTAGTGTTTGCGATGCGGGAGTGCAACGGTTTTGGGGTTAATATGTTTATTCTAGTGGCGGCGATGTCGGGAGCGGCAGATTAGGGGTTAATAATATTTAACTAGTGTTTGTGATGCAGGAGTGCGGCGGTTTAGGGTTTAATATGTTTAGTATAGTGGCGGCAATGTCGGGAGCGGCAGATTAGGGGTTAATATTTTTATTCTAGTGTTTGCGATGCGGGAGGGCCTCGGTTTAGGGGTTAATAGGTAGTTTATAGGTGTTAGTGCACTTTTTAGTACTTTAGTTATGAGTTTTATGCTACAGCTTTGTAACGTAAAACTCATAACTACTGACTTTAGAATGCGTTACGAATCTTGCGGGATAGGCTGTACCGCTCACTTTTTGGCCTCCAAAAAAAAGCTTGTAATATCGGCGCTATGGAAGTCCCATTGAAAAAAGACTTTACGAAAATTGCATAAGTTAATTTGCGCTAAGGCCAAAAAAGTGTGCGGGACAGCTGTACCTATAAGGCTCGTAATAGCAGCGGTAGTGAAAAAGCAGCGTTATAACCCATAACGCTGCTTTTTACTCATAATGCAAAACTCGTAATCTAGCCGTTAATTAATTGCCCATAAAAAGCTTTACTAAAAATACCTATTAATATACCTAAACAAACTGTAAGAGCAAATAAATAGGAATATTGCTTAAATAATGAAGGGACGTCTCCCTTAAGAAGAATACTGTGGCAATATAAAATACAGTTAAAAAAGCATAACAGAAAACCGGTTATTATGGTATCTATGAACCAAAATATTAGCAGCAACGTACTAATGAAATATTATGTAAAATATAGCTCAAATCAGCTCAAAACATTGGTGGATAGGCGGCAAGTGGTATATCTAGTTTATATGATTGCCTTATTAAGCCACTTAATGCTACCACCTTATATCTCCACTCTTAATAACAAGTGATATCCTTAGGGGTTCTGACTCCTAAATGTATGTCAGGCAATGGACAGTGCCGATATCGGTGTGTAAATCAAAGTTTAGCAAAGCCGTAATAATTAATCAGCATGTAAGTCAAAGTTTAGCAGATCACCAAGGTGTATCATAAAGAGTTGTATTGTCCCGCTCTTGTATAGTAGGATATTACCTCACTTGCGTATGTTCTTCTTAGATTTAGGACACTTAGCCACAATCTCGGCTCACCTCAGCGTACTGCACCAGCGGTATTCTCTTCACAGTGGGGCAGTCATATAACAAGTAATTTCACTGGGAATCAGGAAATCCTTAGATGCTGACAGCGTGGGTTCAAGCACTATAGAGAACAAGTAGTGAACGGCCGTTCAAAGTTTTCAGCTCCTTAGACCTCCGTCTGTATGCCAGACTCCTAAGGTCTTGGAAAGTGCTTAAAAAATATAGTGATGTATCTGGTTGTTGATGCGTTTCGCCCACAATGCAGGGCTTTATCAAAACATGATATGCATCCTTGGTGTCTGCCAATTTAAATCCCCCTCCTTTGTATTCCATTGGTCCATTTTGGGCTTTCAATTAAAGGTGGATTAGCTTTATTATTCATAAGGTGGATTTGTTGTATATAGTAAATGTATTGCGAGTTTTTAGACTGCTTGATTTTTTCATTTATATGCACATAGAAGTCTTAGATAGTTGCTCATATTTATTTTGTTAATTACATATTTACATCTATATCGAGGTGTTAATTGTATCATAATATGACGCAAAGAACCATTAAATACCATTGTCTTCATAATATTAATAATGTGTACACACTGCTGGAAATAACATAAAGTGTAAAGCTTTGGCAATACAATAATACTAGAGAAGGAAATTATATACCTACAACAAGAGAATAAAAAATAGAATAAATAATTTTGAGTAAAAAAATTAGAATAGAAAATTTAGAATAATTGAAGATTGGAACACAGACAAAAAGCCAAACAGACCATTTTGTACTCATTAGGCTTAAGTGACAAGAAAGGGGGAAACATCTAGTTCTGAATTTAAACCTAGGGGGTGTAGAGTCTGCATATTATAGATTAACTCGGCTTCCTTTCTTAAAAGTTTATGTTCAAAGTTCCCACCTCTCCAATCTGGCGTGACCTTTAAAATACCCCAAAATTTGAAGTCTCGTAGGTTATTCTTATGAATTACATGAAAATGGTTATATAGATGTGTATCTAGGTTACCCTTTTCGATACAGCACAGATGTTCGCGTATCTGTTCTCTTAGGGTCCTAGTGGTCTTGCCGATATACTGCTTATTACATGAGCACTCAATAATCCTTTTTTGAACTCACTTGGAGCAAGAATGCTTTTTACATTTCTGGCTTTCCTATATAATATATATGGGGAGTCAGGCATTTTATCCTGAATAATTGGATCCATCTGGATTAGGTGCCATTGTTTCTTCATAGGTTTTCTAAGCAGATGATTATCACAGTTATAGTCTGTCACCAGGAGAACTTTACATTTGTCTGATTCATTCTCTTGCGGTTCAGTCTTCGCTTTTTTATAAGTTAGTAGACTATTTCTACCCTTTACTTCAACCTGATCCCTTTCTTTTTTAATTATATTAGGGTTATATCCCCTATCTAAAAAAATTGTTTTCCAGAATTTGCTCCGCATAGTCTGAAAGTCTCGAGCAGTTACGTTTCATCCTTGGACACTGTCCTTTTTGTATATTATTTTTCCATTTACTAAGATGGCAACTGTTAAAATGTATTAGGTTGTTAGTGTTGACTTTTTGAAAATGTGTCTTAGTAATTAAGCTATTATTCATTATCTCAATGTCCAGATCTAGGAAAGTAATTTTATCTGTGCTGTAGGTGTGGGTGAAGCAGATACCTATATTTTTCCTGTTCATCTCTAGTAAAAAAGTATCCAGGTCTGTAGAAGGCTCCTTCCAGATAAAAATTACGTTGTCAATGTACCTTTTATAGAGTACGAAATTCGCACCCAGTCTATGTGGGATGATGAACTCTTCCTCCAACTTGCCTAGAAATAGGTTGACATAGTTGGGTGCGAATCTTGTACCCATTGCTGTCCCCCGTATTTTCAAGAAGAACTTATTGTTAAAAGAGAAATAGTTCTGATTCAGCATAAAATCTATTCCTTGCAGTATAAAATCTCTCTGTTTTTTATTTAATCTGGAATCTCTGGTCATGAAAAAATCTGCAAGAATTGAAAGTCATTTTTTGAGAGGAGAGCCCAGCAGGACAAGGGACATCCAGATAGTCACAAATGCCCCCCCCCCCTTAAGAAAAAGAAACAGAGAGGCACAAGAGGAGGAAGAAAGGGAAAGAGACAGGAAGAGAATAAAATAGAGGTCACCTCTGGGATATTCAACCTGAGCATTAGCACATTGACTAAAGAAGTATTAAATCTAGGCCTCATTTTTGTACCCACAACAAGACAACAAATGTAACACCCATATACATATAAGTCAGTATGTAAGGAAGTTAACCCTTAAAGGGACAGTCTACAATAGAAATGTAATTGTTTTAAAAGATAGATAATCCCTTTATTACCCATTCCTCAGTTTTGTATAACTAACACAGTTATATTAATATACTTTTAACCTCTGTGATTATCTTGTATCTAAGCCTCTACAAACTGCCCCTTTATTTCAGTTCTTTTGACAGACTTGCAGTTTAGCCAATCACCGCCTGCTCCCAGATAACTTCACGTGCATGAGCACAGTGTTATCTATATGAAACACGTGAACTAACACCCTCTAATGGTGAAAAACTGTTAAAATGCATTCTGAAAAGAGGTGACCTTCAAGGTTTAAGAAATTAGCATATGAACCTCCTAGGTTAAGCTTTCAACTAAGAATACCAAGAGAACAAAGCAAAATTGGTGATAAAAGTAAATTGGAAAATTGTTTAAAATTACATGCCCTATCTGAATCATGAAAGTTTATTTTGGACTAGACTGTCCCTTTAAGAAATTCTTTATGAAGAATCCAATTGAAAGAAACATAAGACAGAATTTGACATACACAACTGAAGGAAAAAATAACCCTGAGATGAGACACACAGATTTGAAACCAAAGTCAAATTTTTTTCCCTCAAATGAGAAAGGCAGGAATCTCGAACTCTTAGAGAAACTACTACAGAAAGATATAGCAAATGTGAAATTGAATAAATACACTACTAACAACCTGACTAGAAAAGAGAAGATTATTCAAAATCTCCAAAAAGATAAAGGGTTAAACATCAAGCCAGCGGATAAGGGTGGAGGGGTAGTAATACTGGATACTACAAAGTATATAGATGAAGCTAACAGACTACTGAACCACACAGATACAGTACTTACCGCAAATTGAAATTAGATCCCACAAAAAAAATTCTTATTAAGACTGACAGGAATTCTAGATAGTGCAAAATAAAAAGGAATCATTTTAAACAGGGTATATAACTTCCTACACCCCAAGTACCCCAAAATTCCGGTATTTTGTTATCTGCTGAAGATCCATAAAGACCTGGTAAACCCATCGGGGAGACTGATTATATTGGGCATTGGATCTATTACGTCCCATCTCTCCCAATACATTGATAGATTTTTGCAGAACTACATAAAATATTGGCACCTCATACTTTAAGGATACCACAGACATTTTGCAATGCCTGAGTCAAATACAATGGGAAGAAAACTATATATTAGGGACTTGTAATGTATCTTCTTTGTACACAAGTATACAGCATCAGTTAGGGAAGGAGGCTACAGATCTATTCATGACCAGAGATTCCACATTAAATAAAGAATAGAGAGATTTTATACTGCAGGGAATAGATTTTATATTGAATCAGAACTCTCTTTTAACAAAAAGTTCTTTCTGCAAATACGGGGGACAGTAATGGGTACGAGATTCGCACCCAGCTATGCCAACCTATTTCTAGGCAAGTGAGAGGAAGAGTTCATCATCCCACATAGACTGGGTGCGAATCTTGTACTCTATAAAAGGTACATTGACAACATAAATTATATCTGGAAGGGGCCTTCTACAGACCTGGATACTTTTTTACTAAAGATGAACAGGAAAAATATAGTTATCTGCTTCACCCACACCTACAGCACAGATAAAATTACTTTCCTAGATCTGGACATTGAGATAATGAATAATAGCTTAATTACTAAGACACATTTTAAAAAAGTTGACTCCAACAACCTCATACATTTTAACAGTTGCCATCTTAGTAAATGGAAAAATAATATACCAAAAGGTAGGTGTCTAAGGATAAAACGTAACTGCTCAAGACTTTAAAAAAGCAAGGGATCAGGTTGAAGTAAAGGATAGAAATAGTCTACTAATTTATAAAAATGCGAAGACTGAACCGCAAGAGAATGAATCAGACAAATTTAAGGTTCTCCTGGTAACAGACTATAACTGTGATAATCATCTGTTTAGAAAAAGTATGAAGAAACATTGGCACCTAATCCAGACAGATCCAATTATAGGGGCTAAAATGCCTGACTCCCCATATATATTATATAGGAAAGCCAGAAATGTAAAAAGCATTCTTGCTCCTAGTGAGTTCAAAAAAGGAGAAAATAAACTACTGAGGGAAGGTGACATCCAAGGGGATTTACTGAATGTTTTTTTTCCAGTGTTTTGGGTGTAGATCTTGTAGATATAGTAGTACGTGTAAAGAAATTAAATCAAGACAGAATGATTATATACACAAAATTAACGGGGTAGTAAGATGTCAGGATAAGGATGTAGTTTACATTATTGAGTGCTCATGTAATAAGCAGTATATCGGCAAGACCACTAGGACCCTGAGAGTACGTATACGCAAACATCTGTGCTGTATCGAAAAGGGGAACCTAGATACACATCTATGTAACCATTTTCATGTAACACATAAGAATATCCTACGGGACTTCAAATTTTGGGGTATTTTAAAGGTCACACCAGATTGGAGAGGTGGGAACTTTGAACAGAAACTTTTAAGAAAGGAAACTGAATTAATCTACAATATGCAGACTCTACACCCCTAGGTTTAAATTCAGAACTAGATGTATCCCCCTTTCTTATCACTTAAGCCTAATGAGTAAAAAAAATGGTCTGTTTGGCTTTTTGTCTGTGCTCCAATCTTCAATTTTTTAAAATTTTATACAACATATTTTAAAATTTTATACAAAATGTTTAAAAAAAAATTATAATTTTTCTATTCTAAATTTTGTACTCAAAATGATTTATTCTATTTTTTATTCTCTTGGTATATGATTTCCTTCTCTAGTTTTCTTGTAATGCCAAAGTTTATACTTCAAGATATTTCCAGCAGTGTGTACACATTATTAATATTTTGAAGACAATTGTATTTAATGGTTCTTTACGTCATATTATGATACAATTAACACCTCGATATAGATGTAAATATGTCATTAACAAAATAAATATGAGCAACTATCTAAGGCCTAGATTTGGAGTTTGGCGTTAGCCGTGAAAACCAGCGTTAGAGGCTCCTAACGCTGGTTTTAGGCTAACTCCGGTATTTGGAGTCACTCAAAAAAGGGTCTAACGCTCACTTTTCAGCCGCGACTTTTCCATACCGCAGATCCCCTTACGTCAATTGCGTATCCTGGCCTAGATTTGGAGTTTGGCGTTAGCCGTGAAAACCAGCGTTAGAGGCTCCTAACGCTGGTTTTAGGCTAACTCCGGTATTTGGAGTCACTCAAAAAAGGGTCTAACGCTCACTTTTCAGCCGCAACTTTTCCATACCACAGATCCCCTTACGTCAATTGCGTATCCTATCTTTTCAATGCGATTTTTCTAACTCCGGTATTTAGAGTCGTGTCTGAAGTGAGCGTTAGAAATCTAACAACAAAACTCCAGCCGCAGAAAAAAGTCAGTAAATCAGAGCTTTCTGGGCTAACGCCGGTTTATAAAGCTCCTAACTACTGTACTCTAAAGTACACTAACACCCATAAACTACCTATGTACCCCTAAACCGAGGTCCCCCCACATCGCCGCCACTCGATTAAATTTTTTTAACCCATAATCTGCCGACCGCCACCTACTTTATACTTATGTACCCCTAATCTGCTGCCCCTAACACCGCCGACCCCTGTATTATATTTATTAACCCCTAATCTGCCCCCCACAACGTCGCCGCCAGCTACCTACAATAATTAACCCCTAATCTGCCGACCGCAAAGCGCCGCCACCTACATTATAGCTATGTACCCCTAATCTGCTGCCCCTAACACCGCCGACCCCTATATTATATTTATTAACCCCTAATCTGCCCCCCTCAACGTCGCCTCCACCTGCCTACACTTATTAACCCCTAATCCGCCTCACTAACCCTATAATAAATAGTATTAACCCCTAATCTGCCCTCCCTAACATCGCCGACACCTAACTTCAATTATTAACCCCTAATCTGCCGACCAGAGCTCACCGCTATTCTAATAAATGTATTAACCCCTAAAGCTAAATCTAACCCTAACACTAACACCCCCCTAAGTTAAATATAATTTAAATCTAACGAAATAAATTAACTCTTATTAAATAAATTATTCCTATTTAAAGCTAAATACTTACCTGTAAAATAAACCCTAATATAGCTACAATATAAATTATAATTACATTGTAGCTATTTTAGGATTAATATTTATTTTACAGGCAACTTTGTAATTATTTTAACCAGGTACAATAGCTATTAAATAGTTAAGAACTATTTAATAGTTACCTAGTTAAAATAATTACAAAATTACCTGTAAAATAAATCCTAACCTAAGTTACAATTAAACCTAACACTATACTATCATTAAATTAATTAAATAAAATACCTACAATTAAACCTAACACTACACTATCAATACATTAATTAAATACAATATCTACAAATAACTACAATGAAATAAACTAACTAAAGTACAAAAAATAAAAAAGAACTAAGTTACAAAAAATAAAAAAATATTTACAAACATAAGAAAAATATTACAACAATTTTAAACTAATTACACCTACTCTAAGCCCACTAATAAAATAACAAAGACCCCCAAAATAAAAAATGCCCTACCCTATTCTAAATTACTAAAGTTAAAAGCTCTTTTACCTTACCAGCCCTGAACAGGGCCCTTTGCGGGGCATGCCCCAAGAAGTTCAGCTCTTTTGCCTGTAAAAAAAAACATACAATACCCCCCCCCCAACATTACAACCCACCACCCACATACCCCTAATATAACCCAAACCCCCCTTAAATAAACCTAACACTAAGCCCCTGAAGATCTTCCTACCTTGTCTTCACCATACCAGGTTCACCGATCGGTCCAGAAGAGCTCTTCCGATGTCCTGATCCAAGCCCAAGCGGGGGACTGAAGATGTCCATGATCTGGTAGAAGTCTTCATCCAAGCGGGGCAGAAGAGGTCTTCCATCCGATTGAAGTCTTCATCCAGGCGGCATCTTCTATCGACATCCATCTGGAGCGGAGCGGCAGCATCCTGAAGACGTCCGACGCGGAACATCCATCCTGGCCGACGACTGAACGACAAATGACGGTTCCTTTAAATTACGTCATCCAAGATGGCGTCCCTCGAATTCCAATTGGCTAATAGGATTCTATCAGCCAATCGGAATTAAGGTAGGAATATTCTGATTGGCTGATGGAATGAGCCAATCAGAATCAAGTTCAATCCGATTGGCTGATCCAATCAGCCAATCAGATTGAGCTTGCATTCTATTGGCTGTTCCGATCATTGATTGAACTTGATTCTGATTGGCTGATTCCATCAGCCAATCAGAATATTCCTACTTTAATTCCGATTGGCTGATAGAATCCTATCAGCCAATCGAAATTCGAGGGACGCCATCTTGGATGACGTCATTTAAAGGAACCGTCATTTGTCGTTCAGTCGTCGGCCAGGATGGATGTTCCGCGTCGGAGGTCTTCAGGATGCTGCCGCTCCGCTCCAGATGGATGTCGATAGAAGATGCCGCCTGGATGAAGACTTCAATCGGATGGAAGACCTCTTCTGCCCCGCTTGGATGAAGACTTCTATCAGATCATGGACATCTTCAGCCCCCCGCTTGGGCTTGGATCAGGACATCGGAGGAGCTCTTCTGGACCGATCGGTGAACCTGGTATGGTGAAGACAAGGTAGGAAGATCTTCAGGGGCTTAGTGTTAGGTTTATTTAAGGGGGGTTTGGGTTAGATTAGGGGTATGTGGGTGGTGGGTTGTAATGTTGTGGGGGGGGTATTGTATGTTTTTTTTTACAGGCAAAAGAGCTGAACTTCTTGGGGCATGCCCCGCAAAGGGCTCTGTTCAGGGCTGGTAAGGTAAAAGAGCTTTTAACTTTAGTAATTTAGAATAGGGTAGGGCATTTTTTATTTTGGGGGGCTTTGTTATTTTATTAGGGGGCTTAGAGTAGGTGTAATTAGTTTAAAATTGTTGTAATATTTTTCTTATGTTTGTAAATATTTTTTTATTTTTTGTAACTTAGTTCTTTTTTATTTTTTGTACTTTAGTTAGTTTATTTCATTGTAGTTATTTGTAGATATTGTATTTAATTAATGTATTGATAGTGTAGTGTTAGGTTTAATTGTAGGTAATTGTAGGTATTTTATTTAATTAATTTAATGATAGTATAGTGTTAGGTTTAATTGTAATTTAGGTTAGGATTTATTTTACAGGTAATTTTGTAATTATTTTAACTAGGTAACTATTAAATAGTTCTTAACTATTTAATAGCTATTGTACCTGGTTAAAATAATTACAAAGTTGCCTGTAAAATAAATATTAATCCTAAAATAGCTACAATGTAATTATAATTTATATTGTAGCTATATTAGGGTTTATTTTACAGGTAAGTATTTAGCTTTAAATAGGAATAATTTATTTAATAAGAGTTAATTAATTTCATTAGATTAAAATTATATTTAATTTAGGGGGGTGTTAGTGTTAGTGTTAGACTTAGCTTTAGGGGTTAATACATTTATTAGAATAGCGGTGAGCTCCGGTCGGCAGATTAGGGGTTAATGTTTGAAGTTAGGTGCCAGCGATGTTAGGGAGGGCAGATTAGGGGTTAATACTATTTATTATAGGGTTAGTGAGGCGGATTAGGGGTTAATAACTTTATTATAGTAGCGGTGCGGTCCGCTCGGCAGATTAGGGGTTAATAAGTGTAGGCAGGTGGAGGCGACGTTGTGGGGGGCAGATTAGGGGTTAATAAATATAATATAGGGGTCGGCAGTGTTAGGGGCAGCAGATTAGGGGTACATAAGGATAATGTAAGTAGCGGCGGTTTATGGAGCGGCAGATTAGGGGTTAAAAATAATATGCAGGGGTCAGCGATAGCGGGGACGGCAGATTAGGGGTTAATAAGTGTAAGGTTAGGGGTGTTTAGACTCGGGGTACATGTTAGGGTGTTAGGTGCAGACTTAGGAAGTGTTTACGCATAGCAAACAATGGGGCTGCGTTAGGAGCTGAACGCGGCTTTTTTGCAGGTGTTAGGTTTTTTTTCAGCTCAAACAGCCCCATTGTTTCCTATGGGGGAATCGCGCACGAGCACGTTTTTGAGGCTGGCCGCGTCCGTAAGCAACTCTGGTATCGAGAGTTGAAGCTGCGTTAAATATGCTCTACGCTCCTTTTTGGGAGCCTAACGCAGCCTTTATGTGGACTCTCAATACCAGAGTTATTTTTATGGTGCGGCCAGAAAAAAGCCGGCGTTAGCTACGCGGGTCCTTACCGACAAAACTCTAAATCTAGCCGTAAGACTTCTATGTGCATATAAATGAAAAAATCAAGCAGTCTAAAAACATTTTAAAATACATTTTCTATATACAACAAATCCACCTTATGAATAATAAAGCTAATCCACCTTTAATCGAAAGCCCAAAATAGACAAATGGGATACGAAGGAGGGGTATTTAAATTGGCAGACATCAAGGATGCATATCATGTTATGATAAAGTCCTGCATTGTGGCCGAAACACGTAAACAACCAGATACATCGCTATATCTTTTAAGCACTTTCCAATACCTGAGGAGTCTGGCATACAGACAGTGGTCTAAGGAGCTGAAAAATTTGAACGGCCATTCACTACTTGTTCTCTATAGTGCTTGAACTTATGCTGTCAGTATCTAATTCTAAGGATTTCCTGATTCCCAGTGACATCACTCATCACGTGACTGCACTACACCACAGTGAAGAGAATACCGCGGAGCACGACGCTGATGTGAGCTGCGATTATGGCTAAGTGTCCTAAATCTAAGAAGAACATACACAAGTAAGGTAATATCCTACTACACACGAACGGGACAGTACAACTCCTTGGTGATCTGCTAAACTTTGACTTACATGACGATTACGGCTTTGCTAAATTTTGACTTACATGCCGATATCGGCACTGTCCATTGCCTGACATACATTTAGGAGTCAGAACCCCTAAGGATATCACTTGTTAAGAGTGGAGATATAAGGTGGTAGCATTAAGTGGCTTAATAAGGCAATCATATAAACTAGATATACCACTTGCGTCTATCCACCAATGTTTTGAGCTGATTTTACTATACCATAGCACTGCTATATTTTACTTAATATTTCATTAGTACCTTGCTGTTAATATTTTGGTTCATAGATACCATTGTTTTAATAACTGGTTTTCTGTCATGCTTTTTTAACTGTATTTTATATTGCCACAGTATTCTTATAAAGGGAGACGTCCCTTCAATATTTAAGCCATATTCCTATTTATTTGATCTTATAGTTTTTTAGGTAAATTAATAGGTATGTTTAGTAAAGCTTTTTATGGGTAATTAATAAAATTATTTAGACCATACTCCAGTACTCCTCTGCTTGTTTTTTGCGCTCCATATTCTATTGTTTCAGGTGACTTTTTATATAAATAGTATAATAACAATCTTTATACAATGTATCCATAAACATATTTACCTTTTCATGGTCAACCAAATCTCCTTGTTTTCTAATAATTTTCTTTGCCAGATAAATTGCTAAAAATAAAACATAGATAAAAGCATGTATTAATATTACATTTAGTTTGTCAGTTTTATTTATAGCATATTTATTTTGTCACAAGTTATTAGGCCTACATGCATTCATGTTTTACAAACACCATTTTAACAGTTACTCACACTAACAAACCACACAGAACAGTGCGAGTGTCCATCATACGGTCTGACTGTAAGTGACTGCGAGACTGAATGAGTTGTGCATTAGGGTGTGAGTGTCAGAATGTACAAAGTTAGTGGGAGGGGGAGAGGGGTGATTATGAAAGTGTTGTAAATAAAATAATAAAAAAAGATAAATACACATTAAGGGCTAGATTACAAGTGGAGCACTAATTCATCATGCACCCGCAAACGGGCAAATTTGCAGTTTGCGGGGGCCCGATTAAATAATCAACCATTACAAGTGTCTGATTATAGCTACCACGGTAGCAATTAGTGCTTATAAAATTAACCAGAGATCAGATCTCTGGTTAATTTTATAAATGTCCAACAAATGCCCCCAAAATACAGTGTGATATACTTTATTAAAAAATAAAGATAAAAGGATTCGTTTTGTGCACGAATGACCAATAATATTGGACTTTCCTTATAAAAGACAGCACAACTTACACAGCATTAGAACTTGATAAATGCCTATATGGGGAAATGCGTTAATCTTATGTAAGCTGTGTACCGTCATAAGGATTACAAATAGCCTGAAAGATTTTGTTTTTTAAATATTCCTCCAGCCAATCAGACCACAAGAATTACATATCACGCAATTGGCTCCGTGCACGCTGGGAGAACGCTGAGGTAAAATCGGAAGTGAACGAGCTAGCTGTGAGAACGGCTTGCTACGTTCAGTAAATTCCAAATCCAGCTGAAACCTTAAGCAAGAGAAGCTTGTGAGTATCACTAAATATCTTGTGGATCTTATTTAGGAGACATTGGTTCTTTCTGTTTGCATCCACAAATACCCTGAAATTGCGAACATACAGCAAGTCAGGAGACTTACTCATACCTCCCAACATTTCAAAATTCAAGAGGGACAGCCTCCCCCGTGAAAAAATTGAAATGTGGTGGGCAGGAGCAGGGACGGGGCTTAAAAAAAAATCACAAGACCAAAGTAATATAAATAAAATTCTTAATAAAGTCATATCTCCATATCCGGAAAGAAATTTATCAGGTAAGCATCATTTTTTTTTTATTCTACACTCTATCTGAATTATGAATGAAAAATGCTGGGTTTCATGCCCTCTTAATTTAACTCGTAATTAAAATAATAATAAAAAGTAACAATACACTACTAAGAGCTAGGTAAACGCCTCAGTAAGCAAATAATAAGATACATATATGTGCAACCATCAATCAGCAACACCAATCGGCAGCTAGCTCCCAGAAGTGCATTTCTGCTCCTAAGACTACCTAGGTATGCTTTTCAACAAAGGATACCAAGAGAATGAAGAAAATTAGATAACAAAAGTAAACTAGAAAGTTATTTAAAATTCTATGCTCTATCTGAATCATGAAAGAAAAATGTAGTGTTTCATGTTCCTTTTACCCCTTTACCCATTATGCATACATATACATCGTGGGATACTTTGCTTATCGTATCGCATGACGTATATATACACGTCAGAGCTGCAGGAAGTTTGAGCAGTCTCGGCTGTTAAAGGGACATAAAACCCTTTTTTTTTTTTTTCTTTTATGATTCAGACACACAATTTTAAAAAACTTTCCAATTTGTTATCAAATTTTCTTAGTTTTCTTGTTATCCTTTGTTGAAAAGCAAGGATGTAAGCTCAGGAGTGTGCAACAATTTTATACATTAGCAGAATCACTAGATGGCAGCACTATTTCCTGTTATGTAGTGTTTCAGGCATGTGCACGCTACCTACCTAGGTATCTCTTCAACAATGAATACCATGAGAAGGAAGCAAATTTGATAATAGAAGTAAATTGGAAACTTTTTTTTAAATTGTATTCTCTATCTGAAAAATTAAATACATATTTGGGGTTTAATGTCCCTTTAAGTTACAGCCAAGAGCTGGAGTTTCTGAGCTCCAGCAATTTGCCTGCATATGGAACTGGAGTGATAATCCAGCAATTTGCCTGCATATGCAACTGGAGTGGTATAGAAGGAGGGAGCGCCAAATTGGCTAAAGTATCTAATGAACTATACAGGCTAAAAAATCTATATAAATCTAAAAAAAGAGAATCTAAGTGTACGGTTTTAGTCAAATTGATGTAGTTAACATTTATTCAAAATACATATAATAGGGAACCCTATACAAAATTTTAAGAAAACAAGGCAAAAACAAAATAATATAAAATAAAAACAAAACAGAGTAAGTTAAGTCTTCAGATATTATAAAAAAATGGCCAGTGATTACTGTGTGATAACAGTGTAATATCCTCAGATATTAAATATAAAAGGTGTCCAGTAGTGGTTAGTGTCCAGTGATAAATAATGTGTCCTCTATAATTGTGTCCAATTTATACCCAAACGCAAGTCTCCTAGGCCTAGATTTGGAGTTTGGCGGTAGCCGTGAAAACCAGCGTTAGAGGCTCCTAACGCTGGTTTTAGGCTACCTCCGGTATTTGGAGTCAGTCAAAAAAGGGTTTAATGCTCACTTTTCAGCCGCGACTTTTCCATACCGCAGATCCCCTTACGTCAATTGCGTATCCTATCTTTACAATGGGATCTTTCTAACTCCGGTATTTAGAGTCGTGTCTGAAGTGAGCGTTAGAATTCTAACGACAAAACTCCAGCCGCAGAAAAAAGTCAGTAGTTAAGAGCTTTCTGGGCTAACGCCGGTTTATAAAGCTCTTAACTACTGTACTCAAAAGTACACTAACACCCATAAACTACCTATGTACCCCTAAACCGAGGTCCCCCCACATCGCCGCCACTCGATAACATTTTTTTAACCCCTAATCTGCCGACCGCCACCTACGTTATACTTATGTACCCCTAATCTGCTGCCCCTAACACCGCCGACCCCTATATTATATTTATTAACCCCTAACCTGCCCCCGACAACATCGCCGACACCTACCTACAATAATTAACCCCTAATCTGCTGCCCCTAACACCGCCGACCCCATATTATATTTATTAACCCCTAATCTGCCCCCCTCAACGTCGCCTCCACCTGCCTACACTTATTAACCCCTAATCTGCCGAGCGGATCTCACCGCTACTATAATAAAGTTATTAACCCCTAATCCGCCTCACTCCCGCCTCACTAACCCTATAATAAATAGTATTAACCCCTAATCTGCCCTCCCTAACATCGCCGACACCTAACTTCAATTATTAACCCCTAATCTGCCAACTGGAGCTCACCGCTATTCTAATAAATGTATTAACCCCTAAAGCTAAATCTAACCCTAACACTAACACCCCCCTAAATTAAATATAATTTTAATCTAACGAAATTAATTAACTCTTATTAAATAAATTATTCCTATTTAAAGCTAAATACTTACCTGTAAAATAAACCCTAATATAGCTACAATATAACAAATAATTATATTGTAGCTATTTTAGGATTAATATTTATTTTACAGGTAACTTTGTATTTATTTTAACCAGGTACAATAGCTATTAAATAGTTAAGAACTATTTAATAGCTAAAATAGTTCAAATAATTACAAATTTACCTGTAAAATAAATCCTAACCTAAGTTACAATTAAGCCTAACACTACACTATCAATAAATTAATTAAATAAAATACCTATAATTATCTACAATTAAACCTAACACTACACTATCAATAAATAAATTAAATACAATTCCTACAAATAAATACAATGAAATAAACTAACTAAAGTACAAAAAATAAAAAATAACTAAGTTACAAAAAATAAAAAAATATTTACAAACATTAGAAATATATTACAACAATTTTAAACTAATTACACCTACTCTAAGCCTCCTAATAAAATAACAAAGCCCCTTAAAATAAAAAAATGCCCTACCCTATTCTAAATTAAATAAGTTCAAAGCTCTTTTACCTTACCAGCCCTGAACAGGGCCCTTTGCGGGGCATGCCCCAAGAAGTTCAGCTCTTTTGCCTGTAAAAAAAACCATACAATACCCCCCCCAACATTACAACCCACCACCCACATACCCCTAATCTAACCCAAACCCCCCTTAAATAAACCTAACACTAAGCCCCTGAAGATCTCCCTACCTTGAGTCGTCTTCACCCAGCCGAGCCAAATTCTTCATCCAAGCGGAGCAAGAAGAGGTCTTCCATCCGATTGAAGTCTTCATCCAAGCGGGATCTTCTACTGTCATCCATCCGGAGCGGAGCGGCAGCATCCTGAAGACCTCCAACGCGGAACATCCATCCTGGCCGACGACTGAACGACGAATGACGGTTCCTTTAAATGACGTCATCCAAGATGGCGTCCCTCGAATTCCGATTGGCTGATAGGATTCTATCAGCCAATTGGAATTAAGGTAGGAATATTCTGATTGGCTGATGGAATCAGCCAATCAGAATCAAGTTCAATCCGATTGGCTGATCCAATCAATGTTTGTAAATATTTTTTTATTTTTTGTAAGTTAGTTCTTTTTTATTTGTTGTACTTTAGTTAGTTTATTTCATTGTATTTATTTGTAGGAATTGTATTTAATTTATTTATTGATAGTGTAGTGTTAGGTTTAATTGTAGATAATTATAGGTATTTTATTTAATTAATTTATTGATAGTGTAGTGTTAGGTTTAATTGTAACTTAGGTTAGGATTTGTTTTACAGGTAAATTTGTAATTATTTTAACTATTTTAGCTATTAAATAGTTCTTAACTATTTAATAGCTATTGTACCTGGTTAAAATAAATACAAAGTTACCTGTAAAATAAATATAAATCCTAAAATAGCTATAATATAATTATAATTTATATTGTAGCTATATTAGGGTTTATTTTACAGGTAAGTATTTAGCTTTAAATAGGAATAATTTATTTAATAAGAGTTAATTAATTTCGTTAGATTAAAATTATATTTAATTTAGGGGGGGTGTTAGTGTTAGGGTTAGACTTAGCTTTAGGGGTTAATACATTTATTAGAATAGCGGTGAGCTCCAGTCGGCAGATTAGGGGGTAATAATTGAAGTTAGGTGTCGGCGATGTTAGGGAGGGCAGATTAGGGGTTAATACTATTTATTATAGGGTTAGTGAGGCGGATTAGGGGTTAATAACTTTATAATAATAGCGGTGCGGTCCGCTTGGCAGATTAGGGGTTAATAAGTGTAGGCAGGTGGAGGCGACGTTGTGGGGGGCAGATTAGGGGTTAATAAATATAATATAGGGGTCAGCGGTGTTAGGGGCAGCATATTAGGGGTACATAGGGATAATGTATGTAGCGGCGGTTTACGGAGCGGAAGATTAGGGGTTAAAAATAATATGCAGGGGTCAGCGATAGCGGGGGCGGCAGAATAGGGGTTAATAAGTGTAAGGTTAGGGGTGTTTAGACTCGGGGTACATGTTAGAGTGTTAGGTGCAGACGTAGGAAGTGTTTCCCCATAGCAAACAATGGGGCTGCGTTAGGAGCTGAACGCGGCTTTTTTGCAGGTATTAGTTTTTTTTTTCAGCTCAAACAGCCCCATTGTTTCCTATGGGAGAATCGTGCACAAGCACGTTTTTGAGGCTGGCCGTAAGCAACTCTGGTATCGAGAGTTGCAGTTGCGTTAAATATGCTCTACGCTTCTTTTTTGGAGCCTAACGCTGACATTATATGGACTCTCAATACCAGAGTTATTTTAAAGGCGCGGCCAGAAAAAAGCCAGCGTTAGCTACGCAGGTCGTTACCGACAAAACTCTAAATCTAGCCGCTAGTGTTGTAAATTCCAAGTTAGTGATGTCCAGTAGATCTAATTAGATGTCCTCTTAGAGGAGAAGAAAAAAGTGAAAAAAAATATCTGCAAATAGGGTAAGCCTATTTCTATTAGTCCTTATATTATTGTAAATGGTACTGTACTATGTGAATTTTATTTTTACAGGTATCAACTATATTGGATTCACGTTTCTTTTTTTGGTTCAATATCTATTTTATGGCTAACCTTTTTTTAATTCTATTTTTTTTTTTTCACTTTTTTCTTCTCCTCTGAGATGGGTGGGTGTTAGGGTTAGGCTTAGGGTTACGTTAGGGTTAGGTTTAGAGGTTAATAGATTTATTTAGTGGTAGTGATGTGGGAGGCCAGAGGTTTAGGGGTTAATAACTTTAGTATAGTGGCGGCGCCATCAGAAGCGGCAGATCAGGGGTTAATAGTTTTATAGCAAACTATTAAAAATAGGGAGAAAATAAGGAGAAGTAGTCCTTATAAAAAGATAGGGAATTCAGCACTCTCATATACACATTTAAAGAGACAGAGCTTTTTGTAAATAATAAAATTCTGAGTGCCTTGCAAGCATGCTAGTTGTCAAGTCTTTATTCTGGGTTTCCACCTGGCTCCACACTTAGATCCCTTTTATCTTAAATACTTAGGTTGATACCTTGAGATATTTATATCTCTGTCTCTTAAAATGTGTATATGAGAGTGCTGAATTCCCTATCTTTTATAAGGACTACTTCTCCTTATTTTCTCCCTATTTTTAATAGTTTGCTATACTTATATAGGGTCTGCACCTCTAGTTTGATATTATTACACATAGCTAAAATATTGGTAAATGACTCCCTTATTTCCATTTTTTATTTTAAGTCAATAGTTTTATGTAGGTGGCAGCGATGTTGGGGGCAGCAGGTTAGGGGTTAATAACATTATGTGGGGGGTGGCAATGTTGGGGGCGGCAGATTAGGGGTTAATAACTGTATGTAGGTGGCGGCGATGTTGGGGGGCAGCAGAATAGTGGTGTTTAGACTCTGGGTTTATGTTAGGTTTAAACATTATTTTCTTTTTCTCCATAGACATCAATGGGGCTGCGTTACGGAGCTTTTGTTTCCACGAACGCAGGTGTTAGACTTTTTTTTTTTCCCGGCTCTCCCCATTGATGTCTATGGGGAAATTGTGCACAAGCACGTCAAAGCAGCGCTTGTTTTCGGTGCGGTATGAAGCTCAACGCAACCATTTAGTCTGCGCAAGCCTGCATTTTTAAAACTCATAATACCAGCGCTATAGGGAGGTGAAATAATGCCGCTTTTCTGGCAGTCGTTAAAATCCCTATAGCACTCAAAACTCGTAATCTAGCTGTTAGGCAGCAAATCAAACACAAGCTCAAACCACTGGTATAGCTATGTGAGCTCTGTATTTAATTAGCCTTTGCAGAGACAGTGCTAAATATTTTTTATCTTATTTGGACATTTAATAATAGATTCTTTAAAACTGCTCTCTGCATTCCCCAATAATATTCTAGATTCACATCTTTAAAGTCAGCAAAAATGCACAGTAACACACTACATAGCATACACTTACACATGCAGATACACACACTTCATAGCATACACTTACACATGCAGATACACACACACTACATAGCATACACTTACACATGCAGATACACACACTTCATAGCATACACTTACACATGCAGATACACACACACACACACACACACTACATAGCATACACTTATACATGCAGATACACACACTACATAGCATACACTTATACATGCAGATACAAACACACACACACTACATAGTATACACTTACACATGCAGATACACACACACACACACACTACATAGTATACACTTACACATGCAGATACACACACACACACACACACACATACACACACTACATAGCATACACTTACACATGCAGATACACACACACACACATACACACACTACATAGCATTCACTTACACATACAGATACACACACTACATAGCATACACATACATACAGATACACACACTACATAGCATACACTTATATATACAGATACACACACACACACTACATAGCATACACTTATACATGCACATTCACACACACACACACACACTACATAACATACACTTATACATGCACACACACACACACACACACTACATAGAGAACATCTGTCCTATATATCAGGAGACAAACCATGCTCTGCATTATCAAGGCATTTCCTTGAAATGCATAATCAGAATGTAACTAGCTTTGAGTGGCAAGCAATAGAACAGATCCCAAAGAAACCTAGAGGAGGGGACAGACAAGCAGTCTTAAACAGACAAGAGACCTACTGGATTTTCAAACTGAAAAGTTTGATACCAGCAGGGTTCAATTCAGAACATGATATAATTAACTACTGGCACAGATAAGTCCAGAGTTGATTATTATTATCATTTCCATCTAATCATATATTGTAGCTTGATACACAAATAAAATAAACTATTGGCCACCCAAGCATTAATAGTTACTATGTGAATAATTATATCATTAAATATTGTGAGAAAGATAAAGCATCTATGGGGTAGTTTGTTCCCGTTTGTTGGTCTCTCCTCCTCATCTATTCTGCAAACTTTATTGTTTGGGATATATTGTTCCTAACATATTAAATTACTGTACAGAGTTATATGTGAGGTAAATTAGACAAGAGAATGATGTACAGGTAGTCACTATTTAATATAATGAGCAATTGTTTGGATACCATCACTTCCCTCAACACTAACTATTGGTTACGAATGTGAGCTATAAATTTAATAATTACCATTATCTGTATAAACCTAATATAGTTGGTTACTTGTAAGGAGGCCCTAATTTATTCAGAAGTATAGATTCCATACCGCAGTTATAGGATGTGTGGTGATATCCCTTTAAGAGATGACTGTTCATAAAAGGTCCCTTTAATTCTGTTTATGGGTCTGTTCAGAAATATAGTTTCTTTAACGCTATGTTAGATTGTGTGGTCCCTTTAAGAGATGACTGTTTATAAAATGCTCCTTTAGTATCTTAAGTATCTGTAACCAAATATCTAGGTATGCGTGATATATGTTTGGTCAAAGCTCTGGTATATAGTGTTTATCCAAGGTAGCATTTAATCAATGTTAATACTAGCATGCATTTTATTCATTTATCAATGCTAATTTGTATATATCCATGTTTGTCCCACTGTGCTTATCAAGGGTTAACTGGTAAATCACTTACCACAATCACACAACCTAAGGTGCTAAGACAGTTGATGATTTTAACCAATCACGCAGTTTTACATCCTATTTAGGATTGAAACAGATGTTTTAATTTTAGTCTATGATTACGGTCTTTTGACCGAAACCGGTCAGACTTTGTGCTGGCTTTGCATCTTTGCACTGTTATTCTATGCCTGTTTTTTAACTAATACCAAATAAAAAGGAACTTTTAATTAAATCCGGAGAATGGACTTCCTTGCTCTTTTCATATATCATTTATTGTGGATTGTCAGGAGTCCGCTACTATAGGATTACATTTTCCAGGATTTTGTTTTGGGGCAGTCCTGTCTATACACTTCCACTCTCGATACTAATACCAACACGGAGCTGCAAATAGGCACATATGGAGCCGCCTCCCACTTCCGGTCTGCTGACTTAGTGTTCCAACGTGTGAGAGAATCTGGCGCCAGCCAAGGAGCTGCTTCGAGACGCCGGACACGGGAAGGAACAGAAGAGTTGTGAGTAAATATCGCAGCTAGTTCCACAGAGGCTGGAAACTGAAGCCGGACTCTCTACAGGGGTGAGTGAAGCCATAAACTAACTGTTTGAAGTGAAATTTGATGTTTCTGAGACGCCATTTGGAAGGTGCTGCTGTTATCTTATCCACACTGGTCTGCGCAAGGTGCAGCAGTGTGTAGAAATAAAGAGTGTAATTGCTGCAGTATCTTTTCTCTAAGAGTTTTTCTTACTCTAAAGAGGGCGAATTATAAAACTACATAAGTCTCACCCTAGTAAAGTGAATCTGGCTGATAATTGATACGGAGAGCTGGGTGTTCCTGTTTGCCTTATACCAAGTTGAGAAGAATTGGTTTACCTCTTTGCTCTTACACTATTCTTAAAGGTTCATCTTTTATCTAAAACACACTACATAGCTCACACTTATACATGCAGATAAAAAACACACACACACTACATAGTATACACTTACACATGCAGATACACACACGCTACACAGTATACCCTTATACATGCAGATACACACTTATACATACAGATATATACACACACTACATAGCATACACTTATACATGCAGACACACACACACTACATAGCATACACTTACACATGCAGATACACACACACACATTTATAGGCACAACTGTGATTTGCCATATTCATTCTAGTTTGTGGACATTACAACGAAGAACACAGGATATATTTTTTATGTTTCTTTTAGATTTTAAAGTTGTTTATTGTTTATAGATGCTGCTACATATATTATTTTAGATGTTTAAACTTAAACGGACTGCAGCCGTTTTGGGAGATGTCCCACATCTGCTTTTATGTTTGTAATAAATGATTATTCCATACACTGTTTTTATTGATGTATTAGTATAGATATGACTTATATGTATATAGTCATAATCATATATATTTACAATTTACTGCCATCGCTGTGCGACTTACGCCTTTTGCTGTGCCGTGAGAGACGGCATGAGAAGGAGGCTCCCATTGGAGCCTATGGAAGCGCACACTAGTGAGCAGCAATGTGAACGTGAGCTTGCATTCGCATTTGCGTGCGCTGGTATTACTCAGTGGAGCGCAAATATCGTTTTCGCAAAAGTGATATTCTGCACTCTACTTGTAAGCTAGCCCTAAATAAATAAATTGTAAAAAATATATTACTACAATATTAAAAAATGCAAGTACACAAATCACACTGGAGGTGGACAAGCCAAGGTGATCATATAGATTGGTGAGGAAGATATATTTCAACAGTTGCCATTCAAAGATACTGTCAGTGACCTACCAAAAAGCATTCATATAGCATATAGGTCAACTCTAAATACATCTGGTGAATTAGTAAAAGTCATTAGCCTCATTTTAAAAAAAAAAACCTGTTCTTTCTTGTACCTATTTACAATCTGGTAAGTATTAATGTAGCCTGATTAACTATTTTCCTACAAGAATTGTCTGGCAGTCAGTTAACATTTGATGCTTATAATAGAAAATAATTTAAATCATCAGTGACTGTTACATCAAATATAGTCAATTTGCTCATAGACCCTCATTTAAAACAAATTACAAGTGCAATGATGATTATTTATACATTACAGGGACAGTCAAGTCCAAAATAAACTTTCATGATTCAGATAGGGCATGTCATTTTAAAGAACGTTCCAATTTCATTTTATCACCAATTTTGCTTTGTTCCCTTGGTATTCTTAGTTGAAAGCTAAACCTAGTAGGCTCATATGCTAATTTCTTAAACCTTGAAGGCTGCCTCATATATAAATGCATTTTGAAAGTTTTTCACCACTAGATGGCGTTAGTTCATGTGTCATATAGATAACATTGAGCTCACGCACGTGGAGTTACCTAGGAGTCAGCACTGATTGGCTAAAATGCAAGTCTGTCAAAAGAACTGAAATAAGGGGCCAGTTTGCAGAGGCTTAGATACAAGGTAATCACAGTGGTAAAAAGTATATTAATATAACCGTGTTGGTTATGCAAAACTGGGGAATGGGTAATAAAGGTATTATCTATCTTTTTAAAAAACAAAAATTCTGGTGTTGACTGTCACTTTAAATCATATAAAATAATCCTGGTCTCTCAGGGGCAGATGAACTAACACTCTCTACTTTGGTGAGATTATCTAAGATGGTTCTTCATGCTGCAAAGTCCCTCTAAAAAAATGAGAAAGGCAAATTTTAGCTTTGGGGCTGTTTATCTCGGTTTACAGGTTTCTGAATGTGAAAGAGAGACACCTACATTACAATATAATGCTTCATTTTTTTTTAAATGGGATTTTTCTTCATACTAGTGAGGCATCAGGCCCTCAGTCTGCAGCACAGCACTCTCTCTTCAGCTAATAAAAAGCCTTGGCTCTTCTGCCTTCTGAGCGTTGACTGCTAACCTGCAACATATCCTTCAACTTAAAGGGACACTGAACCCAAAAAAAAATTCTTTCGTGATTCAGATAGAGCAGGCAATTTTAAGCAACTTACAAAGTTACTCCAATTATCACATTTTCTTCATTCTCTTGGTATCTTTATTTGAAAAGCAAGAATGTAAGTTTAGAAGCCGGTCCATTTTTGGTGAACAACCTGGGTTGTTCTTGCTGATTGGTGGATACATTCACCCACCAATAAACAAGTGCTGTCCAGGGTCTGAACCAAAAAACTGTCTGTCTCCTTAGCTTAGATGCCTTTTTTTTTTCAAATAAAGATAGCAAGAGAACAAAGACAATTTGATAATAGGAGTAAATAAGAAAGTTCCTTAAAATTGCATGCTCTATCTGAATCACGAAAGACTTCAACATTTCCACACACTAATTTGCCTCAGCCTTTCTTGGAGGTCTTAACATAATAAATAGTCTGTTTCAGTTCTTCCTTTACTGTCATTAGGGCTTCTCTTTTAGAAGGGCTTTTGCTCCTGTGACACATTAGCTTGCATCCACATCACAAGGTCTTATTCAAAACACACAGAACCCTCAATTTGTCCATGCATTTCCTTCTGCCCAGTGATTGACTATGTAAACTAGATAACTCTGCTCAATAATGAAGAATCTATTCAGAGTTATTCCCAAGGATCTTCATCAGAAATAATTCCTAGAGCCACCACTTCTTGCATTTTATCGCTAGCACCTTCTGAGGTACATTTTGCAACCAGTGTGTGACGTACAGGGTTAACCAACCCTGCAACAATGACCAGTTTGGCACAGAAAGGGTTAACTGATCACTTCAAACAGTTTGTCCCAGTCTAGCCACTCAAGGCAAGCCTGTGACATAAGTGGTTGCAAGGGTTAAGTAATACTCTCTAGCCTGTACTAGACCTAGGTCTAGACCTATCCCTCTAGGTCACTGGTTTCAAATCTGTCCTCAGACCTCCCTAGCAGGCCACATTTTGAGGATATCTGAACTAGAGCACAGGTGGAATAATCAGGTAATTAGTAAACTTGGTTATTTTACCTGCTCTCATCCAAGGTAATCCTGAAAACCTGGCCTGTTGGGGAGGTCTGAGGACATGTTTGAAAACCAAAGCTCTAGGTAGCAGGTGATTACCAACAATCACCTGTCTACTAGGAGACTTCTAGATTGCTCTGGGCTATAAAAGGCACTTTAACATCTTAGCACTAAAATGTGCAAGTGAAAACCCTTCTGAAAAATAGAGTCCCCTTTTAACATGTCAAGATAGCTATTAGGGAAAAATCACCATGGAAACAGCGATCACCTGACAAATCCGTAGTCCTGTGCAACAAAATCTTAGAAGGCTGCGTACCCCCATCCCTGGCCATTAATAAATACATAGAAAATAATAGTATTACAAAGAAAAAACACAATTATTGCACATGCTTTATTTCAAGAAGCAGATTTCTTGATTTTACTGTAAAGTGACTGCAAAACTCCTTAAATGAAAATACTCAGTGCAAGAATCTTTATCAGCTCTTATGTTATCAAGAAATAGAAATTACACAAAGATTTAGAAGCTCTCAGACTAACAATTAAAAAAGCAGACGGAAAATAATTGGCACAAGTAGAATGACGTAGAAAAGTAAATTAAGAGATAAGGAAGGTAAATTAACTTAACATACACGCTCAGAAAAAGTGATGGATTTCCAAAGAGGATTAAATGGATTTAGAAGATCAATATTACAATGCTCAAACCTGCTACAGCATTTTATCATTGCACCTTTGCTTGTTTAACCCCTGCACATGTGTTAAAGGGCCCGAATTAAAAATCATTGAGCAGACAATGTTACAAGCCAGGGAACCTGTCCACTCACATTCAGGACTTAAGAAATGACATGCACTGTCTACATTTAACATTGGAAAAGCAATTGCTTGTGCATCTCTGCTCCTGTTCTCTGGCAATCGCTTGTGCATCTCTGCCCCTGCTCTCTTGCAATCGCTTGTGCATCTCTGCCCCTGCTCGCTTGCAATCGCTTGTGCATCTCTGCCCCTGCTCACTTGCAATCGCTTGTGCAACCTTCATTAAAACTATAGTTTTCTAACACTTTAAACCTGATTTTTAAAAAATGATTAATATGAGTTTTCGGTGTGAAAAATGAGATACGCTAAATCTACTGCGAAATTTAAAGAAAATTAAAAAATACTAACAAACTTCATCAGTATTCATTTGTTTTCTTTAACTTACTCTAACACGCTCTGGAGAGCGCACTAATTTTATTCTCTTCTTGCCGGTGTCCCAGCCGTGCTAACAGGAAGCTTAGCGCTCTCTGCATCCTTCTTGCATGGCTGGTACTCTGGCAAGAAGAGGGTCAGGTTAGCGTGCTCTCCAGAGCAAGTTATTTTAAGTATTGTAGCTACAGGTGAACTTTTCAGCTGTAGCTTTGAAACATTTACATTCATTTTAGTGAAAAATAAAGTAAATATTTAACTAAAATTCAGTATTTGTTTTGTTTTAAACTAAACAAATACCGAATAGTGCAGCAAATAAATATTCAAGGGAAACTAATTTCCCCGAATATTCTAAATGAAAATTTTGTCAAAAACAAAATATTTTCTTGTCTGCACAAGTCTACAAGACACGCTATTTCAGCAAACCTCATTCCCGGAGGCATTGGGCTATAGCGTAGTCTCGCTGCTGTTAGCAAGAACCGAGCTATTTAACTCCAAGTAAAAACAGCTGATGTACAGAGTAAGGGGTTAAAGCCCAACATTGTTCATTCATGATTCAAGAGATTACAATTTTAAACAAAATTCCAATTTACTTCTATTATCTATTTTGCTTCATTCTTTAGATATCCTTTGCTGAAGAAATAGCCATGCACATAGGTGAGCCAATCACATGAGGCATCTATGCGCAGCCTCCAATCAGCAGCTAATGATCCTATTTAGTAGATATGCTTTTCAACAAATGATATCAAGATGGACTGCAGTGGGGACAGGCAATAGCTTTGGAGACCAGAGAAGATAGAATTGCAGTAGTCAAGGTGAGAAATAAGGTAGTGAATAAGAATCTTTGTTGTGTATTAAATGAGGAAGTGATGAATTTAAGAGATATTTTTCAGGAGTTAACTAAGGACTTAATGTGGGTAGCAAGTGTCATACCAATGCAGTGGACCTAAGTGGTAGAGGTGATAACAGAGTTGTCCACAGTAAGTGAGATTTGGGGAATAGAGAGAATGAAAGAGGGAGAAATAAAAAGTTTGGTTTTAGAGTGGTTCAGCTTTCGGCAGTGGGAAGCTATCCAGGAAGACATTTCAGCTAGGCAGCTGGAGACTAAGATATATATGAGACCCAGGTAAAGAAAGTAATATTAGACAAAGATCAGAGGGAAGGATACAAGTAAACCAACTGAGTGCTGGTTAATTAATTTAACAAAGTTAGCAGATTAAAGAATTATTAATGCTGTGAGCAGATAAAAAGACAGTGATTTCAGAGGGTGAAGAACACCAAAACAAATTTAAAAGGTGCAAAAATGGCCCAGAAAGAGACTTGTGAACTTTAAACTTAAATGCCAGTATCTATTGTGAACTTCCTACTAATGTTCAGTAACTGATAGGTGCATCTCAATGTTGCTCAGAGGCAGACCAATAATAATTAACAGTAGGATGGGCACTACGGAAACAGTAGTTTCAATTTAAATGTTTTTCAAAATAAATGCATCATGTTTAGATCCTGGTATTGTGTAAGGATTAGACAAATTGTTTTAAATGTACTGTCGAACACTACATACTGTTCACGTTATTCTCCTCAATCCAGTAAAAAAGACAATGCAAAAACACTCTGAATGTGTAATTCTCTGGATCCATTTTCCCAATCCATCTACCACACTATTTCCCTACCCCCCTATTGCCTCAAAACTTTTGAAAAGGCTTGTATATACACGTTTATCACATTTCCTCACATTAAACTCTCTCCTTAAACCATTGCAATCTGGATTTTGCCCACAACACTACACAGAAACTACATTAAAGTTACTACTGACTTAAAGGGACACTGAACCCAAATTTTTTCTTTTGTGATTCGGATAGAGCACGCAATTTTAAGCAGCTTTCTAATTAACTCCTATTATCAAATTTTCTTCATTCTCTTGGTATGTTTATTTGAAAAGCAAGAATGTAAGTTTAGATGCCGGCCCATTTTTGGTGAACAACCTGGGTTGTCCTTGCTGATTGGACAGCACCAATGAACAAGTGCTGCCCATGGTCTGAACCAAAATTTTGCTGGCTCCTTAGCTTAGATGCCTTTTTCAAATAAAGATAGCAAGAGAACGACGAAAAATTGATAATAGAAGTAAATTAGAAAGTTGCTTAAAATTGCATGCTCTATCTGAATCATGAAAGAAAAAATTTGGGTTCAGTATCCCTTTAATTACAGCAAAAGGTCACTTTTCTTTGTTAATCCTTCTTGATCTGTCTGCAACCATTGACACTGTTGACCACACTTTCTTGCTTCACACCCTCCAATCCTTCAGCATCTGTGACACAGCTCTCTCATGGCTCTCCTCTTACCTGTCCAACCGGACCATTAGTGTTACCTTCTCTGGCACATCCTCTGACCCTATACCACTTTCTGTTGGGGTACGACAAGGCTCTGTCCTTGGTCCCCTTCTCTTCTCAATGTATACATCATCCTTAGGTTCTGTAATAAAGTGCCATGGGTTTCAATACCATTTGTATGCTGATGATACCCAAATCTACATCTCTGCACTAGACCTATCCCCTTCCTTACTAACTCATGTCACTAACTGTCTGTCTAATATTTCATTTTGTCTTTCTGATATAACATTTTCTCTAACTGTTGATAATAACATCATTACCCCAACCACGCATGCCCGATGCCTTGGAGTCGCATTTGACTCAGATCTCTCTTTCACCCCCCACATCCAGTCTTTGGCCAATTCCTGCCTCTTCAACCTTAAAAACATCTCCAAAATTTGCTACTTCCTTACACAAGACACAACAAAGACTTTAATCCACTCTCTCATCATTTCCCGCTTTGACTATTGTAACTCCAGCCTCCCTATCTCCCTTACAATCCATAATCCATAATAAATGCCTCTGCCAAGCTAATCTTCCTTACATGTTGCTCCTCATCTGCTGCACCTCTCTGCCAGTCACTTCACTGGCTTCCTCTAACCTCCAGAATAAAACATAAAATCCTGACTCTAACTTTTAAAGCTCTTTATAACACTGCTCTACCCTATGGGGTCGATTTATCAAAGGCATCGTCTGCTTCGAACCCCTATGACTGCAGGTTCTCAGAAGAAAACCTGCAGTCCGTATTTATCAAGCAGCGGTCATTAGACCGCTGCTTCCCTAACCTCTTCTCCACCTCTAAGAATAAATCGACCCCTATATCTCCAACCTAATCTCCAGATACTCTCCCTCCCATAGATACTCTCCCTCCCATTCCCTTCATTCTGCTCACAACCTCCTTCTCTCCTCCTTTCTTGTTACTTCCTCACATTCCTATCTACAAGACTTCTCCAGACTGGTCCCAATTTTGGGGAACTCTGCCTCACTCTATACGACTCTTCCCTAGTTTTCAAATGTTCAAGCGCTCCTTAAAGACTCTACTGTTCAGGGATGCATATAATATACACTAACATTTTCCTATCTTAGTTCCTCTCCTCCTTTAGCTGTCCCCCTGAACCCCCTTAGCATGTAAGCCTATGAGCCTAGCTGCTTTGTAGATCACCTCCATGAGAGATAATTTACAACAGTGAAACTCTTGGAAGGGCTCTCTATCCCTTTGTCTGCCATAATTGTCACCTTGCATATTAGAACCATGTCTTTAGTGCTGCGGAATCTGTTGGCACTCTACAAATAACTGATAATAATAAAAAAAAAATGAGTGGTAGATTTTTGTCTGAAAGTTTTTAAAGTTACTTCAATTTTCCTTGCCCCATCTCATGTGACAGATGTCAGACAATCACAACACATATATACATATATACTGTGGACATTTGCACATGCTCAGTAGTTGTTTGTGCCCCCAGAAAGTGTGCATATAAAAGATTGTGCACATTTTGATAATGGAAGTAAATTGGATTTTTTATTTGCATGCTCTATATGAATAATGAAAGTTCCATTTTGGCTTTTAGTGTCCCTTTACTACGTAACCACAGGAACAGAAAACAAGCTGGGATAAGGTTACATTTCAACCTTTTGCTCCCCCCACAAAGACATGGCTGATTAACTTCCCTTCTAAAAGAGTAAGCTGGCCGTTCAAGCACCACAGTATATTTCCCAGTAATCCCTACTTTTTAAAAGCATAATCAACTGTAACCACAAGAGTGTCAAAATTAATAAACTCTTAGCTGCAAGAGAGTAGTTTAAGGCACTATACTGAAGCACTCTTAACCAGCCAGTCAAAGGATACAATAACACTGAGGCACTAAGGAGTCTAACTGCAGAGTTCCCAACTATCCTGCATATTGCAGGAATATCACAGTTTGGGAGCTCCGTCCTCTATCACTCCCACAGCTTCACCTTCAGGGCTAGGGGACTCACTAGTTTCCTTAGCAAAGCAAGGACTGTCCTGGCTCTGCTCAAGGCCCATATACCCCATCCAACCCAACCTACTATAAACCAGCACCATCTACTTAACATCTGATGCTCCACTCCCAGTTGCATTTCCTTAGGGCCACAGCCCCCTCAAGTTACTCTTACCCACTAGTCCCAAAAAGCCTCTGGGAAATGTCTGAAGATATGTGACAGATGTCAGACAATCACAACACATATATACATATATACTATGGACATTTGCACATGCTCAGTAGTTGTTTGTGCCCCCAGAAAGTGTGCATATAAAAGATTGTGCACGTTTTGATAATGGAAGTAAATTGGATTTTTTATTTGCATGCTCTATATGAATAATGAAAGTTCCATTTTGGCTTTTAGTGTCCCTTTACTACATAACCACAGGAACAGAAAACAAGCTGGGATAAGGTTACATTTCACCCTTTTGCTCCCCCCACAAAGACATGGCTGATTAACTTCCCTTCTAAAAGAGTAAGCTGGCCGTTCACGCACCACAGTATATTTCCCAGTAATCCCTACTTTTTAAAAGCATAATCAACTGTAACCACAAGAGTGTCAAAATTAATAAACTCTTAGCTGCAAGAGAGTAGTTTAAGGCACTATACTGAAGCACTCTTAACCAGCCAGTCAAAGGATACAATAACACTGAGGCACTAAGGAGTCTAACTGCAGAGTTCCCAACTATCCTGCATATTGCAGGAATATCACAGTTTGGGAGCTCCGTCCTCTATCACTCCCACAGCTTCACCTTCAGGGCTAGGGGACTCACTAGTTTCCTTAGCAAAGCAAGGACTGTCCTGGCTCTGCTCAAGGCCCATATACCCCATCCAACCCAACCTACTATAAACCAGCACCATCTACTTAACATCTGATGCTCCACTCCCAGTTGCATTTCCTTAGGGCCACAGCCCCCTCAAGTTACTCTTACCCACTAGTCCCAAAAAGCCTCTGGGAAATGTCTGAAGATATGTGTTTGAATGCATATTACTACAATGATGTCTCAGAAATGGCTATTCCCTAAAAAGGAGGCACTCTCATACACTTCTAAACTGGCATATCCCAATATAAAAAAAATAAACCTTAAAAAATGCTAAAGAAATCGAATGAAATAACACTAAAACTATTATGAAAAAAACATCTCTGAAATGTAAGGAGGACAAATAGTATAGAAGGAATAATCAAACAATAGATTACAAATCCTATAAAACACAAACACAACAGCACAAGCACATCCCATTTATGTTAATAATAAATAAAACTGATTAAAAAAATTTTTGTTTGCACATAACACCTTGTCAGGATGCCAGGAATCAGACTAAGACAAGAAGTGCAAAAATAATCACACCTTTATTAATAGTAAAAAATAATAAAAAGTCCACAAGTCAAATAACAAGCCATGAATCAAAACCAGAGCTGGTAGTCAGACGAGCCGAGTCAGGAGCCAAAGCAAGTAGTCAGTCGAGCCGGAATCAGGAACAAGGAGAACAGCAGAGTCAGGAACAAGTCAGGGATCAGGAACCAGGAGGGACGTCAGACAGCCAGGTAATACACAGGAGCTCTCACAAACAGGTCTGAGACAACGCAAGGGCAAAGCATACTGAACAGAGACCCTTTAAATAATAAGGGATGACATCACAATTCTCAGACTGCATCCTGTCTCACACGGATGATGTACACCAGTCTGGCCATAAAAGGAAGTGCAGGAAATGAGCAGCATAACACAGTATGCACCAGAGTCAGCAAGAGAGGTGAGTAAAATGGCTGCCAGCAGCACATGGCAAACAAAGCAGGGAAAAAACCCTGACAGTACCCTCCCCTCAACAACCCCTCCCCCGCGAGAGGACAAAAGACTTATTGGAGAAACGGGCATGGAAGGCATGGAGGAGGGCGAGAGTATGAACATCAGAGGAGGGAACCCATGAACACTCATCCAGACCGTAGCCCCTCCAGTGAACCAAATACTGTACGCGGCCCCTGGACATACGAGAGTCAATAATGTTGCTGACCTCATACTCCTCATGGTTGTCAACAAAGATAGGATGGGGACGAGGCAGCACAGTGGTAAACCGATTAAAAACCAATGGTTTTAAGAGGGAGACATGAAAAACATTGGAGATGCGCATTGCAGGAGGAAGGTCAAGAGCGTAGGCCACAGGATTGACCCGTCAGAGTATTCAAAAAGGATTAACATAACGGGGAGCCAGTTTATTGGAAGGTACATGAAGGTTCAAGTTGTGGGAAGACAGCCAAACTCTCTCACCAACCTGGTAGGAAGGCGCGGGCAGACGCCTACGATCAGCCTGGAACTTTTGGCGCTGCATAGAACGATGAAGGCAATCCTGAATCTGCACCCATGTGGAACGGAGTTGCCGGAGATGCTCCCACAAAGCCGGAATACCCTGAGACATGAATGAATTGGGCAACAAGGATGGTAGAAACCCATAATTTGCCATGAACAGGGATAACTTGGAGGAAGCATTAATAGCACTATTACGAGCAAACTCTTCCCAAGGTAACAGTTCAGACCAATTATTGTGGTGATCTGAGACATAGCAATGGAGGAACTGTTCCAAAGCTTGATTAGACCGTTCCGCAGCCCCATTGGATTGAGGGTGATATGACGAGGAGAAGGAAAGCTGGATCCCCATTTGAGCACAAAAGGAACGCCAAAATCTGGAGTCAAACTGCCTACCCCGGTCTGACACTATCTCCTTGGGTAACCCATGTAAACGGAAGACCTCCCGGGCAAAAACTGAAGCAAGCTCCTGAGCGGTAGGCAACTTCTTCAAGGGAATGCAATGTGACATTTTAGAAAAACGGTCACCCACCATAAGGATAACAGTATTGCCATCGGAAACAGGGAGCTCGACAATGAAGTCCATGGAAAGATGTGTCCAAGGACGTTCACCAATAGCAATAGGTTGAAGAAGACCCACAGGAAGACGTCGAGGAGTCTTATTCTGTGCACAAACTGAGCAGGATGCAACATACGCAGCAACATCAGAACGAAGACCTGGCCACCAGAATTGTCAAATGACAGACCAAATCATTTGGTTCTTGCCTGGGTGACCTGCGGCTTTAGGATAGTGGTAAGTGTGCAAAAGTTTAGTTCGAATATTCTCAGGAACAAAACACTTACCACTAGGTTTCTCAGGAGGTGCATTGGTTTGAGCAGCCAGGATCTCCTTCCCCAAGGGAGAAGTCAAATTAGTACGTATGGTAGCCAAAATATGGTCAGGAGGTCAGAGGCGAACATTGTCGAGAGAGGGCATGAGCCCTAACATTCTTACTACCAGGCAGGTAGGAGACCACATAATTAAACCGAGACAAAAATAAGCGCCCATCTGGCCTGTCGGGCGACAAATGTTTTGCTTCCGATAGATAAGTTAAATTCTTGTGGTCAGTAAGAATGAGTACTGGCACGCTAGTGCCCTCAAGAAGATGCCTCCATTCCTTGAGTGCCAAAATTATGGCCAGTAATTCCCTGTCGCCAATTTCATAATTGCACTCCGCTGGAGACAATTTCTTAGAGAAGAAACCAGACGGATGCAAGGAACCGTCAGGCATAGGATGTTGAGACAAGAGGGCACCTACTCCAGTCTCAGACGCATAGACCTCAAGAACGAAAGGCAGGACAGGGTTAAGATGAGCCAGAACTGGAGAGGCAGCAAAGGCAGTCTTAAGACTATCAAAGGCCTTAATGGCAGTAGGTGACCAATGGAGTGGATCCTTCTCTTTACGGGTCATATCTGTGATAGGTTTGACCAAGGAAGAAAAGTTTTTAATAAACTTTCTATAGTAATTGGCGAACCCCAAAAAACGTTGAATAGACCGAAGACCAACTGGGCGAGGCCACTGCAGAACTGCAGATAACTTCTCAGGGTCCATGGAGAACCATACAACAGAGATAACATAACCTAGGAAGGTAACTTGAGTCTGATGGAACTCACATTTCTTGAGTTTACAAAACAGACCGTTCTCACGTAGTCTCTGAAGATCCCGTGTAACATCAGAAGGATGAGCCTCAAGTGTGGGTTATTGTATGAGGATGTTGTCTAAGTACACCACAACACTCTATTGCAACATATTTCGTAGGACATCATTAATAAATTCCTGGAAAAAAAAGGAGCATTACTTAGGCCAAAGGGCATTACAAGATACTCATAATGCCCGCTCCTGGTGTTAAATGCTGTTTTCCATTCGTGGCCCTCCTTGATCCTAACAAGATTGTACGCTCCTCTCAAATCAAGTTTAGTAAAGACTGTAGCTCCCTTGAGGCAGTCAAAGAGTTCCGTAATGAGCGGAATAGGGTAAGCATTCTTAATGGTAAGACGATTAAGACCCCTATAATCGATGCATGGTCTTAACTCACCACCCTTTTTCTTCACAAAGAAGGAGCCAGCCCCTGCAGGAGAGCAGGCTTTGCGGATGATCCCCCGCAACAGAGCATCGGCAACATACTCCTCCATAGCACAATTCTCTGCAACAGACAGAGGGTACACCCGGCCCCGAGGAGGAATGTCTCCGGGTTGTAGGTCTATGACACAATCGTAAGACCGGTGAGGAGGCAACGTACCGGCACGCACCTTGTCACAAACGTCTAGGAACTCTCGGTACTCCTCTGGCAATTAAGATACCGAAGAGGTGCACAAGACTTTAACTGGTTTCTGAAAACAAGTGGAAATACATTGCGGGGACCACAACAAAATTTCAGACCTGCGCCAGTCGAGACTGGGATTGTGCTTTTGGAGCCAGAGATAACCCAGCACAATCGGAAAATACAGAGAGTTTATCACCTGGAACTGGAGGGTTTTAAAATTGAGAGCCCCAACAGCGATGCATAACGGAGCAGTTTCGTGAGTAACAAGTGCGGGCTGAAGGGGCCTGCCATCAATGGCCTCAATAGCAAGTGGAATGGACTGAAGCAAAACAGGAATGGAGTGCTTTGATACAAAAGCACTGTCAATGAAATAGCCCACAGCACCGGAGTCAACAAGAGCCTGGGTGACTATGGAGGAGTCCACCCAGGAAAGGACAACCATGACCAAAGGTTTCTCCTTTAGAGGTTCCGGGGACGAGGATAAAACCACCCAAGGTCTGCCCCCGACAGGACCTTAGGTGTGAGCATTTCCTGGTCGTGTAGGACAAGACTTCAAAAGGTGGTCCTGTAACCCACAATAGAGGCAGAGCCCCTCCCTCCTCCTAAAGGCCCTCTCCACCACGGAGAAACAATTGAATCCCAACTGCATCGGCTCAGCAGTTCCTGGTGACTCGGGACCAGGAGGCATGGGAGGAGAGGGAGGCACGGGTGGGAACGAACACGTAGGAGACAACGGAAAAGGAAGCTTCCACAAGTGCTCCTTGAAAGAGGGCCTCTCTCTGAGTCTGATGTCAATTAGGATGAAAAAAGACACCAATGCCTCGAGATCCTCTGGTAAATCTCTGGCAGCAACTTCGTCTTTAATCACATCAAAAAGAGCCCATGAAAGAAGGCAGCAACAAGGGCTTCATTGTTCCAACCTACCTCTGCGGCAAGCGTACGGAACTCAATAGCATACTGAGCAACAGATCTTGTACCTTGCTGAATGGACATGAATCATTTAATAGCAGAGGAGGAGCGAGCCGGAACATCAAATACCCTTCGAAATGAGGGCACAAATTCAGGGTAATTTGAAATCACTGGTTTATTTGTCTCCCACAAGGGATTAGCCCAGGCAAGAGCTGTGTCAGAGAGTAATGAGATAAGAAATCCCACCTTAGCTCTGTCAGAGGGAAACGCCTGAGGTAAAATCTCAAAGTAAATGCCCACCTGGTTCAAAAAAACCTCTGCACTGATTAGGATCGCCTCCATATCACTGAGGTAGAAGTGCAGAACCGGACATGCTCCTGGTAGGACTAGGTGCAGCAGCGTAAACAGGAGCAGCCATAACTTGTGGGACACTTTGGTCCAAATGTGCAGTGCAAGTCAGCAGGGTTTGCAGGGCTAGTGCAAATTGATCCAAGCGGTGATCCTGTTCATCCATCCTGGAAATTATGGCAGGTAAAGGTGGATTATTAGCACCATCAGGATTCATGGCCCTTGCGTAATGTCAGGATGCCAGGAATCAGACTGAGATGAGAAGTGCAAAAATAATCACATCTTTATTAATAGCAAAAAATAATAAAAAGTCCACAAGTCAAATAACAAGCCAGGAATCAAAACCACAGCTGGTAGTCAGACGAGCCGAGTCAGGAGCCAAATTGAATAGTCAGACGAGCCGAGTCAGGAGCCAAAGCATGTAGTCAGACGAGCCGGAATCAGGAACAAGGAGAACAGCAGAGTCAGGAACAAACCAGGGATCAGGAACCAGGAGGGACGTCAGACAGCCAGGTAATACACAGGAGCTCTCACAAACAGGTCTGAGACAACGCAAGGGCAAAGCATACTGAACAGAGGCCCTTTAAATAATAAGTGATGACATCACAATTCTGAGACTGCCTCCTGTCTCACACGGATGATGTACACCAGTCTGGCCATAAAAGGAAGTGCAGGAAATATGCAGCATCACACATTATGCACCAGAGTCAGCAAGAGAGGTGAGTAAAATGGCTGCCAGCAGCACATGGCAAACAAAGCAGGTAGAAAACCCTGACACACCTGTACCATTAGGAAAAAGGGACGTCCTGATGACTCTGCATAGCCCACAATATAACTGAATGTCTTGTGCCACTTTACCACTGTCATTGGCCAGCTGAAAGTCTCCTCATAATAAATGATGTGTGCAGTCATCAGCACCTCTATAGCTTGTATTTCCTCTACGCGTTTTGTCTGCATACTCAGTAGAAGTTTTCAAGAGTAAGCTTAAACAGACATAATACTCATATGCTAAATAACTTGAAACTGATGCAGTATAACTGTAAAAAAGCTGACAGGAAAATATCACCTGAGCATCTCTATGTAAAAAAGGAAGATATTTTACCTCACAATTTCCTCAGCTCACTAGAGTAAGTGCTGTGTAAAAAGTTATACTTTAGCTGCTGTCCATTTGCAGGTAAAAAAAACCCATAAATTATGCTTACCAGATAATTTCCTTTCCATCTGTATGAGGAGAGTCTACGGCTTCATTCCTTACTTGTGAGAATACAGAACCTGGCCACCAGGAGGAGGCAAAGACACCCCAGCCAAAGGCTTAAAGACCTCCCCCACTCCCCTCATCCCCCAGTGATTCTGCAGAGGGAACAAGGAACAGTAGGAGAAATATCAGGCTATAAAAGGTGCCAGAAGAACAAAAAGAAATTTAGGTCCGCCCAATGGAGAAAACGTGCAGGGGGCCATGGACTCTCCTCATACAGATGGAAAGGAAATGATCTGGTATGCATAATTTGTTTTCCATCTTAATATGAGGAGAGTCCACAACTTCATTCCTTACTTGTGGGAAGCATTTATACAAGCTCTAGAGGACACTAAATGAAAACGGGAGGGTAAAAGAGAGGCGGACCCTAATCCGAGGACCCCACTGCCTGCAAAACCTTTCTCCCAAAAGCTGCTTCAGCCAAAGCAAAAACGTAAAATTTGTCAAACTAGTATGTAAGGAGGACCAGGTAGCCACCCTACAAATCTGCTCCATAGAGGCCTCATTCTTGAAGGCCCATAAAGAAGCCACAGCTCTAGTTGAATGAGCCATAATCCTCTGAGGAAGTGGAAGAAGCCTTCTGCCCTCTTCACTTCCCAGAATAGACAACAAACAATGCCGAAGACTGTCTAAAAGCCCAAATCACATACAAATTATGAACTAATCATTCCTTCGAGGAAGAAGAATTAGGAGACAAGGAAGGAACCACAATTTCCTTATTGATGTTGTGATCAGACACAATCTTAGGGAGAAAACCCAACCCAGTGCGAACAACAGCCTTATCAGCATGAAAAACTAGGTAAGGAGGCTCACATTGCAAGGCCGCCATCTCAGAGACTCTGTGTGCCAAAGCAATAGCCAGTAGAAAATGAACCTTCCAAGACAGTAAGTTAATGTCAACCGAATGCATGGGCTCAAACAGAACACCCTCTGCAAAACCTTAAGAACCAAATTTAAACTCCAAGAAGCAGCGGAATGTCTAAACAAAGGCCTGATTCTAGACAGAGCCTAAACAAAAGACTGAATGTTCCCACATCTGCCAGAGCCTCGTCTCACACATGTCGCAGCATAAAACATAATAAAGCAAATCATGTATAAATACCCCCTGTTCAATAATCCCCTTCTGGAGATATTAACCCTTGATTTTATACAGATAGAGGAGTCACACTGTGACCCTGTCTTCTTACGTTATCATATGAAATAAAATTAAACAATCTTACCGGAATCATCGCCGACAGCCTCTCAAGTTTGACAGTCTTGTAGCATCGCACCTGACATGGATTTGAGTGATAGATGCAGGCAATGAAACTCGTCAACACTGATTGCTTAGGAGCTCTTAATACAAGTCTGGATGGTTTTACAGAAAGTCTCTCCCTGCATCTCCAGACCCTAACCTTCGTCAATGCTCTCACTGAGAGGCTGACAAGACTACTTAAAACTCCAGTCCCATAGCGAAGAGTACTACCCTCCATAAGAGACTACTCCGAATCTTCCGACACTTCTCAGCCAGCCATCCTGTGATGAAAAGACAAAGAATAACTGGGGGGTGAGGGGAGTGGGGGAGGTATTTAAGCCTTTGGCTGGGGTGTCTTGGTGGCAGGGTTCTGTATTCCCACAAGTAAGGAATGAAGCCGTGGACTCTCATCATATTAAGATGGAAAAAAGGGAAGAAATGAACAGCAGCCAATCAGCATCAGCAGTGCTGAGGTCATGAACTCATCTACTGTGATCTCATGAGATTTGACTGAATTCTCATATTTCATAGTAAACTTCCTTAAACTGCATGAGCTTACTCCCTTGCCTGTCCCGGGTCAGATATACTGATTTGCTGCTTAAAGTCCTTTACAATGGGGTGTAAATACTTAGGACATTTTGGGGTAAAATATCTTGTTTACATAGAGATGTTCAGGTGATACTTTCTAGTCAGTTTTTTACAGCTATGCTGCAGCACTTTCAAGTGTTTCAACATTTGGGTATCATGGCCCTTTAACTGATTGTCTTGTGCCGCTGTACCACTGTCATTGGCCAGTTGAAAGTCTCCTTGTGCTGAATGATGTGTGCAGTACCTCCGTAACTTGTATTGCCTCTACACGTTTCATCTGCACACTACTCAGACTTTTTCAAGAGTAAACTTAACTGACTGGATCGTACCACTGTACCAGTGTTATTGGCCAGATGAAAGCTTCCACTTGAAGAATGGTGTGTGCAGTCCTCAACACCTCCGTAGCTTGTATTGCCTGCACGTGTTTTATCTGCACACTACGCAGACTTTTTTAGGAGTAAGCTTACTCTGGAAAAAGTCTGCACCGTGTGCAGACAAAAACCATAGAGGCAATACATCCTACAGAGTTATATTGTAGACTGTGCAAAGTCATCAAGACGAGATGTCTCCCAATGGTAGAGATGGTATGTGCATACAGATTTGTTAATTTCAAGTAAGTGTAATTACTACCTTGAATCATAGATGTGCTTGTGTTGTGTTTGTGCTTGATAAGATTACAAAATGGAGCATCATACAACAGGTCCTTGGGCTGCTCCAAATAGGACTAGGAAGAGCATTATTCTGTGAAAAAATAAACTTATTCATCTGCTAACGTGGAATAATTAAATATATATCCTTTCATCAAAGTACTTTATATAAGAATATTTTTAACAAAGGGTCATATAAGATGGATGATACATTTTATACATTAACATAATCTGTGTGCAATGGTTGTAAAATTTGTTTAAAAATAGATTTAAAATAACTAAAAAACATGCACAATTAAAGAATAGAATTCTATTAATACAAACAAAACTAAAAAAAAATCCATATTATATAAACCCAACAAAAGAACAGTAGGAAGAACGTTAGTCAAAGGAAAATGTCAATTTCTAGGGAAACAATTCTTGTTCACAGGCATCAAGCTGTTGTATTAAGCTCTTGATAATCCTGTAACAGAATAATTTTATAGACTATTTTTAGTTTGAACAAGTAAAATCAGCGTTTTACCATAGTCCAGCTCTGATGCCGGCCATTTATTTGTGGTCCAAAAATACGGTGTCTGCAAAGAAAAATATGGTTTAATGCTTAAATGCAGAAATAAAATCGTTAGCATAAACAGAATTATTCATATTTAAAATATCTATAATTCATTTTATAAACAAATGTTATTGGAAAAGTAAGACAGTCTGAAGTATCAAAACTGTAAAGAAAAAAATCTATTATGCATATGACAAAAATGGCTATAGCACAGGAAGTGCATGTTTGTGCATAACAAATCCCCAGCTGCTTATTTGTTAAAGGGACACTAAACCCACATGTTTTCTTTCATGATTCAGATAGAGCATGCAATTTTAAGCAACTTTCTAATTTACTCCAATTATCAATTTTTCTTTGTTCTCATGCTATCTTTATTTGCAAAAGTAGGAATGTAATCTTAAGAGCTGGCCCATTTTTGGTTCAGCACCTGGGTAGTGCTTGCTGATTTGTGGCTAAATGTAGCAAACCAATCAGCAAGCACTACCCAGGCGCTGAACCAAAAAGGGGCCGGCTGCTATGCTTACATTCCTGCCTTTTAAAATAAAGATAGCAAGAGAACAAAGAAAATTGATAATAGGAGTAAATTAGAAAGTTGATTAAAATTGCATGCTCTCTCTGAATTATAAAATAAAATATTTGGGTTTAGTGTCCCTATAAGATAGACAACTCTTTAATATGTCTATTGGCGAATAGCATCAACCCTCCACAAGTATATAAATAAAAATTAGTTTTAAAAAGCACAGGAATATCTGTTGTTCAAAATTCAAAAGCTCAATAGTTTTAGAGGAAAAACAATAATTTAAAGAAGTATACATAATTTTGTATATGCAACAGACAAAAACTATCAGCATTTTAAAATAAATACAGAATGTAACCCCTTAAGGACATATGTTTTTTTCACTTTCTATGTTTAAGTGACAAAGGCAATTTTAGAAATTTTAGGTTGAGCACCTGGGTAGCTTTTGCTGATTGGCGGCTAAATGTAGTCACTAATCACCAAGCGTTATCCAGGGTGCTGAACCAAAATGGGCCGATACTAAAGCTTTCATTCTTGCTTTTTCAAATAAAGATACCAAGAGAATAAAGACAATTGATAATAGGAGTAAATTAGAAAGTTGTTTAAAATCGCATGCTCTATCTGAATCATAAAATAAAAAAAAATTGGGTTTAGTATCCATTTAAGTGCACCATTACATGTTATATATGTTTTGCGTTTTTTAATAGGCAGAGCTTTTTTTGTCATACCCTATAGGGGTACATAAAATAATAAATAATAATTTACTACTGAAAAATTAGGGAAATTAAAAAGAAAATTTGCAGTTTTCTTGATAATAATTTCTACAAAAATAGCGTAGCCAAAGAAAAATACCTCAAAATAGATTTGTTATTTTGTCCTCATTTTAGGAAAACCCCATATGTTTAGGTTTCCAAGATATTTATAGCAAATATAGGCCAAATATTACAAGGATGGGATTATTGCTTGATTTTGCTATGCTTGGCCTGTAAGTATATTAGTGGTCACCCAATACAAAACCATTTCACAAAAGTATAAATTTGGAGGAACTAGGTACCCCAGGGTATTTACCAAGAAGCATTTAAACATTTTTTATTTAACTCTTTTATCTCCAAGAGCTGAAAATAAAATTTAGGGATAAAAAACACTATCTAAATGATAAAAACCCACTTTATTAAAATGAATTTATAAAAATAAAAAATGTATGCTTACCTCATAAATTAATTTATTTCATAAGGGTGCATGAAATTGTTATATGTGGGGGTTATATGTAGTCCAAAGCTTTAATCCCTCCCACTATCCCAGAATCCCTCAAGCATACATATGGCCAAGTTATCAAGGAAACCAGAAAAGCTGGAAAGGTCAAAGTAAAGCAAATTAAGTGCATACAAGTCCTGCTGCCAACTGTATACAATAACAAATAGGAGGCTCATGAATTCTCAACCATCATGAAAAAAGTGAATTTATCAGGTAAGCATACAAGATCATTACCTGTGGGCTATTATAACAAAGTAGTGAAGTCCACAAGACCATCATGAAATTGGGGGGGGGGATAAACATGTAAGGCAGGTATGTAACTTATCAGGCAGAGTGGATCCATTGCTACCAAAAATTGCCTTTGAAGGTAGAAGAACAAGAACAGGCTTGTGGACTTTCGCCATCATGAAAGAATTTCGTTAATCAGGTAAGCATATATTTTGTCGTCTGTCATAAGAGGGTAAGAGTCCACAAGATAATTAGGATCATGTACATGTAGTATCTTGCACTCAAGCTGTGAACTCTACCAGACAAAATCAAACGGGGGGGGCGCTATACTAATCAGGAACAGCACCCTGCAGAACCTTCCTGTCAAAAATTGCCTTTGAAGGCAAACATGTTAAAAGTAAGAATACTGAATAGCTTGGCTTAAAATCTTATTAGGTCAAAAAAGGTCTCATTATGGAAGCCCTAAAAAGAAAAAACTAGTCTAGTGGAAAGAAAAGTAATAAGGTTAAAGGGGAACTTTCCCACAACCAAGCATAATAATAATAAGGCTTTACTCCATACAGCCAGGAACTAAGCTTGCAAAGTGAGTAAAATGTACAAACAAGGCCTAAGAAGTCTGAAAAACTTACAAACATCATAAGAGTTTGAGAGGCACTACAACCTCAACTGTAGTGATGGAACTCAAGAAATAAACCTGCAAGACAAGGCAGAAGCTTAAAAACCATCCTAGCCATGGACAAATCTAACAAAAAGAGAATAACACATGGAGGCCCATTTATCAAGCTCCAAACTGAGCTTGAGGGCCCGTGTTTCTGGCGAGTCTTCAGACTCGCCAGAAAGACAAGTTATGGAGCAGCGGTCTAAAGACCGCTGCTCCACAACCCTGTCCGCCTGCTCTGATGAGGCGGATAGGAATCGCCACAATTCAACCCGATCAAGTACGATCGGGTTGATTGACACCTCCCTGCTGGCGGCCTATTGGCCACGAGTCTGCAGGGGGGGCGTTGCACCAGCAGCACACAAGAGCTGCTGGGGCAATGCTGAATACGGAGAGTGTATTGCTCTCCGCATTCAGCGATGTCTGTCGGACCTGATCCGCACTGTCGGATCAGGTCCGACAGACATTTGATAATTCGGCCTCTTATACTACTACTTTATACTTATTGGATTAAACAAAAATACCCAGATTGAGTAGCAAAATTGACCCTTATAGTTCCACAATAAATAAATATTCAAGAGGTATAAGAGTATACACATTAACCAAGGAATAGAACAAGGAAAGCATGGAGCGCAAAGGGAAAAAAATAAAAACCATCATGGTGCAGTATATCAAAATAAAACAGATAAATTTATTGTATAAACAAAAAAACAAACTCACAAGTGTGACCTCAACCAATGTGTGGTATGTATTGAGCATTGGTACAAGTAACTCCTACTCTGTACTGGAGCGCACGGGCTGCCACTAGAAATTTTGGGGCCCCTGACTTAACCATTGATCAGGCCCCCCCTCCTTTGACATGTGCAATTTTTGACCAAATGACTAAAACGTATATGCACTTTATTCTTAAGTGTCTATTTAAACTTGGAAATGTTGTAAAGGTAGTAACATACACACACAGACACACTCATACACTGAAACACACACACTCACACATAAGGATTCACATATAGACACTCTAGCAGATACGCAAATAAACACACTCAGACACAGACACCCAAACAGACACTCAGCACTTGTTTACATTGACCTGACAAGTAATGAGGTAAACTACAGTTTTGTAAAAAAAGGAGATTTAGAAAACAAAATATGGAGTTCTGATTATCTTTTTGTAAAGGAAGATGCCAACTAAATGATGACAACAGGATGCAGTGGCTGAAAGGAAGGGCCCTGAACTGCCTAAACAATAATTTAAAGGTTAAATGGTGGATTGGTGACTTCCAGTAAGGTCTCGTTAGTCTCAAAGTCAATAGAAAGATGTGAATAATCAGTAATAAGGTCAACATGTCCTAAAAAGGAACAGACCGTCGACACACACAAACTCAAACTTGCACATACACCAAAGGAAACACTGACAGAGACAGCCTCAGAAAACAGACAAAGACATACACACACACACACACACACACAGAGACACCCACAGAAAACACACAAAGACATACACACACAGAGAGACAACCACATAAACACAGAAAGACATACATACACACACCCTCACTGAGACATCCACAGAAAACACACAAAGACATACAACACACCCTCACAGAGAGACCAGAAAAAAAAATACATACACACTCATAGAGACACAAACCAAAACACAAAGACATAAACAAAGACACCTACAGAAACACTCACAGGAGGAAACATTTATGCACATTGCATCCCCTAAATCAACAGTGTGTGACATGCATGATAAAAAAATTGCAGAAATTAAGAGATCACTTTTTAAAGAATCATACTTGTAAATGTGCAAACAAAAATAATTCTGTAAATTCAAAATTGTACATTAATGATCTGGGTAGATGGCTAGATAAAGAAAAGTACTTTTAAAAGGTTGACATATGTTTGCTTGTTTTTTCCCCATTTTCCCCAACCAAGAGCACCACTTCAAATATAGTGTACAAATGTTCCCATCTGTCAGCTGTACTTATGGATTTTGAAAATGCTGTACTCTATATGGTCTTGGTGGAACCATAAGATGTGGTACTCAAACCATTAGATCTGGTTAAATGCAGGATTTAGACTTGTTGGTATGTATTTCAAAATTAGCTGTAGTGTAAACTGAACAGTTTTAAGTTAACATGTCTCATTTCAAACACTGAGCAATCTTAGTCTGAGAGTATAACATTTTATGCAGATGTAAAAATCTTAGATAAAATGCCTCCTTGCATCTGGAAAGTCCTTGCATAAAGGGGCAGTAAACAGGAATGTAATATATATATATATATATATATATATATATATATATATATATATATATATATATAAATACATTTTAAAAAAATGCATATCTGCCAAAAGGGCACCTACCATTTTGTGTATTGAGGAGGAAACATTTCTGTATGGTTTTAAATATAGAATTTCTAAAGCATTGTCAAATAATCATAAATACACTGCTGCTGTTTTTATGGACCCCTGGCCCCACCATACAACTACTACCACACTGAAGTTACAATCCGAAATTGCACAAAGAAATATAAAATATTTGCTAAGTAAGTCCTACCTCCTCTGCAAATGAAAGTGATCTGCCGTCTGACTCAGGCACACACTGTACCAACAAAGTGCCAAGTCTGTCTCACACTGTGCACAGTGGTTTAGTGCACACTCAGAAATCCTCTCAAATGCTAATACTTTACTCCTTGTAATAACATTTCCCATGCTCAATTAGCACTCTGCTGTAGTACCCACTGGTGACTGCCTTATGGGGCCCCCCTGGCCCATTGGGCCCCTGACAGGAGTCACCCCTGTCACCCCCTGATGGCGGCCTTGAGCGCACCTTATATCCCCAGACCTGCCTGTCTGCAGAAGCAACTGTCCGATGACACATAGAGAGATATATGGGCGAGATCTATTACCCCAGAGCAGGTCCCTCATCTAGAATGGCAAACCCATGTTGCCGGCAACGGTTTCTCACAGACCGGAAAAGGTTTAGCGTCGTAGTAAGTGTATATGGGAGTGGCCTTATGCGTTTCACGGGACTCCTCCCACTTCATCAGAGGCTATGAGGAGGAGTAGGAGTAACTTGTACCTTCGCTCAATACATACCTCACATTGTTTGAGGTCGCACTTGTGAGTTTGTTTTTTTGTGTATACAATAAATTTATCTGTTTAATTTTGATATACTGCATCATGATGGTTTTTCTTTTTTTCCCTTTGCGCTCCATGCTTTTTTTGTTCTAGTCCTAAGTGCACATCATTCACCGATATCACACCAGTGATTTAAAAGGGAGCTGCATATTAAGGAGAAACATTTTGGCTGTCTTTGGACATTGTGACACGTTGTTCACAGAAAGACTCTACCTGCAGAAAAGTAGGAACATTACATAAAGTTTGGAATGTAATTTATTTGTTTTTACATGTATTATGATTCTGTTGTATTTATTATTATTATTTTCATGCATGTGATTTTTCATGATTATTTCTAATATCCTGCAGTACTTTGCGCTTTTTCAGTTGTTTGATGAGTTGTTGATACACATTAACCAACTGTGAAATAAAGTTGGTAGAACACCCCTTGTTGTGTGATTTAATCACTAAACTCAATTTTGCTATAATAGGGTTTAGTGATTAAATCACACAACAAGGTCTGTTCTACCAACTTTATTTCACAGTTGGTTAATGTGTATACTCGTATACCTCTTGCGTATTTATTTATTGTGGAACTATAAGGGTCAATTTTGCTACTCAATCTGGGTATTTTTGTTAAATCCAATAAGCAGGGAGGGGTCAATCAACCCGATCGTACTCGATCAGGTTGAATTCCGGCGATGTCTGTCCGCCTGCTCAGAGCAGGCTCGCCAGAAACACGGGCCCCATAGTATCAATGCATCAAGTGACATACGATTTGATATATACATGCAACACTGTTGCGTTTGTTTACTATCCTTGTTTGTATCAAATAGCATACTTCAATATATCATGGAATATATGATTCATTACCTATAAATGTCACTTCAGTCAGACAATAAGTTCAAACAGGTACTGACTATAGGTTACCCAGAGGTAATATAATTAACCACACAACTCAAGCTAATTTACCTAAGTTTGTCCTTACCTATCAGCAGACCATATACATCTTTCACTCCACATGTATACCTACTATACTATTCAAGGTTCCTAAGTGTGTTTTGTTTTTTTGTTTTTTAATTAAATCTTTGATCCACTGAAGAGACCAGAGTCTTTAATGAACAAGTGGGGACACACTGATCAATCTCATGAAGAATCAAGTAACAGCTGATGGAAAATTAAGGAAACATTTTGCTTCTACATACATCAGAGAAAGAACATTGAACATGTTAAGGTTATAATAGTACTCGTCATATACAGTGGGGCAAAAAAGTATTTAGTCAGCCACCAATTGTGCAAGTTCTCCCACTTAAGAAGATGAGAGAGGCCTGTAATTTTCATCATAGGTATACCTCAACTATGAGAGACAAAATGTGGAAACAAATACAGACAATCACATTGTCTGATTTGGAAAGAATTTATTTGTATATTATGGTGGAAAATAAGTATTTGGTCACCTACAAACAAGCAAGATTTCTTGCTCTCACAGACCTGTATCTTCTTCTTTATGATGCTCCAAGAACGGTGAGCAAACATCCCAGAACCACACGGGGGGACCTAGTGAATGACCTGCAGAGAGCTGGGACCAACGTAACAAAGGCTACCATCAGTAACACTCTACGCCGCCAGGGACTCAGATCCTGCAGTGCCAGACGTGTCACCCTGCTTAAGCCAGTACATGTCCAGGCCCATCTGAAGTATGCTAGAGAGCATTTGGATGATCCAGAAGCAGATTGGGAGAATGTCATATGGTCAGATGAAACCAAAGTAGAACTGTTTGGTAGAAACACAACTCGTCATGTTTGGAGGAGAGAGAATGCTGAGTTGCAGCCAAAGAACACCATACCTACTGTGAAGCATGGGGGTGGCAACATCATGCTTTGGGGCTGTTTCTCTGCAAAGGGAACAGAACGACTGATCCGTGTACATGAAAGAATGAATGGGGCCATGTATCGTGAGATTTTGAGTGCAAACCTCCTTCCATCAGCAAGGGCATTGAAGATGAAACGTGGCTGGGTCTTTCAGCATGACAATGATCCCAAACACACCGCCCGGGCAACGAAGGATTGGCTTTGTAAGAAGCATTTCAAGGTCCTGGAGTGGCCTAGCCAGTCTCCAGATCTCAACCCCATAGAAAACCTTTGGTGGGAGTTGAAAGTCTGTGTTGCCCAGCGACAGCCCCAAAACATTACTGCTCTAGAGGAGATCTGCATGCAGGAATGGGCCAACATACCAGCAACAGTGTGTGACAACCTTGTGAAGACTTACAGAAAACGTTTGACCTCTGTCATTGCCAACAAAGGATATATAACAAAGTATTGAGATGAACTTTTGATATTGACCAAATACTTATTTTCCACCATAATATGCAAATAAATTCTTTCCGAATCAGACAATGTGATTGTCTGGATTTGTTTCCACATTTTGTCTCTCATAGTTGAGGTATACCTATGATGAAAATTACAGGCCTCTCTCATCTTCTTAAGTGGGAGAAATTGCACAATTGGTGGCTGACTAAATACTTTTTTGCCCCACTGTAGCTTGTAACTATTTGAAGACATAGAGTATAAACATAACAATATGTACTAGGTTAGGGCCCGAAGAGCTTACAAACGGACCACAAATGGGAAATATGAAAAAAAAAAGGGGGTGGGGAAGGAGGACTATTATAAACTTGGGGAGGAGGTAGATGCCCACCGTCTGAGAAATCTTCATAAATGTGAGGGCTATGCATCTGTATTATGTGTAACTTGTTTTTTTTCCATTAGTTTGCAGACTACATCTCTGAAACTCGTCCCATGGGCACCAGATTGAGCAATAGAGATTGTAGCGCCCCTCTACTCTCTATTATTCCATTTTATTTATGTAAGAATGTCTAGTACTAGTGGCAGAGTTAAAGGGGAGTCTTTGGCCCATTGCCTAGCTATGGCTAGTGTAGCGGCTAGGAGAATGATGACACATAAAGTCCTGGCAGGTTTCTGTAATCTTTGCAGTCCTAGGTGGAAGAGTGCAATGTCACCAGTCAAATGCTGTACTAAGAGTAAACAGCGACGTTTCGGGATTAATTTCCCTTAATCATGCATGATTAAGGGTAATTAATCCCGAAACGTCGCTGTTTTTTTAAGTCCTGAAATAAAGATTTTGCTATTTGGAGTGCTGTGGACATTACCTTCTTTGCCATTGCGTGGCAAGAGTGAGAGAGCCCACTTTGGGGAATCCCCAAGATAAAAGTAACAAGGTCAGTCTAAGATACTCAAATTGTAAATCTCTAGGGAAGTCATTAATTGGAAAGTTGTCAGGCAGTAGCATAAGGGCATCACCCCTGTAGAGGTCAGAAACCTGTTCCTAAGTGTGTTTTTATTATATTTCCTATTTTTTTTTTAACTTAATAAACGTTAAGTTTTAACTCTCTTTTTGCCCTTAAGTTTAATCTTCATGTAAGCTGTTTATCATGTAAGCTGTTTATTTCATATCAGCTAATTTAGCTGCCAATCAGTGTATTATCCAGAGTGCTATATGTGTATTCTTTTCCAGATAAAGGTTCTTTCCTTTCTTGTACCTGTGCAGTTTCAAAAAATACACACAGCACCTACACCCCCTATAAACAAAAAACAACTTATCTTATATTTAGGGGTTATTGAAGGGTTTTAAATATAAAACAGTAGTGCCATAGGCCCCTTTTTCCTTTCTAAATAAGTGTATATATGTCTGTAAATACATATATACACATACAAATACATTTATACATACATTTAGAAATACAAGCATATGTATTTATATACATACATATATTTATACATGGTAATGAAAGAGAAAAATCAAAGTACTTCTGCGCAGCTACAAACAATTTGTATACAACTTAAGTCCAATATAATAGAGGAATCAGTAATTGTCAGTTGAGATGAGTCTTTATGGACAAAATATATATATGAATGGTATATATTTTGAATTAATATGCAGTAAATCCCAGGCAAAAAGGAATGTATAGTTGTCTTCTTACCGGAAGGTACCTCAAACATATGAGGTAATGTGTAGTCATATGATATAGGTGGGGGTCTGTGGTCCGCCGCTGTCTGTGTTTGTTCTTTCCGTGCAGCCTTGTGTATGGTAGTCCTGGTTAAGGAACTTCCTGAGTCTGGTGCTTCGATAGATCTTGGCAATATGGTAGTTGTCTTGTCCCAGGGTCTTTCCCAGTTGTCTTGGTAAGTAGAATCCTGGGAATCCAGTTAGTAGTTTTCAGGGCTGAGAGATACTTGGCAGCTCTGATGAATTTATCGGTTCTGACACACTTGATGTTTCAGTTGCAGCAGGTGACAGTAATTTTTGAAGGCACTAGATAGTGCAAACAGGCAGGCTGACACTTGCAGTAGTCAGCTAACTGGATACTGATCCTGTATCAAGGTAGAGACCAGTTCTCAGATCACAGGTAAGATCACAGGGAAGTTTGAATCCAAGTATCAAACAACAGTCTGAAGATATGGTGCAGGCAAACCAATTGTGATGTAATGGTTTGTATAGTTATTTGTGCAGATAGAGCAAATTCAATCTGAATAATCAGACAGAAAGACTCCTCCGTATATAAATATTAAAAGACAAGTTTAATGTTGCTGTAACGCATTTCTTGACCACACAACACGGTGGTTTCATCAGGCATAAAAATAAGCCTCTTATTCCTTTTTGCCTGGGATTTACTGCATATTAATTCAAAATATATACCATTCATATATATATTTTGTCCATAAAGACTCATCTCAACTGACAATTACTGATTCCTCTATTATATTGGACTTAACTTGTATACAAATTGTTTGTAGCTGCGCAGAAGTACTTTGATTTTTCTCTTTCATTACCATTCATTACAGTGTCAGGGGTACACTTATTATCTCCACTTCTTGCTGCACTCCCATACACACTATCATTTTATTGTAGTTGTGGCAATTACCAACACTACTACCAATACTGGTAATTTATCACACTTATTGCACCTTAGGTGCTGGGCTACCTATACCAGTGTTCCTTCTAGAGCGCTGGTGATTTTTTCTTGCTTTACATATATTTATACATGTGTTCCTATTGGTCCTTATGTAAAAGTACTTTTGGCCTGTTTTTTTTTCTTCTAACACCTGACATCTCATATCTTTGAGCCCTTATAAATTTTTATTGCAATTTTTTAAATCATTTTTATTAGTGTTATTATGAGTATAGCTGTACTTTTAAATGTATTTTGATGTGTTTTGTGACTTACGTAACAATTAAAGGGATACTAAACAAAGAAAAATTGATAATAGGAGTAAATTAGAAAGTTGCTTAAAATTGCACGGTCTATCTGAGTATCCCTTTAACCAGAGCCCTGAAGTCGTAGTAATCATTCTAGAGTAAATTGCAATTGTGCTCATGTATTCGCATTTACTTTCAACATGTAATACGGGTGGTATTTAACTTGCACGCAAACATCCTCTAAAACCCGGTGTTGCACGCAAATGAAAGCTTTTGTGCACTGGCAGTACTCTCTTGCTCCACCTGCCTGCCATGGCTTGCCCTGGACTTTTGATTTTGGATTAAATTTAGAAAATGTTCTGCCTGCCTGATATCCAGATCTTTTCTCAGCCAAAGAGCCATGTCCAGATCCTGTCTCTTAGAAAAGGGCATAGAAAATAAGTTTGTGTAGAGATACTCAGAATACTCATTTGTCTATTGTCCCCTCACCCAAAATAGGCATTTTATCAGGGGCCCCACATCCAGACTATGCAGGCTGTATGCCCAGAATAGGCATTTGCTTAGGATTCTTTTACCTTGAATAGGCGTTTGCCTAGGAGCCTCATACCTGATATAGGCATCTGCCCAGGGACCTCACTTCTGAAACAGGCATTTGCTCTGGGGCCTTGCACACCTCACATCCTGAAAAATGCTCTTGCCTACAAGCCTAACACCTGGAACAGGTTCAACATGCCTTAGAGCTCTGCACACAGAATAGACATTTGCCTATTGGGCTGTATCAAGAATCTGTTTTTCTATGGTTTCTGCAACTGGAAAAGGCATTGTCCCAGGGTTCCCATAAACAAAAACATAATTTATGCTTACCTGATAAATTTATTTCTCTTGTAGTGTATCCAGTCCATGGATCATCCATTACTTGTGGGATATTCTCCTTCCCAACAGGAAGTTGCAAGAGGATCACCCACAGCAGAGCTGCTATATAGCTCCTCCCCTAACTGTCATATCCAGTCATTCGACCGAAAACAAACAGAGAAAGGAGAAACCATAGGGTGCAGTGGTGACTGTAGTTTAATTAAAATTTAGACCTGCCTTAAAAAGACAGGGCGGGCCGTGGACTGGATACACTACAAGAGAAATAAATTTATCAGGTAAGCATAAATTATGTTTTCTCTTGTTAAGTGTATCCAGTCCATGGATCATCCATTACTTGTGGGATACCAATACCAAAGCTAAAGTACACGGATGATGGGAGGGACAAGGCAGGATTAAGCGGAAGGAACCACTGCCCGAAGAACCTTTCTCCCAAAAACAGCCTCCGAAGAAGCAAAAGTATCAAATTTGTAAAATTTTGAAAAAGTGTGAAGCGAAGACCAAGTCGCAGCCTTGCAAATCTGTTCAACAGAGGCCTCATTTTTGAAGGCCCATGTGGAAGCTACAGCTCTAGTAGAATGAGCTGTAATCCTTTCAGGGAGCTGCTGTCCAGCAGTCTCATAGGCTAGGCGTATTACGCTCTGAAGCCAAAAGGACAGAGAGGTTGCCGAAGCTTTTTGACCTCTCCTCTGTCCAGAGTAAACGACAAACAGGGAAGATGTTTGATGAAAATCCTTAGTAGCTTGTAAGTAAAACTTCAAGGCACGGACTACATCCAGATTATGTAAAAGACGTTCCTTCTTTGAAGAAGGATTAGGACACAATGATGGAACAACAATCTCTTGATTGATATTCTTGTTAGAAACCACCTTAGGTAAAAACCCTGGTTTGGTACGCAGAACTACCTTATCTGCATGAAAAATCAGATAAGGAGAATCACATTGTAAGGCAGATAGCTCAGAGACTCTCCGAGCCGAGGAAATAGCCATCAAAAACAGAACTTTCCAAGATAAAAGTTTAATATCAATGGAATGAAGGGGTTCAAACGGAACTCCTTGAAGAACTTTAAGAACCAAGTTTAAGCTCCACGGAGGAGCAACAGGTTTAAACACAGGCTTAATTCTAACCAAAGCCTGGCAAAATGCCTGAACGTCTGGAACCTTTGCCAGACGCTTGTGCAAAAGAATAGACAGAGCAGAAATCTGTCCCTTTAAGGAACTAGCTGATAATCCTTTGTCCAAGCCCTCTTGGAGAAAAGACAATATTCTAGGAATCCTAACCTTACTCCATGAGTAATTCTTGGATTCACACCAATAAGGATATTTACTCCATATCTTGTGGTAGATTTTCCTGGTAACAGGCTTTCGTGCCTGTATTAAGGTATCAATGACTCAGAGAAGCCACGCTTTGATAGAATCAAGCGTTCAATCTCCTTGCAGTCAGTCTCAGAGAAATTAGATTTGGATGATTGAAAGGACCTTGTATCAGAAGGTCCTGTCTTAGAGGCAGAGTCCATGGTGGAAAGGATGACATGTCAACTAGGTCTGCATACCAAGTCCTGCGTGGCCATGCAGGTGCTATGCTCTCTCCTGTTTGATTTTGGCAATCAGTCGAGGGAGCAGAGGAAACGGTGGAAACACATAAGCCAGGTTGAAGAACCAAGGCGCTGCTAGAGCATCTATCAGCGTCGCTTCTGGGTCCCTGGACCTGGATCCGTAACAAGGAAGCTTGGCGTTCTGGCGAGACGCCATGAGATCCAACTATGTTTTGCCCCAACGATGAATCAATTGAGCAAACACCTCCGGATGGAGTTCCCACTCCCCCGGATGGAAAGTCTGACGACTTAGAAAATCCGCCTCCCAGTTCTCCACGCCTGGGATATGGATCGCTGACAGGTGGCAAGAGTGGGACTCTGCCCAGCGAATTATTTTTTAGACTTCTAACATCGCTAGGGAACTCCTGGTTCCCCCTTGATGGTTGATGTAAGCCACAGTCGTGATGTTGTCCGACTGAAATCTGATGAACCTCAGTGTTGCTAACTGAGGCCAAGCCAGAAGAGCATTGAATATCGCTCTTAACTCCAGAATATTTATTGGAAGGAGTTTCTCCTCCTGAGTCCACGATCCCTGTGCCTTCAGGGAGTTCCAGACTGCACCCCAACCTAGAAGGCTGGCATCTGTTGTTACAATTGTCCAATCTGGCCTGCGAAAGGTCATACCCTTGGACAGGTGGACCCGAGACAACCACCAGAGAAGAGAATCTCTGGTCTCTTGATCCAGATTTAGCAGAGGGGACAAATCTGTGTAATCCCCATTCCACTGACTCAGCATGCATAATTGCAGCGGTCTGAGATGTAGGCGCGCAAATGGCACTATGTCCATTGCCGCTACCATTAAGCCGATTACCTCCATACACTGAGCCACCGAAGGGCGCGGAATGGAGTGAACAACACGGCAAGCATTTAGAAGTTTTGATAACCTGGACTCCGTCAGGTAAATTTTCATTTCTACAGAATCTATAAGAGTCCCTAAGAAGGAGACTCTTGTGAGTGGGGATAGAGAACTCTTTTCCTTGTTCACTTTCCACCCGTGCAACCTCAGAAATGCCAGAACTATCTCTGTATGAGACTTGGCAACTTGAAAGTTTGACGCCTGTATCAGGATGTCGTCTAGATACGGAGCTACCGCTATGCCTCGCGGTCTTAGAACCGCCAGAAGTGAGCCCAGAACCTTTGTAAAGATTCTCTGGGCTGTAGCCAACCCGAAGGGAAGAGCTACAAATTGGTAATTCCTGTCTAGAAAGGCAAACCTTAGAAACCGATGATGGTCTTTGTGAATCGTTATGTGAAGGTAGGCATCCTTTAGGTCCACTGTGGTCATGTACTGACCCTCTTGGATCATGGGTAGGATGGTCCGAATAGTTTCCATTTTGAAAGATGGAACTCTGAGGAATTTGTTTAAGATCTTTAGATGCAAAATTGGTCTGAAGGTTCCCTCTTTTTTGGGAACCACAAACAGATTTGAATAAAAACCCTGTCCTTGTTCCGTCCGCGGAACTGGATGGATCACTCCCATAATTAGGAGGTCTTGCACACAGCGTAGGAATGCCTCTTTCTTTATCTGATTTGCAGATAGCCTTGAAAGATGAAATCTCCCTTGTGGAGGGGAAGCTTTGAAGTCCAGAAGATATCCCTGAGATATGATCTTGAACATCTCTTGCCCATGCCTGGGCAAAGAGAGAAAGTCTGCCCCCTACCAGATCCGTCGCCGGATAGGGGGCCGTTCCTTCATGCTGTCTTAGAGGCAGCAGCAAGCTTTCTGGCCTGCTTGCCTTTGTGCCAGGTTTCCAGGCCTGCTTAGATTGAGCAAAAGTTCCCTCTTGCTTTGAAGCGGAGGAAGTTGATGCTGCACCTGCCTTGAAATTTCGAAAGGCACGAAAATTAGACTGTTTGGCCTTTGCTTTGGCCCTGTCCTGAGGAAGGGTATGACCCTTACCTCCAGTAATGTCAGCAATAATTTCCTTCAAACCAGGCCCGAATAAGGTCTGCCCCTTGAAAGGAATGTTGAGTAATTTATACTTCGAAGTCACGTCAGCTGACTAGGATTTAAGCCATAGCGCCCTACGCGCCTGGATGGCGAATCCGGAATTCTTAGCCGTTAGTTTAGTCAAATGAACAATGGCATCAGAAACAAATGAGTTAGCTAGCTTAAGTGTTCTAAGCTTGTCAATAATTTCAGTCAATGGAGCTGTATGGATGGCCTCTTCCAGGGCCTCAAACCAGAATGCCGCCGCGGCCGTGACGGGCGCTATGCATGCAAGGGGCTGTAAAATAAAACCTTGTTGAATAAACATTTTCTTAAGGTAACCCTCCAATTTTTTATCCATTGGATGTGAAAAAGCACAACTATCCTCAACCGGGATAGTGGTACGCTTTGCTAAAGTAGAAACTGCTCCCTCCACCTTAGGGACCGTCTACCATAAGTCCCGTGTAGTGGCGTCTATTGGAAACATTTTTCTAAATATAGGAGGTGGGGAAAAAGGCACACCCGGTCTATCCCACTCCTTGCTAATAATTTCTGTAAGCCTTTTAGGTATAGGAAAAACATCAGTACACACCGGCACCGCATAGTATTTATCCAGCCTACACAATTTCTCTGGTACTGCAACTGTGTTACAGTCATTCAGAGCAGCTAATACCTCCCCAAGCAATACACAGAGGTTCTCAAGCTTAAATTTAAAATTAGAAATCTCTGAATCAGGTTTCCCCGAATCAGAGACGTCACCCACAGACTGAAGCTCTCCGTCCTCATGATCTGCATATTGTGACGCAGTATCAGACATGGCCCTTACAGCATCTGCGCGCTCTGTATTTCTCCTAACCCCAGAGCAATTGCGCTTGCCTCTTAATTCAGGCAACCTGGATAATACCTCTGACAGGGTATTATTCATGATTGCAGCCATGTCCTGCAAGGTAATCGCTATGGGCGTCCCTGATGCAATTGGCGCCATATTAGCGTGCATCCCCTGAGCGGGAGGCGAAGGGTCTGACACGTGGGGAGAGTTAGTCGGCATAACTTCCCCCTCGTCAGAATCTTCTGGTGATATTTCTTTTATAGTTAAAGACTGATCTTTACTGTTTAAGGTGAAATCAATACATTTAGTACACATTCTCCTATGGGGCTCCACCATGGCTTTCAAACATAATCAACAAGTAGTTTCCTCTGTGTCAGACATGTTTAAACAGACTAGCAATGAGACTAGCAAGCTTGGAAAACACTTTAAACAAGTTTACAAGCAATATAAAAAACGTTACTGCACCTTTAAGAAACACAAATTTTTGCCAAAATTTGAAATAACAGTGAAAAAAGGCAGTTACACTAACAAAATTTTTACAGTGTATGTAAAAAGTTAGCAGAGCATTGCACCCACTTGCAAATGGATGATTAACCCCTTAATACCAAACACAGAATAATAACTGACAAAAACGTTTTTTTTTTTGTTTGTTTTTAAATAGTCACAACAACTGCCACAGCTCTACTGTGGCTTGTTACCTCCCTCAAAAATGACTTTGAAGCCTTTTGAGCCCTCCAGAGATATCCTGGATCATGCAGGAAGAAGCTGGATGTCTGTGTCTGTAACCACTCCCACTCATATTACAACAGTGGAAAGCCTTCAGGAAACTGTTACTAGGCAGAATTTGAAGCCAGCCATGTGGAAAAAAAACTAGGCCCCAATAAGTTTTATCACCAAACATATATAAAAACGATTAAACATGCCAGCAAACGTTTTATATTACATTTTTATAAGAGTATGTATCTCTATTAATAAGCCTGATACCAGCAGCTCTCACTGCATTTAAGGCTTTACTTACATTAGTTCAGTATCAGCAGCATTTTCTAGCAAATTCCATCCCTAGAAATATATTAACTGCACATACCTTATTGCAGGATAACCTGCACGCCATTCCCTCTCTGAAGTTACCTCACTCCTCAGAATATGTGAGAACAGCCATGGATCTTAGTTACTTCTGCTAAGATCATAGAAAACGCAGGCAGATTCTTCTTCTAAATACTGCCTGAGATAAACAGTACACTCCGGTACCATTTAAAAATAACAAACTTTTGATTGAAGAATAAACTAAGTATAAAACACCACACTCCTCTTACGACCTCCATCTTGGTTGAGGCTTGCAAGAGAATGACTGGGTATGACAGTTAGGGGAGGAGCTATATAGCAGCTCTGCAGTGGGTGATCCTCTTGCAACTTCCTGTTGGGAAGGAGAATATCCCACAAGTATTGGATGATCCGTGGACTGGATACACTTAACAAGAGAAATAGGCATTTCTTTGAGGGCCCTGTCCTAGAATAGGCATATGCCTAAGGGTCACACACCCAGAAAAGGTATTTACCTAAGAGCCTTATACTCTGAATAAGTTGACACTATACCAGGAATAGGAGTTTGCCTAGGTTATCCATCCCAGGCATAGAATACAATTCTACAACTGATACAATGCTTGGTGTTTTTGCTCCACTTTTGTCTGGGAAGTTTTCTTTTAGGCCTAGTACAACTAGCATTGTCTGGTTGTAAAAAGCTAATAAAATGCACTGAGATAAGAGGCGGTCTGCAGGGGCTTAGATAGAGGCAGACCATTTAGAGGTTATAAAGTATATTAATATAACAATGTTGGTTGTACAAAGCTGGGGAACGGGTAGTTAAGGTGTTATCTATTTTTTTTAAACAATAAAAAATTCAAGTAGACTGTCCCTTTAACTACTATATAACACACGTACCAGTTTTATAGAGACCAGCTGTTAGATGCCGCTACTATTTAAGTTCTTTGCATGGGGTGCTTTTGCAAATAAAGATACTAAGAGAACAAAAAAAATTGATAATAGGAGTATATTAGAACGTTGCATAAAATTGCATGCTCTATCTGAATCATAAAATTTATTTTGGGTTCAGTATCCCTTTAACATTTAAAGCTTAGCTGGGCCGGGTGGTACCATCAAAACCTAGGTGGCATTTGACAAGAATTGCTCATATGGGGCGAGATTACATACATACAGTGCAGGCTTCGGCGCAAGCGTTGAAACCGGCGACGCCCGTAATTTTACCTTGCACATCGGGGTATTACATATACGGTGCCGTTAGATGCTAGACTGGCGTCGGTAGGACAAACTTGCGTTCCTCAGAAATGTGCACAAATACACATTTCTGTCGTTGCAAGTAGCTTACGCCAGTATTATGTCCGCAGAAAGTGTCAATAAAGAGTAGTTTTATGCAAATGAGGATAACGCGTAAAAACGAAACCAGAATTGAAATAAACATGTGACACGTAATTACGCTATTCAAATTCATATATTAATCCATGCGCAGCCGCAATTTTCTTCAGTGTGTTTGGATTGTTCGTAAAGCTACAGCTCACGGCCCAGAAGTGGAGGATTAGTGAAAGTAGAGAGAGAGGCGCAAACAGAATAGTTAGTTAGGTCGCATTGGTGGATTGAGTTAGCTTGTACACTTACACATATTCTGACATATTGCACACATTTTGCATACATACATATACAAATAAACCACACTTTTTTTTCTAACACCTCATATTTTTGTTTAGTTTTACAGTGTGATTGAGTGTGACTGAACTGGGAGTGAGTGGGAGTGTGTGTAGTGTGATTAGTGTGAGGATGGCAGGGAGAGGTAGGGAGGAGGGGAGAGGGGTGGCAGGGAGATGAGTGGCAGGGAGAGGAGTATTGGAGAGAACAGGAGGAGCAGTGGGGTCCCCTCAGGGAGTAAGTGGGGTAGGGAGAGGGAGAGCCAGAAGGGTTGATGGATGATGGGAGAGGAGATGTCCAAGAGCCCCAGAGAGCAGGCACATCCAGGAGAGGGACAGAGGGTGCACATGGGGACAGAAGAATGGAGATGATAGGGAGGAACCCACACTGCCTGGGACATCACATGGAGGAAGCCAAGTGGCCATGGAGGATGAGAGACTGAGATGTCACAACTTCTCATTTGAAGAAAATGTTGCCCTAGTCCAGGCCATCATGGACGATTACAGTTCCCTCTTCGGACAGGAGAAGGGGAAAGGCAGTGCCAAAAGAAGAAAGACTGCATGGTTTGCATTTGAGGATGTTGTCAACAGTGTGGCCCCGCAGAGGAGGACTGTAGAGGGCCTAAAAAAGAGGTGGAATGATTGTAAGAGGCAGGTCAAAGACAAGATGGGATAGGAAGCTGTCCAACAGAAGGGAACAGACAGTGGACCATCCCTGGAAATGGAGTACAACATCTGGCAGGAGATGATGCGCAGGTCCCTGAGCATCACAGCAGTCTGTGGACTTTCAGGGGCTCGTGACTCAGGGGCTGCAACCACAGCACATCATGCTGGTGAGTAACATCCCACACACCTGTATTATATGTAGTTGCTATATAACAACCTTTAATATCACATATTCATGTACACGATGAGGAGAATGGTATTTGGCGTACTAACAAAAACATCGACAATTATACTTGACATTACTGCTACGTAACACAATGCAATTCATGATATGAGGTGGAATAGTGCAATACTAACATGTCTCAGAATAACACAGGCCAAAAGCCACGTGTAGAGTTTTTTTAATTAAATGGACACTATAGCCATCCCAATACTTTTAGCTTAATAAAGCAGGTTCTGTGCCTAGATCAGGCTAAAGTAAATTGTGTGACCATAGTGTCACTTAAAGAACTCATTATTTACTCATTGACATGTACACATAACTATTGTATGAAACACATCCCTGTATACTGCTCATATTCAAATCCCTCATAGAACAAATCACAATGTGCACATGCATGTTATAGAGTTTGACATGAGAATCAGTATAGGCCCTAGCATGTATCAATGTACATTGTATGCCCACATGGACATATATCTGACTGTACTAATCCCTCTCATCCTTTGACTCCTCCACAAAACCTGCTGTCACAAGGATACAAACAGCCATGCCAAAACCACCACAACAACCACCACCACCACCAGTCTTCAGGCAACCGCACGAACAGTATGCTCCCAGGCATGAGCATAGTTGGATGGCTTCAGTTGAGAACCCGGGAGTGATGCCACCGCCATTGCCATATGACCCCTGGCAAGATTCCTGGCCAGAGGAATATCCTTCCTATGGATTTGAGGGGGAGCCAAGACAGCCACAAAGGGTCCATGTATTTACACCCCCCACAACACAATCTCATGTCAGTCATGGATATTACCCACAGACTATGTCACAAGAAGTGCCGATTGTAGAGGCTGAGTGGTCACGCACTGGTCATCAGTGGGACTACCAATCAACCATGAGAGCTCTACCATCCTCATCCATTGGACAAGCTCCACCATCCTCATCCATTGGAAGAGCTCCACCATCCTCATTCATTGGATGAGCTCTACCATCTGCAGATGGCGATACAGCAAAAACTACAGCTGCCCCTCAAGCAGCAGAATATATCGCTGAACCTGCCCTTCAAGCAGCAGAAGATGTAGGTGAACCTGCCCCTCAAGCTGCAGAGGATGCAGGTGAACCTGACCCTCAAGCAGCAGAAGATGCAGTTGAACCTGCCCCTCAAGCTATTGACAGCCCTGTTGCTCAATAGCCTGTGGATGCATTGTATTCTTCCCTGGGTGAGGAATACATTGCACTCCAGAGGAGGCTTGTGAAAAGCACTGAGTGCATACAAAGAGGCCAAGAGAGGTTCTTCAGGAACCAAGAAAGGTTCATCAGGAGCCAAGAGAAGATTCTTCAGTGGCCAAGAGAGGTTACACAAACGCAGCATAGCGCTGCAGAGGGACATGGCAGCATCAATAAGTGCAAGTGTTCAAAACCAGTCACAGATGATGCAAATTCTGTCTGATATGCAGATGGACAATAGATGGAGAGAAAAAAATCAACTTTTGGGTGTGCTAGTTGAGCACTTTACACACCAGCAGGACACTGCCTCCAGCCTATCATCTGTGGCCAGCACACCAGCAGAAACACCAGAATATGCTAAAACCAGGAGAACAAGGCAATCCACTACAGGCACCTCAGCTCCCTCATCCAAGAAGCCAAAAAATAAATAAATATTATTATCGTTCACCATAAACCTTGTCCTCTGTTATTTAACATGTAATTGTTATACACATCCATGTGAGGTGTGTTTTATTAGACTAATATTGTTAAAACATATAATATGACCTGTGTGGAAATGGCAATAAAAACAGGTAATATTATCATGTTTATGACATATTCTTGTACTATAACTCACATCCACATAGTTGTGTATAAAGGGTACATAGAGTAATATTCACTTCTAAAATGTAAATCAATGTATCTCACGTCCAATATAAATTGACACATGGGTATATATAATAATGATGTTACTGATAGGGTGTGCATTATCAGGTGTTTTAAGGCTGCAGGTGAGAGGTTGTGTTGTTTGTGATTGGTTTGACACAATTGCAGAGGAGGAATATTGATTATAATAATTAAGTGATCAGCAAGGTTTAAAGGGACAGTTTACTCATAAATGTTCTTCCCTTTAATTTGTCCCCAATGATCCACTTTATCTGCTGGAGTGTATTGAATTTGCAATATTTTATTTAGCCTGTGGTATCCCCACCCATCCTTAAAGGGACAGTCAACACCAGATTTTGAGGGGTAGTTATCAACGTGTCTAATTTACCTGCCTTCGCCGGTTCAATACGCCCGCCTAAGCTCGCCTACCATCGCCGCCGCGGACCTGCAAAATTTCGCCTAAGTTATCAAAAAAGCTGTCAAAAAGCCGCGCACCAAGTACGGGGAGATGAGCAGCGGACTGTGAGAGTTATCACTCATCCGATCTCGCTGCTCTTCGGCTTTTTGACAGCTTACTTGCTAGCCTGTCACTAAGCACCCACACTAAACTACACTGTTCTACCCCCTATACCGGCGCCCCCGGAGCCCCCCGCAACTCAATAAAGTTATTAACCCCTAAACCGCCGCTCCTAGACCCCGCCGCAACTCTTATAAATGTATTAACCCCTAAACCGCCGCTCCCGGACCCTGCCGCAACTAAATAAATAGTTTAACCCCTAAACCGCCGCTCCCGGACCCCGCCGCAACCTATATTAAACTTATTAACCCCTATCCTGCCCTCCCTACACCGTCGCCACCTATAATAAAATTATTAACCCCTATCCTGCCCCCACTACACCGCCGCCACTGTAATAAAATTATTAACCCCTAAACCTAAGTCTAACACTAACCCTAACACCCCCCTAACTTAAATATTAATTAAATAAATCTAAATAATATTTCTCTTATTAAATAAATTATTCCTATTTAAAACTAAATACTTACCTTTAAAATAAACCCTAATATAGCTACAATATAACTAATAATTACATTGTAGCTATCTTAGGATTTATTTTTATTTTACAGGCAACTTTCAATTTATTTTAACTAGGTACAATAGCTATTAAATAGTTATTAACTATTTAATAGCTACCTAGCTAAAATAAAGAGAAATTTACCTGTAAAATAAAAACTAACCTAAGTTACAATTACACCTAACACTACACTATACTTTAATAAATTATTCCTATTTAAAACTAAATACTTACCTGTAAAATAAACCCTAAGATAGCTACAATATAATTAATAATTACATTGTAGCTATTTTAGGATTTATATTTATTTTACAGGTAACTTTGTATTTATTTTAGCTAGTTAGAATAGTTATTAAATAGTTATTAACTATTTAATAACTACCTAGCTAAAAGAAATACAAAATTACCTGTAAAATAAATCCTAACCTAAGTTACAATTAAACCTAACACTACACTATCATTAAATTAATTAAATAAATTAACTACAAATAACTACAATTAAATACAATTACATAAACTAACTAAAGTACAAAAAATAAAAAAGCTAAGTTACAAAAAATAAAAAAAATAAGTTACAAGCATTTAAAAAATATTACAACAATTTTAAGCTAATTACACCTAATCTAAGCCCCCTAATAAAATAACAAAGCCCCCCAAAATAAAAAAATGTCCTACCCTATTCTAAATTAAAAAAGGTTCAAAGCTCTTTTACCTTACCAGCCCTTAAAAGGGCCTTTTGCGGGGCATGCCCCAAAGAAAACAGCTCTTTTGCCTGTAAAAGAAAAATACAACCCCCCCAACGTTAAAGCCCACCACCCACATACCCCTAATCTAACCCAAACCCCCCTTAAATAAACCTAACACTACCCCCCTGAAGATCATCCTACCTTGAGTCGTCTTCACTCAGCCGAGCCACCGATGGAACCGAAGAGGAGATCCGGAGCGGCAGAAGTGATCCTCCAAGGGGCGCTGAAGAAGTCTTCCATCCGATGAAGTGATCCTCCAAGGGGCGCTGAAGAAGTCTTCCATCCGGGCGATGTCATCTTCCAAGCGGCGCTGAAGAAGTCTTCCATCTGGGCGATGTCATCTTCCAAGTGGCGCTGAAGAAGTCTTCCATCCGGGCGATGTCATCTTCCAAGCGGGGTCTTCAATCTTCTTTCTTCAGGATCCATCTTCATCCCGCCAACGCTGAACATCCTTCTTCCCCGATGGACTAACGACGAATGAAGGCTCCTTTAAGGGACGTCATCCAAGATGGCGTCCCTTCAATTCCGATTGGCTGATAGGATTCTATCAGCCAATCAGAATTAAGGTAGGAAAAATCTGATTGGCTGATTGAATCAGCCAATCAGATTGAGCTTGCATTCTATTGGCTGATCGTAAACAGCCAATAGAATGCAAGCTCAATCTGATTGGCTGATTGGATCAGCCAATCGGATTGAACTTCAATCTGATTGGCTGATTCAATCAGCCAATCAGATTTTTCCTACCTTCATTCCGATTGGCTGATAGAATCCTATAAGCCAATCGGAATTGAAGGGACGCCATCTTGGATGACGTCCCTTAAAGGAGCCTTCATCCGTCGTTAGTCCGTCGGGGAAGAAGGATGTTCCGCGTTGGCGGGATGAAGATGGATCCTGAAGAAAGAAGATTGAAGACCCCGCTTGGAAGATGACATCGCCCGGATTGAAGACTTCTTCAGCGCCGCTTGGAAGATGACATCGCCCGGATGGAAGACTTCTTCAGCGCCCCTTGGAGGATCACTTCATCGGATTGAAGACTTCTTCAGCGCCCCTTGGAGGATCACTTCTGCCGCTCTGGATCTCCTCTTCGGTTCCATCGGTGGCTCGGCTGAGTGAAGACGACTCAAGGTAGGATGATCTTCAGGGGGGTAGTGTTAGGTTTATTTAAGAGGGGTTTGGGTTAGATTAGGGGTATGTGGGTGGTGGGTTTTAACGTTGGGGGGATTGTATTTTTCTTTTACAGGCAAAAGAGCTGTTTTCTTTGGGGCATGCCCCGCAAAAGGCCCTTTTAAGGGCTGGTAAGGTAAAAGAGCTTTGAACTTTTTTAATTTAGAATAGGGTAGGGCATTTTTTTTATTTTGGGGGGCTTTGTTATTTTATTAGCTTAAAATTGTTGTAATATTTTTTAAATGTTTGTAACTTATTTTTTTTATTTTTTGTAACTTAGCTTTTTTTATTTTTTGTACTTTAGTTAGTTTATGTAATTGTAATTAATTGTAGTTATTTGTAGGTAATTTATTTAACTAATTTAATGATAGTGTAGTGTTAGGTTTAATTGTAACTTAGGTTAGGATTTATTTTACAGGTCATTTTGTATTTCTTTTAGCTAGGTAGTAATTAAATAGTTAATAACTATTTAATAACTATTCTACCTAGTTAAAATAAATACAAAGTTACCTGTAAAATAAATATAAATCCTAAAATAGCTACAATGTAATTATTAATTATGTTGTAGCTATCTTAGGGTTTATTTTACAGGTAAGTATTTAGTTTAAATAGAAATAATTTATTAAAGTATAGTGTAGTGTTAGGTGTAATTGTAACTTAGGTTAGGATTTATTTTACAGGTAAATTTCTCTTTATTTTAGCTAGGTAAGCTATTAAATAGTTAATAACTATTTAATAGCTATTGTACCTAGTTTAAATAAATTGAAAGATGCCTGTAAAATAAAAATAAATCCTAAGCTAGCTACAATGTAATTATTAGTTATATTGTAGCTATATTAGGGTTTATTTTATAGGTAAGTATTTAGTTTTAAATAGGATAAATTTATTTAATAAGAGAAATATTATTTAGATTTATTTAATTAATATTTAAGTTAGGGGGGTGTTAGGGTTAGTGTTAGACTTAGGTTTAGGGGTTAATAAATTACAGTGGCGGCGGTGTAGGGGGGGCAGAATAGGGGTTAATAAATTTATTATAGGTGGCGACGGTGTAGGGGGGGCAGGATAGGGGTTAATAAGTTTAATATAGGTTGCGGCGGGGTCCAGGAGCGGCGGTTTAGGGGTTAAACTATTTATTTAGTTGCGGCGAGGTCCGGGATCGGCAGGATAGGGGTTAATAACTTTATTATAGGTGGCGACGGTATAGGGGGGGCAGGAAAGGGGTTAATAGGTATCATGTAGGTGGCGGCGGGGTCTGGGAGCGGCTGTTTAGGAGTTAATACATATATTTTAGTTGCGGCGGGGTCAGGGAGCGGCGGTTTAGGGGTTGATCAGTTTATTATAGTGGCGGTGGGCTCCGTGAGCGGCGGTTTAGGGGGTAATAAATGTATTTAGTTGCGGCGGTGTAGGGGGGGACAGATTAGGGGTGTTTAGACTCGGGGTACATGTTAGGGTGTTAGGTGTAGACAGCTCCCATAGGAATCAATGGGATGTCTGGCAGCAGCGAACATGAACTTTCGCTATGGTCAGACTCCCATTGATTCCTATGGGATCCGCCACCTCCAGGGCAGCGGTTTGAAAACCAGGTACGCTGGGCCGAAAAAGTGCCGAGCGTACCTGCTAGTTTTTTGACAACTAGCAAAAGTAGTCAGATTGTGCCGCACTTGTGTGCGGAACATCTGGAGTGACGTAAGAATCGATCTGTGTCGGACTGAGTCCGGCGGATCGAAGCTTACGTCACAAAATTCTACTTTTGTCGGTCTCCAGCCTTTGATAACTAAGGCAAATCAGCCTCGCCACAAATACGCTGCGGAATTCCAGCGTATTTGAGGTTGACGGCTTGATAACTACCCCCCTTTGTGTTGTTTTAAAAGATAGATAATCCCTTTATTACCCATTCCCCAGTTTTGCATAACCAACACTGTTATATTAATATACTTTTTACCTCTGTGATTAACTTGTATTTAAGCTTCTTACAGCCCCTGATCACATGACATTTTATTAATTATCTATTGACTTTCATTTAATCCATGTGCATGATCACGTTATCTATAAGGTTTACATGAACTAGCTCTCCCCTGTTGTGAAAAACAAATGAAAAAGCATGTGATAATAGGCAGCCTTCAAGGTCTTAGAAATTATCATATAAGCCTTCCTAGGTTTATCTTTCAACTAAGAATACCAAATGAGCAAAGCAAAATTAGTGTTAACATTAAATTGGAACGTTGTTGGAAATTACATGCCCTATTTGAAACATGAAGGCTTTCTTTGGACTTGACTATCCCTTTATATATGTTGGCCTCAAGGCCAAGCTGTGTTAACACAGCCAGTAAAATAAATTACACTCCCAGTGGGTTCTAGAAGAGATAAGGTAATACAATTATGATTTCCCATTGTTCTCTCCAAGTATTGGTGATTGGTTTAAGAACAAATATATAGTGAAGAAGCAAGTCTATGTACACAATGTGATAAAGTAATGAGATCTGATTATACCTACAAACTCAATCCATCTGATTAGGTTGTGGCTTCAAAACACTAAATCAGCTATTTCAAATACACAAATAAACATTAAAAAAGCAAATCTCATACATTTTTATACTATACTGTCCTTTTAACTATTTGAGATGCTGCTTAAATGTATGTGTTTGTTAAGACTTCCAGGGAGTTACGTTGTTTTTTTAGTCAGTGCAAGGTTGCTGCGCCTGCAATGTGTGGCGAGATGAGAATGGAGTAGATTCTCTGAATTCTGCGCGCGTAAGTCTTTACACTGTATATTGGATACCGAATTGCACGCCAGTTCTATGTTAGTCTATGGGAGTAAAAAATGCGGACGACGGGTGAAATATACGTGCGTAAATTGTATGCTATGCCGTATATGTAATACCAAAATCGTGTAAAAACCGGTGGTGGCAGCTTTTGCGGGCGACGCCGCATATGTAATGGAGCCCATGGAGAGCTAATAGTGTTTTCTTAAAGTGAAGGTAAAGTTAATGTGTCTGCTCCAAATAAATAAATATATCATTCAAAATAAATAGCATGTTCATTCATCATTTCTTATATTTTACAATTTTACCTTTGATATCTTTTATAATGTGCTCCGATTTTGCTTTGCTCAAATCAACCCGTTTTTTTTGTTTTTTTTTCTAAACAACGATCACGTTGTTTAGACAGCCAATTGATTCTTTGGCCGTTAGACGGCCGTCAATTGACGTCAGCAGGGGATGCTTAATTGTGCGCATGCGCAACTATTTGCAGTTCCTCCTTGAAAAGTGAGCGCGTCCTCGTGGAGCGCATGCACATTAAGCGGTTCAGTTGTCTGGCCAAGTTTCAACAGCATCGGATCGCATGCACTGAGGAATTCGATGACACCACGATTAACGCACGCGCAATGGCGACAGTTTTTGGGCGCATGCGCGGTGATTAGAGGCACGATGTGCACGAGCGTAGTTGACACGTATAGAGCGGGTGGGACCGCTCTATACGTCAAAGTATAGCAAACACGGAAATGATGGATGGGAGGAGATTAGGATCGCAAGGATTAGAAAAATAAAGGTAGGTAAATACGGTCAGATATAAGTTTATTTAAAAAATAAACCTAGCGACTACATTGTAGGTTGGAAAAGGAATATACCTATCAATTTTTATGGGAAAAACTTTACCTTCACTTTAAGAGAGATAACTTTCATACGGGGTCCATTAGCTGGGTACCAACATGTGCAAATGAAAATTTCAGTCTGCTGAACAGACTGCTAAATATGGTTGGGTTTATACTGTAGTGGAGGGAGCGCGGGGGGAGGGGAGGTCATTTCACTCTCTACAACCAGGCAGTACAATGTCGTAAACCGACCCTGCAACTTAGAGAAGTCAGTGGTGAATAAAGAATATAAAGCTTACATTTTAAAGTCATTTATCATAATTCCCAGCATTTTTTATGAAAAGAGAAAAGGTTTAGGAGTAATCAGCAGAAGCCATAAATAAATTCCTCTCTTTGCAAGAAGTTTTAGCAATATAAATAGCCCTAATTCCACTCCATCAGGATTTCATTATGGAATGTTTTTCATGGCTCTTTGGGTTTTCAAAATCAAATTGTTTTTTGAATCCATTAAAAAAAATCATGTGATGAATCACTTAACAAAGCTATTCAAAATAACATCTCCTGTTACCACTGCTGCCATAGAGTACTAAAGACACATGCACACTCCTGAGCACTTATGAGCCTACCTAGTTTTACTCAAAAAAAGATACCAAGAGAACAAAAGAAATTTGATAACAGAAGTAAATTGGAAAGTTGTTTAAAATTGCCTGCTCTATCATGAATGTTTAGTTTTGACTTTACTGTCCCTTTAAAGATTTTGCGCTAATTGCTCATTTTAATCTTAGAAACTTTACTTAAATTCTGTAAAAAAAAAATATATATATATATACACACAGGTATTTATAATTGCAATTAAACGTTTGGGCATTAAAAAATAAATATAAAATGACTAAAAATTATAAAAAATTATCAACTGTGTATTTCATTACAACCAGAAACATATTTCATTAATTGCTATTACTAAGTGAATGTGTGTGTATGTATATGTGTGTGTGTCTCTGTGTGTGTATGTGTAGTGTGTGTGTGTAGTGTGTGTATGTATGTATATGTGTGTATGTGTATGCGTGTGTGTATGTGTGTGTATGTGTACTTGTGTGTATATGTGTGTATGTGTATGCGTGTGTATGTATGTGTGTGTATGTGTACTTGTGTGTATGTATGTGTATGCATGTGTGTATGTGTACTTGTGTGTGTATGTGCATGTATGTGTACTTGTGTGTGTGTGTGATGTGCAGTTGTCAGCATGCAATGGTCAGTGCGTGTATTTATTACTCTGTGTACGTTGTGTGTGTGATGTGCAGTATGTCTATGTGTAATGGGCAGTGTGTATTTATGACTGTGTGTGATATGCAGTATGTCTATGTGTAATGGGCAGTGTGTATTTATGACTGTGTGTGATATGCAGTATGTCTATGTGTAATGGGCAGTGTGTATTTATGACTGTGTGTGATATGCAGTATGTCTATGTGTAATGGGCAGTGTGTATTGTGGCTGTGTGTGCTTCTGTGTGTGATGTGTAGTGTGTCTATGTGTAATGGGCAGTGTGTATTTATGACTCTGTGTACTTGTGTGTGATGTGTAGTGTGTCTTTGTGTAATGGTCAGTGTGTGCATTTATGACTGTGTGTATGTGATGTGCAGTGTGTCTGTGTAATGGTCAGTGTGTGTATTTATGGCTGCGTGTGTATGTGATTTGCAGTGTGTTTATGTGTAATGGGCAGTGTGTATTTATGACTGTGTACTTGTGTGTGTGATATGTAGTGTGTCTTTGTGTAATGGTCAGTGTGTGCATGTATGACTGTGTGTATGTGATGTGCAGTGTCTCTGTGTAATGGGTTCTGTGTGTATTTATGTCTGTGTGTGCTTGTGTGTGTATGTGACGTGCAGTGTGTCTGTGTAATGGGCAGTGTGTATTTATGACTGTGTACTAGTGTGTCTTTGTGTAATGGTCAGTGTGTGCATTTATGACTGTGTGTATGTGACGTGCAGTGTGTCTGTGTAATGGGCAGTGTGTATTTATGACTGTGTACTGTACTAGTGTGTCTTTGTGTAATGGTCAGTGTGTGCATTTATGACTGTGTGTATGTGACGTGTAGTGTGTCTGTGTAATGGGCAGTGTGTATTTATGACTGTGTACTAGTGTGTCTTTGTGTAATGGTCAGTGTGTGCATTTATGACTGTGTGTATGTGATGTACAGAGTGTCTATGTCTAATATGCAGTGTGTGTATTTATGACTCTGTGTACTTTTGTGTGGTCGGGTGTAATGTGCAGTGTCTCTTTGTATAATGGGTAGTGTGTGTAATTATGGCTGTGTGTGTATGTGATTTGCAGTGTGTCTATGTCTAATGGGCAGTGTGTGTATTTATGACTGCGTACGTGTGGGTGGGTGTAATGTGCAGTGTGTCTTTGTGTAATGGGCAGTGTGTGTATTTATGACTGTGTGTGTATGTGATGTGCAGTGTGTCTTTGTGTAATGGGCAGTGTTTGTATTTATGACTGTGTGTATGCGATGTGCAGTGTGTCTTTGTGTAATGGGCAGTGTTTGTATTTATGACTCTGTGTACTTGTGTATGTATGTGACTCTGTTCAATTTCCAACTGTTTTATTACCTAAAATACAAGGCAGGGGCATACATTATGAATACACTAAGATTTTAATAGTTGAACTATAAAATATTGTTGTACACAGGTTTCAATTAGCCTTGGTTTAGTCCTAAGTGTTATAGATTTGCTTGCTCTGTAAGGCTGTTATTGGTTGCATTTCTGATCACATGATCATGAGCTTCCATGTGATTGGCTGTTGAGATTTCAGACCTGTTTTAACATTCAGTGACCAGTGGAAGATCAGTTATTGGTCAGTTGGCTGTATCGGTGTGAACTCTGCAGTCAGTGACAACTTGTCAGTATCTAGATTTGTGTTATTATCTTACCTGGAGGATTTTGTCATTTACCTGCCGGGTCCAGCAGTAACTGGAGAAATGGATATATATTATCAACTGTTCCCTGATGTACCTTCTCAGTATTACAACCCAGCAGGTGAGTTGTTACAGTTAGTGCCAGGAATTAACAGTATTCAAAGAAATAACAAATTATATATTTTTGTCTATTTATTATAATGTTGGTGACACTAATCTCCCAGATAAAGGTGCCAAACAGAAATAGTTTGATTCTACATAGGTGTCACATTTATCATAGTTTATATCTTTGAGCAACAACTCTTTATTTAAAATTATTTTTGTGACATTTATGTAAGGTTTTTTTTTCCCTCAATATAAATATAAGAAAGACTTAGGGGTGTCACTGTAATTAAAAAAAATTGTCACATGAATTTCCAGAAGACACTAATCATGATCCAAAGAAAAAATGGTTGAGAATCAGTGAGCTAACAGTTTACAGTTTGTAAATTTATATCCCCTGGGTTGGTCAAGGCATCCATTCCTGTTGCTTTTAAATGTATGAAATCTGAAGCTCATTTACATTATATTGTCTAATACATCTTCCTAACATATAGGGGGCGCAGATCAGTAACTATTGAGGCAGTTACACAGTGTGTTTGTTTGGAGTCCCCTTTTGCTCTTTCATCTCTGTTCTACACCACAGGCAAACTACAGTCCAGGGGACAAGTTCAGCCTATCACCTGGTTTTGTACAACACACAAGCTAATATATAATAGTATATATTATATGAAACTTGAATTTCAGGGAGCATAAAGATGTACTTAAAGGGACAGTAAAGTCTAAATTGAATTTTAATTATTCAGATAGGGCATGTAATTTTAACAACTTTTCAATTTACTTTTATCATCAAATTTGCTTTGTTCGATTGGTATTCTTAGTTGAAAGCTAAACCTAGGTAGGCTCATATGCTGATTTCTTGAAGGCCGCCTCTTATCTGCATGCATTTGATAGTTTGCCACAGCTAGAGGGTGTTGTTTCATGTGTGCATTATAGATAATGTGCTTATTTAATAGTCAGCACTAATTGGCTGAAATGCAAGTCTGTAAAAAAAATATGAGATAAGGGGTCAGTCTGCAGAGGCTTTAAATACAAGGTTATTACAGAAGTAAAAGGTATATTAATATAAATGTGTTGGTTATGCAAAACTGGTGAATGGCAAATAAAGGGATTAACTATTTCTTTTTTATTTATATAATAACATTTCTGGTGTTTACTGTCCCTTTAATAAATAAACAAAAATAAATCAACACAACCAGCTTTATTAGTCGAACATTTGCAATCCACCTTGATAATATGAAACACCACTGAACCCCAATTAATAAAAAATCCCCAAATTGTATTCCAATTATCTTTCACTCTTGTTATATAAGTACCTATGTATTATCCTTGATTTTTCCTCTAGGCACGCAAAGCCTAACATATTTACTATCTGGCCCTTATATATATATATATTCCCTATGCTTATGGCAAATGATTTAAATAAATTAAAATGAAAACAAAATTTATTCTAGAGTTAAAGCTCTCTCAAAGCAAATAGGAAAAAACATGGAAATTATCTCTTTAACATAAATGTGAGAGATAAGCTCTAAGCCAGACATCCTCAACTTGACCCTCCAGAGGTTTTGGAACTACATTTCCCATGGTGCTCAGCCAGCTGATATGCTGGATGAGCATCATGGGAAATGTAGCACCAAAACCCCTGGAGGGCCAAGTTTGAGAATGTTTGCTCTTTACGCTATCCCTGTATACTGCATTCAAGCCCAACTAGAGTAATAAACAACTTTTCTTAGCAGCTCTTAAATGTTCATTAAATTGCTTTTATCGTGAGAAAAGAAAACACTTTAAAAAAAATAAAAAAATAAAGGGCTAGATCATAAGTGGCACGTTGTTGTTTGCGCACAATGGGATAAAGCAATACCACGACCACCCCACGCGCATTTTACTAGTTGAAACTAAACGTGTGCACTCAAGCACAAACAAAATTTGCACTCAGCTAGTTAGCTTGACTGAAGACCTAGCATAGTAATGGTTAAAAAAAAGTGCACCAGAGGCGGCGTATGAGTTAAAGAGCAGCTGCTTCTTAACTCCTGTTTCAGGGGAAGATATGGCCCAATTCGGGCCATTGTAATTCGGCCCCTTAGTCTCTATAAAACAATAGGAGTTGCCATGTTGTAACTTAGGTTACCTTCGCTGCTGTGGCCAATTAGGGACAGTTATAAAAAGGTCACTAGAGTTTACAGCCAATGGCTGTGTGGAATAAAACAGTGTTCTTCACTTCCATTTCTAACAGGAACTGAAAAGCTTACAATTTCAGAATGGAGTTACAGGAAAAGGGAACAAAATACATAATGAAAATATATTGCGAAATTCTGTTTATATATATATATATATATATATATATATATGATTTATCATTTTATATTACCATTTCAAAGTATTTAATGTCTCTTTAAGGCATACCGTAGTCCATTACCTATAATGGAGGTGTGCCATTTGAAAGAATTGCTATGGACTTGTTAATGTCCGCTGGTAAAATCAGATAGAGGGAACCAATATACTCTGGTAATTTTAGACTATGTCACAAATACCTATAATCAGTACCATTATGAAATTCAATTGCTTAGCAGGCTGGATATTCCTAAAGACACTTTGACTGACCAAGGTACTCCATTTATGTCAAAAGTTATGAAATAATTATGTAAACCCCCAGATTAAACATCTTAAAACATCTCTTTATCGTCCCCAGACTGATGGTCTAGTAGAATGATTCAATAAAACCCTAAAAAGTATGTTAAGGAATGTGAGGAGGTTAGGGTGTGTTGATCAGAATGCAGCAACAGATACACTGAACAATTAAAGTCTTTTTGAAAGCTTTACTGACAAATAAAAGAACAGTTGATAGTTTAGATTGAAGATCACAGAAACAGCAAGTTTGAACATAGGCCTTAAACAAATCTCTAAAGTCCAAAGCAAGGTTCAGAAGTAGTTTCCACTAAGTCCAATCGACACTAGTGCTTGATTGACACAGAATACCTTAAAGGGGCAGCTAGTTTGAAGAAAGCTGTCACTGGTATGATACACACAGGTTTCTCAGCAGGCACAGGATACCCAGCGGGTACTGTTGGTGAGACTGTCATGGGATACCAGATAGGTACAGTAATCACAGCTGGTTTGAGAAAGGCTGTCACTAGCATGGAAGAAAATCCAAGAGTGTGGCAGCACAACAAAATCTTTTATTTTGAACACACAAGGAAAAACATCTGCTGTTTTTCCTTGTGTGTTCAAAATAAAAGATTTTGTTGTGCTGCCACACTCTTGGATTTTTTGCATATTTGAAGGGGTTTATGGTGCCCCTGTGGCGTGCATGCAGTACCCTCAGTGCTGGACTTTTGCTTGATTTTTGACTGGCATGGTAGACACAAGTTTTTTAGCAGGCACAAGATATCCAGCGGGTACTGTTGGTGAGACTATGATGGGATACTAGATAGGTACAGCTTCAGCAACAAGGAGAGCATACACATGTATCAGGTTAGTCTGCTTGACTTTCAGGAACAAGGTGTCCCTTAAGAGCTGCATGTGGGATGCCGAGATGAAAGGTGGCTCTCTCGGCCACTGAGACCGGAACAAGGAGACACAGTAAGTACCCTCACAGTGCCCCCTCCTTAGACGCAACCTCCAGGGACAACTGAGAACAGAATGCTTGGGATGCTTCCTTTTAAAATCTATGACACGTGCAGGAGCATGCACTTCAAATGCTGGTACCCAACTTCTCTCATCAGGACCATATCCTTTCCAATAGATGAGATATTCCAGTGTTCCTCTGTGAAGTCTGGCATTTAGAATTTCTTCAACCTCATATTCTTCTGATCCATCCCCCATGACAGGCCATGGAGTAGGTGGCTTGCAAGATGGAAAGAGGTCAGGCACTTCAGGTTTGAGAAGAGAAAGGTGAAAAACCGGATGGATGTGATAGGAAGATGGCAACTGGAAATGAATTGCAACTAGAGATATAATTTTTCAATGGTGAAAGGTCCAATGAAGCGAGGGCCTAGTTTCTTGGAAGGAAGAGCAAGTCGAAGATGAGCAGTGGATACATTTATTTTGTCTCCAACTTGATAAGCAGGAGTAGGACTTCTCTTCTTGTCAGCATAATGTTTATATTGTTGTTGGGCCTCCAATAATTGCTTCTTTATTATAGAGAAAGTATTGTGAGCCTTCTGTAAACATTGATCAGCAGCAGGAACTGAGCGTTGGAGAAGGGAGCCAGGTAACAAGGTTGAATGGAACCCATAGATGCACAGGAAAGGGGACATGGACTTAGAGCTATTAACTTGACTATTCTAGGCAAATTCTGGCAAAGCAAGGTATTGGGCCTAGTCATCTTGTAATGTTGTAGTATAACATCTGAGGTACTGCTCCAGAGTTTGATTAGTGCGTTCAGTTTGACCATCTGTTTCGGGATGGAAAGCAGTTGATAGGGCCAGACAAATGTGCAGTCCTTTGCAAAAGGCTGTCCAGAATTTAGACTTGAATTGGTGTCCCCTATTAGATAGCTTTAATTTTCTTAGAATCCATAAGGATCTCTCCAGCTGCTAAGAATTCTACTGCGTCAGTGTTAAAGAAACATTTTTCCAACTTAGCATATAGACAATTAGTTTGTAGATGGGATAGCAGAATTCTTACATGATCTTAATGTTGTTGAAGACAAGAGAAGTAAATGAGTATGTTGTCAAGGTAGGCTACTACATAAATGTCCAGGATATCACAAAAAATGTTGATGAAGCTCTGAAAGGCAAAAGGGGCTTTGCACAGACCAAATGGCATTACTGTGTATTCATAGTGCCCATAGCGGGAACGAAAGGCAGTTTTCCACTTATCTCCTTTCCATACTCTTACAAGATTGTAAACACCTCTTAGGTTAATTTTATTGAAGATGACTGCGGATCTGTGTTGATCCTTAAGTTCTGGAATAAGTGGTAATGGATATCTATGTTTTACATTAATGACATTGAGGTCCCTGTAGTCTATGCATGGGCAAAGTCCTCCATCCTTTTTGCTGACAAAGAATATGCCAGTCCCAGGGAGTAGATCAATTGAGCAATCATATTCCTAGGGGAAAGTGTATCATCTCCTTTCTTGTTAAAAACATCTTAAAATCTTAATACATATATGGTATTTGAAAAAGAGGTTTTACTGGAGTTTCGAGTTGGAGGGTAGCATTGATGAGAGACTTAAGAAAGTGCTGAAGACAGAATTGTGATTTAAGGTGTACAGTTCCAGTTTCCAAGTTGATAACTGGATTATGTCTTAAAAAAAAACAGGGAAGGTCGAGCACTAAAGGTAACACTGGTGAAGTTACTAAATCAAAATTCACAGTCTCTTGATGCCTAGGCCCAATTGTGACTGATAAAAAAAATAGTTTATTTTGTGATTGGACCAGTTTTCAATAGTGACCCATCAATGTGTTGCTTGTGAATTGGCTTTTCTTTAGTGACACTGGGTATATGCAGTCTTTGGGCTAATTGGGTGTCCAGAAAACATCCGCTAGCCGCTGCATCAATTATGGCAGGTAGATCAACTGAATACAGTCCCACTGCAAGGCAAGAGGTGGGGACAAATGAGGCTTAGTATATCTCTGCATTTGATCAATGAATAGGAGGGGAAGATGTTGCTTACCCCTAGGAGTCATGGGCTTGGCAGTTCACACTTAGGGGCATATTTATCAAAGTGCGAGCGGACATGATACGATGTAGCGTAGTATGTCCTCTGCACATCGATAAATGCTGACAGCATATGCTGTAGGCATTTATCATTGCACAAGCAGTTCACCAAAACTTCTTGTGCAATACCGCCCCCTGCAGATTGGCCGCTAGCAGGCAGGTGTCAATCAACCTGATCATATTCGATCGGGTTGATTTTTGTCCGCCGCCTTAGAGCAGTCGGACAAGTTATGGAGTGGCGGTCCTGAAGGCTCACCGGAAAACTTAAATTATGCTTACCTAATAATTGTATTTTCTTCTGATGGGAAGAGTCCACAGCTGCATTCATTACTTTTGGGAATTCAGAACCTGGCCACCAGGAGGAGGCAAAGACACCCCAGCCAAAGGCTTAAGTACCGCCCCTTCTTCCCTCATCCCCCAGTCATTCTGCCAAGGGAACAAGGAGCAGTAGGAGAAATATCAGGGTGAAAAAGGTGCCAAAAGAATAAAAACTAAAATACGGCCGCCCCATAGATAAAACGCAGGCGAGGAGCTGTGGACTCTTCCCGTCAGAAGAAAAGAAAATTATCAGGTAAGCATAATTTAAGTTTTTCTTCTTAAACGGGAAGAGTCCACAGCTGCATTCATTACTTTTGGGAAAACAATACCCAAGCTATAGAGGACACTGAATGCAAACAAAGTGCGGGTACAGAAGGTGGCCCCTATTCGAAGGGCACCACAGCCTGAAATTACCCAACACTCGATAAAAAACGGTAAAACTTAGAAACAAGGGGTAAAAAACCTGAAAGGACCAAGTAACTGCCCATCAGTTAAACAACCTACAAGGCCGAGTTATAGACCACTCAGAACTCCTAGAATCCATTGTGTACAAAAAGCCCTCGAGCAGCTAAGTCCCGCGGGCTTTCTAATCACACAGAATAACCCCCGACCCAAAGGAAAAGAACCTTCACTTACCCCAGAGGGGGGAAACGGAGGACCCATAAGATATCTAAAGGACCATCAACTAATGTAAACAACCCTAAAACGACTAAAGCGAACCCAAATGTTGCTAAAAACAACCGCCCAGGGAAATGAACTCCCTAGAAGGACAAGGACCAGAGATCAACTCCACACCTATGAAAAGGTGATCACGAGAAAGAACCCAGGTCTACCCTCAGATGCCTGATACAACACCATACGACTTATGTCCCCACTGTAGGAAGGTAGGAAACCAGGTTAGAAAGCTGCCACAGCAGGATTCAAACTCCAAGCCTCCAGCTACTTAGGCAGAGTAGGTTTCCTTTAGACCACTTAGACCTTCATCAACTAGAAGTACACGGTCAACACTCAACCGAGCAGTCAGATCCCCGACCCCCACTCCGAGGTAACGGACCCAGTCCCAAAGGATTGGCAACGTCCAAAAACAAAGAATACAAAATTCTCCACACCTCAGAAGAAAAGGAGGGGCCTAAAAAGGAACAAACCCATGGGAGAACAACTCTGACCATTATTTAAATTGTTCTTGCTACCACAAAGCTATGACAGAAATACAACGTGCTCGGGTTCCAGAACCCGTACACAGCTCCCTTCCCAAGAAGGACCACTCCCAAACAAGGGAGATAGGACACTAAACTCCAGTGTCCCAGTACCAGAATCCAGCCTATGACTTGTTGGACGCAAAGAAGGGAAGAACCCCTCAGAAAACGAGAAGAGAAGGACCTTTGGGGCGACAATGGATACTGTAGTCTGAAACCTCCCTGAAGGTGGACAATGCAAAGGAACCGCTTCCCCCGCCATAGGCATGGAGAAGAGATGAGAGAACAGTGAAAAACAATTGATAAAAGACAATTCGGTCATACCGACAGCTCAGTTGAAACAAACAACCATAAACCCACATCAAGGTGCAATAACTGCTCCTGACACCACAGTAAGATCCCGCCACAGAGACAGCTAAACTATCCCTCAGGCAGTTACCAAATCTCCCCTAAAGGGACAGCGGGTGTTCCAAAACCTAAAGGTTTGAAACCGAACTGCCCAGAACCGATCCAGATCCGGACTCCGACAAGAGACATGGCCAAAAGCCAGATCCACAGAACCCAAGACCGGTCAATGTTCTAACCCCCTGAGCAACCATCAAGGTACCTCATACAGAGGAGTGCACCCTGGGCAGTGCATCCCACATCTCAATGTCCCTGGATATTGGACGCGCAAAATAGATTCAGACCAAAGAGCCTAGAAGGACAACTTAACAGGCATAAGAAGAGGGCAACCAGCACCCGGAGGGGCGTCTGAAACCAGGACCCTCTGCTTGCAAACCCAAAGAGCTAGATCTCTTAGAGAGTCAAATCAGAACATTCCCCTAAAGACCACAGGTTTACATGGAAAAGGCTCCAACAAGCCCTTGGGATGAGAAGGCGATAAAATCATCAAGACCCCTACAGGATCAGTCTCCCAGCAAATCCTGTACCTTACAGGAAAAACAGTGGGAGCCTCACAACTCCGGGCATATAAGTCGATCAAGGGAAATGTGGGGGAAAAACAACAGGGAATAACCCCAAACCCCTGCCCTCCCAATAGAAGGGCGTGCACTCTAAAAAAGGAAGTAATAAGGATCTACTTCAGACACAGATGACTCGACCACCCAAGTGGAAACAAGTAGCTCCAGCGACATACACGAGGTACCTGTGACTAGGCCACAAAAAAAGAGACATCCAGAAAATACCAAGAGTACCATCTGGTACCCCTGACGCCCAGAGGTCATCCAAACCTCCAAATCCATGGGAATGAAGAACTTTGGTTCCAAGGCCAATGGGCCTCTCCCGATGAGCCTCAGCAGGCTCTTAGTCCAGAACCCCCAAGAAAGTAGGAACTTGAGGTGGACCGATGCAGTCCCTCCATCTTCTAGTAATGGAGGAAACAAGAAAAACGAACACTTATCAAAGTGAACAATCCAGCACCCGACAGGGTAACAAGAGCACCGGCACCATGTGGGTGACATGAACCGTAAGAAACAGCAGCTAGCGCCCGACCAGTACCCACCTGGTACGAGAGCACTACAAAACTGTCCAAGGTCCAAGAAAAATCAAAGTCCCCGAAAGGATCAATAACATAAACTATAAACATAATTATATAATTATATAGTACTGCGCAACTTCCGAGGAAGTGCCCACGTGACCACAAAATCGCAAGTATCAGTTCCAGAGAAGAAACGTTCCCAAAACGGAAAATCATAACAAACATGAGCTTCCTAAAACAAATTAAACACATCCTAACTGGATCAAAGACAATAAAGGCAGCACCCGTGGGTGAATGGGCATGCTAACAGGACCAGACGATCAAAGGCTCCATTCTCCCAAGCTCAGAACTGGAAACAGATACTTAAAAGAAAAGAAAAAGTGGAGACGTCAAGAAGATTGGCTTCATCCCCATACGTCTAACCCAGTTTGCCTTCCGGCACAGAAGAACAAGCATCCCAGCACAGAAGACGTAGGACCAGAATCCTCCAGCAGCGCCAAAACATGCCTTAGGAGTACACGAAGACGTGCCAGTCTATAACGGAAGGCAAAATGTTCCCCGCCAGATCGATGGACGACCCCTGAAGCCTCAGAGGCAATCATTTCCCCAGAAGGTCGAACTGACTCAGGCGATCTCATGCTCGACGGACCCTGGTTAACAAAACATGGACAGTATCTTAAAAATACTTCTCTTGGGAGATATAAATGCGCCAGCGCCATAGATATGGCCATGCAGAACCATTCCGTAACCTCTGGAAGAAACAGGCCGCCTTCCAGAGAAGGAGTAACGGCCATAGGGACACCTGCATGCATAGCAAAAGATGGTTCTGGGGCACGCGCCTCACGGACATGGAATCCTCAGGGGTGGATGGCTCAACGCACTCTACATTCCCTTTTTTTTTTTTCCTGCTTTTTTCACCATGTGCTGCTGGCAGCTATTTTACTCACCTTTCTTACTGAATCTTATTATTTAAAGGGCCTCTGTTCAGTATTCTTTGCCCTTGCGTTGTCTCAGACCTGTTTGTGAGTTCCTGTGTTCCAGTACATGTGTATTACCTGGCTAGTCTGACGTCCCTTCTGGTTCCTTAACCCTGGCTTGTTCCTGACTTTGCTGTTCTCCTTGTTCCTGATTCTAGCTTGTCTGACTACTCGTTTTGGCTCCTGACTCGGCTCGTCTGACTACCAGCTCTGGCTTTGACTCCTGGCTTGTTATTTGACTTGTTGATTTTTTATTATTTTTGTTATTAATAAAGGTGTGATTATTTTTGCACTTCTCATCTCAGTTTGATTCCTGGCACCCTGACATTACACAAAGGCCATGAATCCTGATGGTGCTAATAATCCACCTTTACCTGCCATCATTTCCAGGATGGATGTACAGGATCACCGCTTGGATCAATTTGCACTAGCCCTGCAAACCCTACTGACTCGCACCAGAGTGTCCCACAAGTTATGGCTGCTCCTGTTTCCACTGCTGCACCTAGTCCTACCAGGAGCATGTCCGGTTCTGCACCGCTACCTCAGCATTATGGAGGAGATCCTAATCAGTGCAGAGGGTTTTTGAACCAGGTGAAATTTTACTTTGAGATTTTACCTCAGGCGTTTCCCTCTGACCGAGCTAAGGTGGGATTTCTCATCTCATTTCTCACTCTCTGACATGGCTCTTGCCTGGGCTAATCCCTTGTGGGAGACTAATAAAACCTGTGATTTCTAATTACCCTGAATTTGTGGCCTCCTTTCGAAGGGTATTTGATGTGCCGGCTCGCTCCCCCTCTGCTGGCAAACGACTCAAGTCCATTCATCAAGGTACGAGATCTGTTACTCAGTATGCCATTGAGTTCCGTACGCTTGCCGCGGAGGTTGGTTGGAACAACGAAGCCCTTCTTGCCGCCTTCTTTCATGGGCTCTCTGATGCGATTAAAGATGAAGTTGCTGCCAGAGATTTACCAGAGGATCTCGAAGCTTTGCTGTATTTTTTAATCCTAATTGACATCAGACTCAGAGAGAGGCCCTCTTTCAAGGAGCGCTTGCGGAAGCCTCCTGTTCTGTTCTCCTACGTTGTCGTTCCCACCCATGCCTCCCTCTCTTCCCATGTCTCCTGGTCCCGAGTCACTAGGTACTGCTGTGATGATGCAGTTGGGATTCACGCTTCTCTCCGTGGTGGAGAGGGCCTTTAGGAGGAGGGAGGGGCTCTGCCTCTATTGCGGGTTACAGGGCCACCTTTTAAAGTCTTGTCCTAAGCGGCCAGTTAAACGCTCGCACCTAAGGTCCTGTCCGGGGCAGACCTCGGGTGGTTTATCCTCGTCCCTGGAACCGCTAAAGGAGAAACCTTTGGTCACGGTTGTCCTTTCCTGGGTGGACTCCTCCATAGTCACCCAGGCTCTTGTTGACTCCGGTGCTGTGGGCTATTTAATTGACATTGCTTTTGTATCACAGCACTCCATTCCTGTATTGCCTCGGTCCATTCCGCTTGCTATTGAGGCCATTGATGGCAGGCCCCTTCAGCCTGCACTCGTTACTCACAAAACCACTCCGTTATCCATGGCTGTTGGGGCTCTCCATTTTGAGACCCTCCAGTTCCAGGTTAATAACTCTCCGCATTTTCCGGCTGTTCTGGGTTATCCCTGGCTCCAAAAGCACAATCCCAGTCTCGACTGGCATAGGTCCGAAATTTTATCATGGTCTCAGCAAATCAGTCAAAGTCCTGTGCGCTTCTTCAGTATCTTTATTGCCTGAGGAATACCGAGAGTTCCAAGACATTTTTGACAAGGTGCATGCTGGTTTTTTGCCTCCTCACCGGTCTTAAGTTTGTGCCAAAGACCTGCAACCCGGAGCCATTCCTCCTCGGGGCAGGTTTACCCTCTCCCTCGGTTGTGGAGAATTGTGCCATGGAAGAGTATGTTGCTGATGCTCTGTCATGGGGATCATCCGCAAACTCTGCTATCCTGCAGGGGCTGGCTTCTTCTTTATGAAGAAAAAGGGTGGCACGTTAAGACCATGCATCGATTAAAGGGGTCTTAATCGTCTTACCATTAAGAATGGTTTCTGACTTGGCTCGTCTGACTATCAGCTCTGGCTTTGACTCCTGGCTTGTTATTTGACTTGTGGACTTTTTATTATTTTTGTTATTAATAAAGGTGTGATTATTTTTGCACTTCTCGTCTCAGTCTGATTCCTGGCACCATGGGACTAAATTGGGGGAAGAGAGTACTCTAGAACGGCAATCGGGACATAACTGATGGGCATGGATAACCCGGGCCACTTCATACTCCTCACAAGACGTATACACCGAGTCGGAGATGTCCGTCGCCAAAAAATCAGAATCCTCCATAACTTGGAGATTGCAAATATGGACTAAAGCTAAACGGCACCTTACACCCCAAATTGCTGGGGAACTCACCATTTCCTGTGAACCAGACAACTGACGAGCAGACTCTCTCCATCCCCACTCGGTCAGAGTATGGAAATGGAATTACAACGTGACCACACCCGGTCATGAGGTGCACCGTGTAAGTCAGCAAAAAAATGTGCACCAGTCCAGAAAGACCGCGCAGTCTGATGATAAGGCCATTATGTTCCGAATAGCCCTGAGCCCAAGCATCACTACACTTTAGCAGACAGAATCACATAAAAAACATGATTAAAGTCCCCCTGTTCATTAACCCTCCACAGGAGATATTAACCCTTTATTCCATTTGAAGATAAATGAGTCCCACTGGGACCCTGACTTTTTTCGTTAACATTACATTCATATATTGAAATAAAAGGAAATGATGTTACCGGAATCTACGCCGTGGAACAGGAACACGGCCCTTCAAGTGTGACAGATAGTAGCATCGCTTCTGATATGGACTTGAGTAAATAAAGGCAGGCAGCAAAATTTGTCAACGCTGATTGCCCAGGAGCTGCTAATATGAGTCGGAATGGTTTCGCAGAGATGACACTCCCTGCATCTCCGGACTCTAACTTTCATCCATGCTCTCACTGAGAGGCTGACATGATTACTTAAAACTCCATAAGAGACTCTCTTCAGTCTTCTGACACTTCTCTGCCAACCTCCTGTGACGAAAGGCAAAGAATGACTGGAGGATGAGGGAAGTGGGGAGGTATTTAAGCCTTTGGCTGGGGTGTCTTTGCCTCCTCCTGGTGGCCAGGTTTTGAATTCCCAAAAGTAATTAATGCAGCTGTGGACTCTTCCCGTTTAAGAAGAAAACAAGGGGCATCAAGCTCCATTCAGAGCTTGATAATTCAGCTCCATAAGATATATGTTAAGGCTTTCCACTGTACAAACAAAGGTTTCACAAACTTCTTCATTGCTTTTCGGCTTCATAGAGGGGATCTCGGACCCCTCCTATTTTCATGGGTTCTTCAGCGGAGGCAGTTGGTGAAGGTGAAGGCAGAGGGAGAACAAATTGCTTGTGAGGAGGGCTATAGACAGTTTTTTCCATGCATCTTTCCTTAAGGCAGCGGACGATCTGAGTTGAGATTAGGCTTTTTAGAGTCTTAGGGACCCCTACTCGTGCCAGTTCATCTTTGAAAGTATCAGACAGACCTAACCGGAACTGATCCAGGAGAGCAACTTCATTCCAGGCTTTAAGTGTTGCAAGGTGACGAAACTCAATCACATAATCTTCCACAATTTCTTTTACCTTGTTTATGGGTATGGATCTTACCTTGTGCAGTAGAGATCTTGTAGGGGTCTTCATATTGTAATTTTAAGGCTATGTAAAAAATGTATCCCAATATTTAAAGATAGGGCTGTAAGTGACAAGGAGATGGTGTACTCCCCTGCAAACTACCGCCCCCATATCACTGCTCCTGCTAGCTTCAAAATTCCTTGAAAAACTAGTTTTCGATCGCTTAACCCAATTCCTGTCCTCCAACTCATTGCTCGACCTCCTGCAATCTGGCTTCCATCCCCAACACTCAACTGAGACTGCCCTCACCAAGGTTACTAACGATCTCCTTTCTGCTAAAAACAAAGGCCACTACTCTATACTCATCTTATTTGACCTCTCTGCTGCCTTTGACACTGTTGGCCATCCCCTTCTCCTACGGACTCTCAACTCTCTTGGGGTCTGTGACACTGCCCTCTCCTGGATTCACTCTTATCTCTCTACCAGATCCTTCTCTGTCTCTTTTGCTGGTGACTCCTCCTCTCTTTTGCCTCTGTCTGTTGGAGTACCTCAAGGCTCTGTCCTGGGTCCTCTACTCTTCTCTATTTACACTTCTTCAATGGGTAAACTTATCAACAGCTATGGCTTCAGCTATCATCTCTATGCTGATGATACCCAGATCTACCTTTCCACCCCTGCACTTTCTCCTTCTGTCAATTCTCACATCAGCAACTGCTTATCTGGCATTTCCTCCTGGATGGCCTCTCACCACCTAAGAATAAACATGTCCAAGACCGAACTACTTCTAAATCCCCCCTCTAACTCTACTCCAGTTTCTAATTTTTCTATCACTGTTGGTGGCAACACTATCTCCCCATCACCCCAAGTCCGCTGCCTCGGAGTCTCACTTGACTCAAATCTGTCCTTCATTTCCCACATCCAATTGCTCTCTTCATCCTGCCGCAACCACCTACGCAATATCTCCAAAATTCGTCCATTTCTAAGTGCTGAAACTACTAAACAGCTAATCCACTCCATGGTAATTTCCCGACTTGACTACTGCAACAACTTACTAACTGGCCTCCCTCTCTCCCACCTATCTTCCCTCCAATCCATCCTAAATGCATATGCCAGGCTAATCCACCTCTCTCAACACTCTGTTTCTGCTGCACCTCTCTGTGAGTCCCTTCACTGGCTCCCCATTCACAACAGAGTTAAATTCAAAATTCTCACCCTGACCTACAAAGCCCTCACCAATGCTGCCCCACCCTACCTGTCCTCACTTATCAACAAATATACTCCTGCCTGCCCCCTAAGATCCAACAATGACCTGCTTCTTGCGTCCTCTACCATCACCTCCTCTCATGCTAGACTACAGGACTTCTCTCGTGCAGCACCAACCCTCTGGAATGCACTTCCTCGTGCTGTCAGACTTGCCCCTAACCTCTCCTCCTTTAAACGTTCCCTAAAGACCTTTCTGTTCAGGGAAGCTTATCACCCGACTTATTAACAAACTAACTTCACTTAACTAACAGTTGCCCTGTATCTCCTCACTAATATCATTCTCACCTTTGCAGTCTCCACCTCCTGTTTCCCATCCTCCTACCCATCTAGATTGTAAGTTCCCACGGGAATAGGGCCCTCAATTCCCTCTGTATTTGTCTGTAAAATTTTGTCTTTTATCGTATTGTTTCTCCATTGTACTGTCATCCTTGTACCCATGTGCAGCGCTGCGGAATCTGTTGGCGCTTTATTTATAAATAAAGAATAATAATAAATGTGGTTCACCAGTGAGAAGTGAAATAACAGTCCATACACATATAAAGTCTGAGTGATAAGTTCTAGGTTGCAGAGAAAACAGAATCTGACAAGAGGTGATAAAACTCTGGAATTGAGATCAATCCCCATTAAATTTCTCAGGTAAAGCTAGGCTCAGTTGGATTGCTTATAGCAGATTCTAATACAGGTGCACTAGTTACTGGTGCTGGAGAGGTAGGACCCTGCAGGGGTCTTTTTAGTTGCTGTTCCAGTCTGTTGTGATTTTCTTGTTATGCACGCACAGTTTGAGTTAAAGTTTCGATTATTCCAGCTTTTTTCATCTTTTTTGGTTGAATTATTCTGTGAGGAGGTTAGGGTGTGTGGAACCCAGAATGCAGGAACAGATACACAAAACAATAAAAGTATTTTTAAAACTTTACTGATTGATAAGCAAAAGAACAGCTGGTAGTTCAGATTAAAGATCACAGAAAAATAAGTTTGAACAAAGACCTTAACCAAATCACTAGTCCAAAACAAGGTTCAGAATACTTTATGTAGTTTGCAGCAACTAGAGTGCTGCAGCCGCAGTTTAAGAAAGTGCCGGAGGCATATAAGACTAGCTATAACCAGAATGCTAGACTTAGAGTTTTTCAACCAGGATACAGGGTGTTGGTCCTTGTTCCTACAGTAGAAAACAAGTTCCTTGCTTCCTGGCATGGCCCAAATGAGATTATTGAACAAGTTAGTGAGGTAAATAATAAATTGAGACAACCAGGCAGAAGAAAACCAGAGCTAATATAAAATAATAACTTGCTAAAGCCTTGGAAGGCCAAGGAGATTTTAACCACTACAGCAGTATCTGCCAGTCATAGCAGATACTGCAACACAAAGAAGATCCTGAGGTGCATATTGCAGACACTGTCTCCCCACAATATAAGAAGAAATAGGGATGTGTTTTCTGTGGTGCAAGGTAGGACCAATATTCTTAAACATGACATTGTTATTGAACCAGGTATAAGAATAAATCTTAAGCCTTATAGAATCCCTGAAGCCAGGAAGGAAGCTATTAGTGCTAAAATTAAGAAAATGTGTGAACTTAAAGGATTCCAAAACTTTGGGGTTTTTTCCTACCAATTTACCATCAATATCATATGTACCATGTTTACATATCCTCACATACCTATTTGTAGTCTGAAACGAAGTTTCTAAACATGAGAATTATTCATTTTAATTTTTGTCTATTGCGTCATATCAGCCAACCCTCAAATATGGGAGGCGCACGATACAACAAACGTAACAATAGTCATTTCAATAATTGCATCTCATTAACTTGCGATGTTGTTACTGTTCGCATGCGCATATCGATTTGTCTACCCGCACATTCGCATATCCTTTCACTCACTCCACAATGAGCCATAAGCGGCTCTGCATCTTTTCTTCCAGTGACGTTTGCTAAAATCGCGCATGCGCATAGCGGCGATAATCCGCCATGTTGATAACTTGGGTTATCAGTCTCTATTGGAGGATTAGAAGTTATTGCCGGTGGTGGGTTCAGAATTCTATTAAATTTCGGGTGATGATTTCTCAGAAAGGGTAAACATATGAAGCGCAATGATATTTACAAAAAGTACGTATTTATATTGATCTGGCTAATGGAGGTAACTTTTCTGACGGGTTTAGTGTCCTTTTTAATTAATCTGGTTAAATTCACTTGGAGGGTGTTAAAGCTATAAAGGTCTTGTTAAAGGGACAGTCAAGTGATTCAGATAGGGCATGTAATTTTAAACAACTTTCCAATTTACTTTCATCACCAATTTTGCTTTGTTCTCTTGGTATTCTTAGTTGAAAGCTAAACCTAGGAGGTTCATATACTAATTTCTTAGACTTTGAAGGCCGCCCTAATCTGAAAGCATTTTGACAGTTTTTCACCACTAGAGGGTATTAGTTCATATGTTTCATACAGATAACATTGAGCTCATGTACGTGAAGTTACCCTGGAGTGAGCACTGATTGGCTAAAATGCAAGTCTATCAAAAGAACTGAAAAAAGGGGGCAGTTTGCAGAGGCTTAGATACAAGGTAATCACAGAGGTAAAAAGTATATTAATATAACTGTGTTGGTTATGCAAAACTGGGGAATGGGTAATAAAGGGATTAGCTATCTTTTTAAACAATAACAATTCTGGTGTTGACTGTCTCTTTAAGTAAGTAACGGGGGGATATGTGTCATTCTGGTGAAGGAAAGTGCTATAGTGTATTATACTGGAATGATCCAGTCTTTAAAGACTGTTGATGGAGAAGTAGTACTGTAAATAGCATTAGTGTCCATTACAAGTTAATATATTTCCCTCCTTTATTTCTCTATCCTGATTCTGACAGGGAAACAATTAGTAAAAGACCAAGACAGACTTTTTTATGCTGTTTTCTCTTGTTAAGTGTATCCAGTCCACGGATCATCCATTACTTATGGAATATATTCTCCTTCCCAACAGGAAGTTGCAAGAGTCCACCCACAGCAAAGCTGCTATATAGCTCCTCCCCTAACTGCCATATTCAGTCATTCTCTTGCAAGCCTCAACATAGATAGGAGGTCGTGAGAGTCTGTGGTGCTTTCTACTTAGTTTATTCTTCAATCAAAAGTTTGTTATTTTTAAATGGCACCGGAGTGTGCTGTTTATCTCAGGCAGTATTTGGAAGAAGAATCTGCCTGCGTTTTTCTATGATCTTAGCAGACGTAACTAAGATCCATTTGCTGTTCTCACACATTCTGAGGAGTGAGGTACTTCAGAGGGGGAATGGCGTGCAGGTTTTCCTGCAGATAAGGTATGTGCAGTAAAATATTTTTCTAGGAATGGAATTGACTAAGAAAATACTGCTGATACCGAAGTAATGTAAGTAAAGCCTTAAATGCAGCGATAGCGACTGGTATCAGGCTTATTAATAGAGATACATACTCTTATAAAAATGTGTTTTAAAACGTTTGCTGGCATGTTTAATCGTTTTTTAACGTACATTGGTGATAACACTGTAATGTTGGTATAGACTTAAATGCAGTAAAAGCGACTGGTATCAGGCTTATTAATAGAGATACATACTCTTGTAAAAATGTGTTTTAAAACGTTTTCTGGCATGTTTAATCGTTTTTTAACATATGTTTGGTGATAAAACTTATTGGGGCCTAAGTTTTTTCCACATGGCTGGCTTAAATTTTGCATAGAAACAGTTAACTGAAGCTTCCCACTGTTGGCTGTGGCAGTTTGTTGTGTCTGTTTTTAAAAACGTCTATGTTGTTTTTTTGATCTGTTTTTTGCATTAAGGGGTTAATCATCCATTTGCAAGTGGGTGCAATGCTCTGTTACCTTATTACATGTACTGTAAAAATTTCGTTTGTTTTACTGCCTTTTTTTTCACTGTTTTTCAAATTTTGACAAAATTTGTTTCTCTTAAAGGCACAGTAACGTTTTATATATTTGCTTGTTAACTTGATTTAAAGTGTTTTCCAAGCTTACTAGTCTCATTATTAGTCTGTTCTAACATGTCTGACATAGAGGAAGCTCTGTGTTCATTATGTTTTAAAGCCATGGTGGAACCCCATCTTAGAATGTGTACCAGATGTACTGATTTCATGTTAAACAATAAAGATCATTTTTTGTCTTTAAAAACATTATCACCAGAGGATTCTGTCGTGGGGGTAGTTATGCCGACTAACTCTCCCCACGTGTCAGACCTTTTGACTCCCGCTTTAGGGACTCACGCTCAAATGGCGCCAAGTACATCAAGGGCACCCATAGCGTTTCTTTTACCAGGGGATTCTGTCGAGGGGAAAGTTATGCCGACTAACTCTCCCCACGTGTCAGACCCTTCGACTCCCGCTTCAGGGACTTACGCTCAAATGGTGCCAAGTACATCAAGGGCGCCCATAGCGTTTATTTTACAAGACATGGCAAAGGTGGTGAATAATATTCTGGCAGCAGTATTAGTCAGACTACCTGAAATTAAAGGAAAGCAGTTAGCTCTGGGGGTAGATACAGAGCATACAGACGCTTTAAGAACCATGTATGATACTACCTCACAATATGCTTAGTCTGTGGGTGATTTTTTTTGACTCAGGGAAGATGATTTAACCTGATTCTGATATTTCTACATTTAAAATTTATGCTTGAGAACCTCCACTTGTTGCTCAGGGAGGCTTTGGCTGCTCTGAATGAATGTGTACAATCGCAGGGCCAGAGAAATTGTGTAGACTGGATAAATAATATGCAGTGCCGGTGTGTACTGATGTTTTTCCAATACCTAAAGAGGTTTACTAAAAAATTTTTTAATAAGGAATGGGATAGACCAGGTGTGCCGTTCTCTTCCCCTCCTATTTTTTAGAAGAATGTTTTCTAATAGTTACCACCACACGGGACTTCTGGCAGACAGTTCCTAAGGTGGAGAGAAGAGTTTCTACTCTAGCTAAGCGTACCACTACCTCTGACGAGGACAGTTGTGCTTTTTAGATCCAATGGATAAAAAATGTTTATTCAACAGGGTTTTATCCTGCAGCCCCTTGCATACATTGCTTCTGTCACTGCTGCTGCAGCGTTCTGGGTTGAGTCTCTTGATGAGGCTTTACAGTTAAGCGACTCCATTGGATGAATATATTTGACAAGCTTATGCTAGCCAATTCCTTTGTTTTCTGATGCCTTGTTCATTTGACTAGACTAACGGCTAAGAATTCTGTTTTTTACTATACTGGCGCGCAAAGCGCTATGGCTTATATCATGGTCAGCTGTCGTGACTTTAATAAATAAGCTACTTAACTTCCCTTCAAGGGGCAGACCCTATTCGAGCCTGGTTTGAAAGAGATTATTGCTTATATCACTGGAGGAAAAGGTCATGCCCTTCCTCAGGATAGGTCCAAATCAAGGGCCAAAAAAAAAAAAAAAGTCTAATTTTCGTGCCTTTTAAAAACTTCAGGGCAGGTGTGGCATCCTCTTCCTCTAAGGCAAAACAAGAGGGAATTTTTGCTCAGTCCAAGGCGGTCTGGAGACAATCGGACCTGGAACAAAGATAAGCAGGCCAAGGAGCCTGCTGCTGCCTCTAAGGCAGCATGAAGGAACGGACCCCTATCCGGTAACGCATCCTATAAGGGGGCAGACTTTCATTCTTTGCCCAGGCGTGGGCAAGAGATGCCCAGGATCCCTAGGCATTGGAATTTATATCCCAGAGATATCTTCTGGATTTCAAAGATTCCCCCCCCCAAAAAAAAGGGGAGATTTCGCCTTTCACAATTATCTGCAAACCAGATAAAGAAGGAGGCATTCTTACATTGTGTACGAGATCCATCCAGTTCCAAGAACAGGGACAGAGTTTTTACTCAAATCTGTTTGTGGTTCCCAAGGAGAGGGAACCTTCAGACCTCAGAATTCCGTCATTTAAGATGGAAACTATTCGTACCATCTTAACTATGATCCAGGAGAGTCAATAGAGGACTACAATGGATTTGAAGGATGCTTATCCTCACATTGTGATGCATAAAGATCACCATCGTTTTTCAGGTTTGCCTTTCTAGACAGGCATTACCAGTTTGTAGCTCTTTCCTTTGGGATATCTACAGCCCCAAGAATCTTTATGGAGGTTCTGGGGTCGCTTTGGCGGTCCTTAGACCGCGGGGCATAGAAGTGGCCCCTTATTTAGACGACATCCTGATACAGGCGTCAAACATCCAAATTGCCCAGTCTCATACGGACGTAGTACTGGCATTTCTGAGATCACATGGGTGGAAAGTGAACAAGGAAAGAGTTCTCTATCCCCAATCTCAAGGGTTTCCCTCCTAGGGACTCTGATAGATTCTGTAGAAATGAAAATTTACCTGACGGAGTCCAGGTTGTCAAAGTTTCTAAATTTCTGCCGTGTTTTTTCATCCCATCCGCGCCCTTCGGTGGCTCAGTACATGAATGAAATCGGCTTAATGGTAGCGGCAAGGGACATAGTACCGTTTGCACGTCTACATTTCAGACCGCTGCAACTATGCATGCTCAGTCAGAGGAACGGGGATTACCCAGATGTGTCCCCCTGTTAAACCTGGACCAAGAGACCAGAGATTCTCTTCTCTGGTGACTATGTCAGGTCCATCTGTCCAAGGGTATGACCTTCCACAGGTCAGATGGGACAATTGTTACAATAGATGCCAGCCTTTTAGGTTGGGATGCAGTCTGGAACTCCCTGAAGGCTCAGGGATAGTGGACTTAGGAGGAGACCCTCCTTCTAATAAATATTCTGGAACTGGGAGTGATATTCCATGCTCTTCAGACTTGGCCTCAGTTAGCAACTCTGAGGTACATCATACTCAGTCGGACAATATACACGACTGTGGCTTACATCAGCCATCAAGGGGGAACAGAAGTTCCCTAGCGATGTTAGAAGTCTTACAATAATTCACTGAACAGAGACTGACTCTTGTCTATCAGCTATCCATATCCCAGGTGTTGAGAACTGGGAGGTGGATTTTCTAAGTCGTCAGACTTTTCTTCCGGGGGAGTGGGATTTCCTCCGGAGGTCAAGACCAAGCAGGAGAGGGCTTTGGTGTTTTTGACAGCGCCTGCGTAGCCACGCAGGACCTGGTATGCAGATCTGGTGGACATGTCATCCTTTCCATCACGGTCTCTGCTTCTGAGACAGGTCTCTCTACCTCAGGGTCCTTTCAACCATCTAAATAGAATCAATCTGAGATGGACTGCCTGGAGACTGAACGCTTGATGTTATCAAAGCATGGCTTCTCCGAGTCAGTCATTGATACCTTAATACAGACATGAAAGCCTGTCTCTAGGAAAATTGAACATAGATATGGTGTAAATATCTGATTGTTATGAATCCAAGGGTTACTCATGGAGTAAAGTCTGGATTCCCAGGATATTATCTTTTCTCCAAGATGTTTTTGAGAAAAGGGTTGTCAGCTAATTCCTTAAAAGGGGACAGATTTTTACTCTGTCTATTTTTTTGCACAAGCGTCTGGCAGGTATTCTAGACGTTCAGGCACTTGGTCAGGCTTTGGTTAGATCCAAGCCTGTGTTTAAAACTGTTGCTCCGCCATGGAGCTTAAACCTGATTCTTAAGGTTCTTCAAGAAGTTCCGTTTGAACCTTTTTTGTTCCATAGATATCAATCTTTATCTTGGAAAGTTCCTTTTGGGTAGCTAATTCCTCGACTCGTAGAGTCTCCAAGTTATCTGTGTTACAATGTGATTCTCCTTATCTGGTCCTTCGTACGGATAAGGTAGTTCTGCGTACCAACCTGGGTTTTTTTCCTAAGGTGGTATCTAACAAGTACATCACTCAAGAGATAGTTGTTCCATGCTTGTATCCTAATCCTTCCTCAAAGAAGGAACGTCTATTACACAATATTGGACGTGGTTTGTGCTTTAAAGTTTTACTTACAAGCTACTACAGTTTTCATCAAACGTTCACCTTGTTTGTTGTCTATTCTGGACAGAGGAGAGGTCAAAAGACTTCAGCAGCCTCTCTGTCTTTTTGGTTAAAAAGCATAATTCATTTAGCTTATGAGACTGCTGGACAGCAGCCTCCTGAAGGGATTACAGCTCATTCTACTAGAGCTGTGGTTTTCACTTGGGCCTTTTTTAAATGTGGCTTCTGTTGAACAGATTTACAAGACGGAGTCTTGGTCTGCGCTTCATACTTTTCAAATTTAACAAATTTGATACCTTGCTTCTTCGGAGGCTATTTTTGGGAGAAAGGGTTTTTTACAGGCAGTGGTAACTTCCGTTTAAGTACCTGCCATCATCCGTGTACTTTAGTTTTAGTATCGGTATTCCATAAATAATGGATGATCCGTGGAGTGGATACACTTAACAAGAGAAAACATAATTTATGCTTACCTGATAAATTTATTTCTCTTGTAGTGTATCCAGTCCACGGCCCGCCCTGTCACTTTAAGGCAGGTAATTTTTTCATTTGAACTACAGTCACCACTGCACCCTATGGTTTTTCCTTTCTCTGCATGTTTTCGGTCGAATGACTGAATATGGCAGTTAGGGGAGGAGCTATATAGCAGCTTTGCTGTGGGTGGACTCTTGCAACTTCCTGTTGGGAAGGAGAATATATTCCATAAGTAATGGATGATCCGTGGACTGGATACACTACAAGAGAAATAAATTTATCAGGTAAGCATAAATTATGTTTTTCATCTATGTTGATGAAGCAATCCTTAGTCATCCAATAGCATAATGACATGTCATCACAAATCAATGCATTGTTTATCAAAAATACCTACAGGACAGTATGTGTGTTAGTGAATAGTTTACATAATTCTGTAGCCAATCAGCAGTTATTAATTAACCACCTCCTCCAAAGTGAAAGATCTATACTATATTAATAGCATATTATAATGATTAAATAATAACCTATCTCAAGCCCACAATTCTTCCTCCATAGAAAGGGTGGATAAATGTGCAACCATTGTGACTTATGCTGCTGTATGTGATAGAATTATTTTTTTAGACTTCAGAATGGCTGTTGACTGCCTGTGGTGCTAAGCATGGCAGTTTTATAGGTTTAAAGGGACATGAAACCCGACACTTTCTTTCATGCTTCAGATAGAATATTAAACAACATTCCAATGTACCTCTATTATCTAATTTGCTTCAATCTTCAGATATCCTTTGTTGAAGAAATAGCAATGCACATGGGTGAGCCAATCACACGAGGCGTCTATGTGCAGCCATCAATCAGTAGCTCCTGAGCCTATTTAGATATGCTTTTCAACAAAATTATTTCAAGCAAATTAGATAATAGAAGTAAATTAAAAAACTTTTTAAAATTGCATGTTCTTTCTAAATCATGAAATAAATTTTGTTTAGGTGTCATGTACCTTTAAAGTACAGTGAGTTCTGGGTGCTGCATTTATGCTATCTTCATCTCTAGCCTTTAGAATTCTCCTTTATTGAAGGTATGGTATGTATATGATGGGCCACATACAGTGTCAGATCAGTTCCCTTTAAGGGCACTTCAGTCACTGTACATAGTTCTATCATTTCATTCTATAATTTGCTCTTCTTCTGTTTTCAGACAGACGTTCTTCAGTGGACCAACTACTTGAAGCACAGCGAGAAGTCATGGAACTTAAAGAGCTCATGAAGAAACAAGAGGACGAGATCGTGGAGCTGCAGAAAGAAAACCTCGACCTCCTGGCAAATCTCCATGCAGTCAAATACGAGGTAAGCGCTACAGAGAGGGATGATGTTGCTAAACATGGAACATGCAAGGGAACCATTACTTACATCTGATGTTATCTAGGGCTTGGAAATTTATCATGTAGGAAAAAAACAAGCTTTAGCATATCTAGTACAAAACAATATTGTATTAAAGGGACATGAAACCCAATTTTTTTCTTTCATGATTCAGATAGAGAATATAATTTTAAACAACTTTCTAATTTACTTCTATTATCTAATTTGTTTAATTCTCTTGGTATCATTTGTTGAAGTAGCAGCAATGCACTAATGGTTTCTACCTGAACTCATGGGTGAGCCAATCACAATCAATATATATATGCAGCCACCAATCAAGAGCTAGAACCTAGATTCTCTTCTGCTCCTGAGCTTTCCTAGATAAAGCTTTCAGCAAAGGATAACAAGAAATGGAAGCAAATTAAATAAAAGAAGTAAATTGGAAAGTTGTTTAAAATTGTATTCTCTATCTGAACCATGAAAGAAATCATTTGGATTTCATGTCCCTTTAATGTTTGTGATATAAAGAATAGTGATTGTAAAGGAAAATTATAAGTTGGAGAAGGTATGATAAACATATACTTGACCTTGATCTTTAATTATACAGATACATTTGTAACAACGTAGAAAGCTTTGTTTAATATTGACTTAGATTCAGTTTTAATTACAAAAGACCTAATGGACGTTTTGATGGTAGATAACCTGGTAATTCTTTACTTATGGTTGGTTACTAAGGTACATACAACATTAATTAACGCATTATATAATATGCACAGGTCTACTTGACACACATGGGCAACATGCCGACATGTGCCCCCCACACTCTATTTATTAGCCATTTACAGCACTGCCTCAGGCCCTCTCCAATATGTCCTACCAGGGCCAGAGTTAGGAAAGATAAGAACTCTGGTTACAAACTGCATGGGCCCTCCTTTTCTCTTGTAAGGTGTATCCAGTCCACGGATCATCCATTACTTGTGGGATATTCTCATTCCCAACAGGAAGTTGCAAGAGGACACCCACAGCAGAGCTGTAATATAGCTCCTCCCCTAACTGTCATAGCCAGTCATTCTCTTGCAACTCTCAACAAGCAAGGACGTTGTAGGAGAGAGTGGTTAAATATAGCTAGTTTATTTTCTTCAATCAAAAGTTTGTTATTTTTAAATAGTACCGGAGTTGTGCTATTTTATCTCAGGCAGTAAATAGAAGAAGAATCTGCCTGAGGTTTCTATGATCTTAGCAGGTTGTAACTAAGATCCATTGCTATTCTCACATATGTCTGAGGGGATTACACAGATGAGGTAACTTCAGCGAGAGAATGGTGTGCAGTTTATTCTGCTATCAGGTATGTGCAGTTATAATTTTTTCTAGAGATGGAAAACACTAGAAAATGCTGCTGATACCGGATTAATGTAAGTTAAGCCTGAATACAGTGATTTAATAACGACTGGTATCATGCTTACTCCCAGGGGTAATACCCTTATGATATTTACAATATAAAACGTTTGCTGGCATGTTTAATCGTTTTTATATATGCTTTGGTGATAAAACTTTATTGGGGCCTAGTTTTTTCCACATGGCTGGCTTAAATTTTGACTAGAAACAATTTCCACTGTTGTAGTATAAAAGTTACAGTTGGTGCAGTTAAAAATTACAAACTGTGACATCCAGCTTCCCTCAAAGGCCCTCTGAATGCTATAGGACATCTCTAAAGTGCCCAAAGGCTTTCCAAAGTCGTTTATTGGGGAAGGTAGGGCCACAGCTTGCTGTGGCAGTTGGTTGTGACTGTTAAAAAACGTCTATTTCGTTTTTTTGATCCGTTTTTTGAACTAAGGGGTTAATCATCCATTTGCAAGTGGGTGCAATGCTCTGTTAGCCTATTATACACACTGTAAAAATTTCGTTTGATTTACTGCATTTTTTCACTGTTTTTCAAATTCGGACAAAATTTGTTTCTCTTAAAGGCACAGTACCGTTTTTTATATTTGCTTGTTAACTTGATTTAAAGTGTTTTCCAAGCTTGCTAGTCTCATTGCTATTCTGTATAAACATGTCTGACATAGAAGAAACTCCTTGTTTATTATGTTTAAAAGCCATGGTGGAATCCCCTCTTAGAATGTGTACCAAATGTACTGATTTCATTTTATGCAATAAAGATCATTTTCTGTCTTTAAAAAATGTATCACCAGAGGAATCTGACGAGGGGGAAGTTATGCCGACTAACTTTCCCCACGTGTCAGACCCTTTGACTCCCGCTTAAGGGACTCACGCTCAAATGGCGCCAAGTACATCTAGGGCGCCCATAGCGTTTACTTTACAAGACATGGCGGCAGTCATGGATAATACACTGTCAGCGGTATTAGCCAGACTACCTGAACTTAGAGGTAAGCGAGATAGCTCTGGGGTGAGACAAAATGCAGAGCATACTGACGCTTTAAGAACCATGTCTGATACTGCCTCACAATATGCAGAAGCTGAGGAAAGAGAGCTTCAGTCAGTGGGTGATGTTAATGACTCAGGAAAGATACCTGATTCTAATATTTCTACATTTAAATTTAAGCTTGAACACCTCCATGTGTTGCTTAGGGAGGTTTTAGCTGCTCTGAATGACTGTGATACCATTGCAGTGCCAGAGAAATTGTGTAGACTGGATAAATACTTTGCAGTGCCGGTGTGTACTGATGGTTTTCCAAATACCTAAAAGGTTTACAGAAATTATTAATAAGGAATGGGATAGACCAGGTATGCCGTTCTCTTCCCCTCCTATTTTTAGAAAAATGTTTCCAACAGACGCCACCACATGGGACTTATGGCAGACAGTCCCTAAGGTGGAGGGAGCAGTTTCTACTCTAGTAAAGCGTACTACTATCCCTGTCGAGGACAGTTGTGCTTTTTTTTTAGATCCAATGGATAAAAAATTAGAGGTTACCTTAAGAAAATATTTATTCAACAAGGTTTTGTCCTACAGCCCCTTGCATGCATTGCCCCTGTCACTGCTGCTGCGGCGTACTGGTTTGAGTCTCTGGAAGAGGCTTTACAGGTAGCGACTCCATTGGATGACATACTTGGCAAACTTAGAGCACTTAAGCTAGCCAATTCTTTTATTCTGATGCCATTGTTCATTTGACTAAACTAACGGCTAAGAATTCTGGTTTTGCTATACAGGCGCGCAGAGCGCTATGGCTTAGATCATGGTCAGCTGACGTGACTTCAAAATCTAAGCTACTTAACATTCCCTTCAAGGGGCAGACCCTATTCGGGCCTGGTTGAAGGAGATTATTGCTGATATCACTGGAGGAAAAGGTCATGCCCTTCCTCAGGACAGGTCCAAATCTAGGGCCAAACAGTCTAATTTTCGTGCCTTTCAAAACTTCAAGGCAGGTGCGGCATCAACTTCCTCTAATAATAAACAAGAGGGAACTTTTGTTCAATCCAAGACGGTCTGGAGACCAAACCTGACATGGAAAAAAGGTAAGCAGGTAAAAAAGCCTGCTGCTGCCAATAAGACAGCATGAAGGAACGGCCCCCTATCCGGGAACGGATCTAGTAGGGGGCAGACTTTCACTCTTTGCCAAGGCGTGGGCAAGAGATGTTCAGGATCCCTGGGCGTTGGAAATTATATCCCAGGGATATCTTCTGGACTTCAAAGCTTCCCCCCCAAAAGGGAGATTTCACCTTTCACAATTATCTGCACACCAGATAAAGAGAGAGGCATTCTTACACTGTGTACGAGTCCTCCTAGTTATGGGAGTGATCCATCCAGTTCCAAAGGAGGAACAGGGACAGGGTTTTTACTCAAATCTGTTTGTGGTTCCCAAAAAAGAGGGAACCTTCAGACCAATTTTGGATCTAAAGATCTTAAACAAATTCCTCAAAGTTCCATCGTTCAAGATGGAAGCTATTCGTACCATCCTACCACTGATCCAGGAGGGTCAATATATGACTACAGTGGATCTAAAGGATGCTTATCTTCACATTCCGATACACAAAGATCATCATCGGTTCCTCAGGTTTGCCTTTTAAGACAGGCATTACCAGTTGTAGCTCTTCCTTTGGGATTAGCTACAGCCCCAAGAATCTTTACAAAGGTTCTAGGGTCACTTATGGCGGTCCTAAGGCTGCGGGGCATAGCAGTAGCCCCTTATTTAGACGACATCCTGATACAGGCGTCAAACTTCCAAATTGCCAAGTCTCATACGGACGTAGTAATGGCATTTCTGTGGTCGCATGGGTGGAAAGTGAACGAGGAAAAGAGTTCTCTATCCCCACTCACAAGAGTTTCCTTTCTAGGGACTCTGATAGATTCTGTAGAAATGAAAATTCACCTGACGGAGTCCAGGTTATCAAAGCTTCTAAATTCCTGCCGGGTTCTTCATTCCATTCCGCACCCTTTGGTGGTTCAGTGTATGGAAGTAATCGGCTTAATGGTAGCGGCAATGGACATAGTACCGTTTGCACGCTTACATCTCAGACCGCTGCAACTATGCGTGCTCAGTCAGTGGAGCGGGGATTACACAGATTTGTCCCCTCAACTGAATCTGGACCAAGAGACCAGGGATTCTCTTCTCTGGTGGCTATCTCGGGTCCATCTGTCCAAAGGTATGCCCTTTCGCAGGCCAGATTGGACAATTGTTACGACAGATGCCAGCCTTCTAGGTTGGGGTGCAGTCTGGAACTCCCTGAAGGCTCAGGGATCGTGGACTCAGGAGGAGTCTCTCCTTCCATTAAATATTCTGGAACTAAGAGCGATATTCAAGGCTCTTCAGGCTTGGCCTCAGTTAGCAACTCTGAGGTACATCAGATTTCAGTCGGACAACATCACGACTGTAGCTTACATCAACCATCAAGGGGGAACGAGAAGTTCCCTAGAGATGTTAGAAGTTTCAAAAATAATTTGCTGGGCAGAGATTCACTCTTGCCACCTATCAGCTATCCATATCCCAGGTGTAGAGCACTGGGAGGCGGATTTTCTAAGTCGTCAGACTTTTCATCCGGGAGAGTGGGAACTCCATCCGGAGGCATTTGCACAACTGATTCATCGTTGGGGCAAACCAGAACTGGATCTCATGGCGTCTCGCCAGAACGCCAAGCTTCCGTGTTACGGATCCAGGTCCAGGGATCCCAAGGCGACACTGATAGATGCTCTAGCAGCACCCTGGTCTTTCAACCTGGCTTATGTGTTTCCACCGTTTCCTCTGCTACCTCGACTGATTGCCAAGATCAAGCAGGAGAGAGCATCGGTGATTCTAATAGCACCTGCGTGGCCACGCAGGACCTGGTATGCAGATGTAGTGGACATAAATTTCAAGAAACTCCAGCCACCAATTTCTTTAAAAGACCTTTATTCTTTTATCTTGGGTCCCATTGATAATACAACGTTTCAAGCCAGCATTAGACTCTTAGTCATGTCATCTAGTGGACATGTCATCCTTTCCACCATGGTCTCTGCCTCTGAAACAGGACCTTCTACTTCAGGGTCCTTTCAACCATCCAAACCTAATTTCTCTGAGGCTGACTGCCTGGAGATTGAACGCTTGATTTTATCAAAGCGTGGCTTCTCTGAGTCAGTTATTGATACCTTAAGACAGGCACGAAAGCCTGTCACCTTGAAAATTTACCATAAGGTATGGCGTAGATATCTTTATTGGTGTGAATCCAAGGGTTACTCATGGAGTAAGGTCAGGATTGCTAGGATATTATCTTTTCTCCAAGAAGGTTTGGAAAAAGGATAGTCAGCTAGTTAAGCATCTGGCAGATGTTCCAGACGTTCAGGCATTTTGTCAGGCTTTAGTTAGAATCAAGCCTGTGTTTAAACCTGTTGCTCCACCATGGAGCTTAAACTTGGTTCTTAAGGTTCTTCAAGGAGTTCCGTTTGAACCTCTTCATTCCATAGATATCAAGCTTTTATCTTGGAAAGTTCTTTTTTTGGTAGCTATTTCCTCGGCTCATAGAGTCTCTGAGCTATCTGCCTTACAATGTGATTCTCCTTATCTGATTTTTCATACGGATAAGGTAGTCCTGCGTACCAAACCTGGGTTCTTACCTAAGGTGGTATCTAACAAGAATATCAATCAAGAGATTGTTGTTCCATCCTTGCGTTACACAATTTGGACGTGGTCCGTGCTTTAAAGTTTTACTTACAAGCTACTAAAGATTTTCGTCAAACATCTGCTTTGTTTGTTGTCTACTCTGGACAGAGGAGAGGTCAAAAGGCTTCGGCAACCTCTTTTTCTTTTTGACTAAGAAGCTTAATCCGCTTAGCCTATGAGACTACTGGACAGCAACCACCTGAAAGGATTACAGCTCATTCCACTAGAGCTGTGGCTTCCACATGGGCTTTTAAAAATGAGGCTTCTGTTGAACAGATTTGCAAGGCGACGACTTGGTCTTCGCTTCATATTTTTTCAAAATTTTACAAATTTTATACTTTTGCTTCTTCGGAGGCTATATTTGGGAGAAAGGTTTTACGGGCAGTGGTTCCTTCCATTTAAGTTCCTGCCTTGTCCCTCCCTTCATCCGTGTACTTTAGCTTTGGTATTGGTATCCCACAAGTAATGGATGATCCGTGGACTGGATACACCTTACAAGAGAAAGCACAATTTATGCTTACCTGATAAATTTATTTCTCTTGTGGTGTATCCAGTCCACGGCCCGCCCTGTCATTTTAAGGCAGGTAATTTTTAAATTTAAACTACAGTAACCACTGCACCCTATGGTTCCTCCTTTCTCGGCTTGTTTTCGGTCGAATGACTGGCTATGACAGTTAGGGGAGGAGCTATATTACAGCTCTGCTGTGGGTGTCCTCTTGCAACTTCCTGTTGGGAATGAGAATATCCCACAAGTAATGGATGATCCGTGGACTGGATACACCACAAGAGAAATACATTTATCAGGTAAGCATAAATTGTGCTTTTAATGGTCTGTAGAGACTATCTGCACACTGCACTGGCCATCACTCACACCAGAAGTGCACATGTATAGATATTTATAAATATGTGTGGGTAACTTGTTTGTGTATGTGCATAAATCTGCATAATATGGCATGTTTGTCCATGTAATATAATGTGTATATTTCTAAGTGTTCTAAAGTATTGACTTCTATGTGTACAAATAAATGGTTATCTGTGTGTGGAAGTGAGTGTGATTTTGTGTGTAAATGTTTGTGTGAGTGTAAATAAGTAGTCTGTGTTTGTGACTGTAGATCAATGTGTATGTCTGTGTGTATATGTGTGTGTGCACTTGTGTGTATTTGAGTGCATGCATGTGTATGAAAGTGAATGCGCGCTTATGAGTATGTGCGTGCGCTTATCTGGGTAAATGTGTTTGGACTTGTGTGTGTTAGTGTAAATAAGTGGTCTATTTTTGTGACTGTAGATCTGTGTGTGTGTGTGTGTGTGTATGTATATGTGTGTATGTATGAATGTGTAAATATCCAGCCTCCAGCAAACAGTTAAAAGACCTTTATTATCTTTTCACAGGGTCCATAAAGAAATTCAACAACGTTTCAAACCACACACTGGTTCTTAGTCATGTCTTAGACATGACTAAGAACCAGTGTGTGGTTTGAAACGTTGTTGAATTTCTTTATGGACCCTGTGAAAAGATAATAAAGGTCTTTTAACTGTTTGCTGGAGGCTGGATATTTACTTATTGGAATACTACATTGGGACTTGGCTGGTCCTCTTCCGTGCCCCAGGACAAAATACAAAGGTGCCGTCTTCCATACTATTATTTGTATGTATGAATGTGCACACTTCTTATGTATATGTGGGAAGGTATATGTGCGTGTATGTGTATGTTTGTGTACATGTGAGTGTTTTTAAGTATGTGTGTGTGTGTGAGTATATGTGTGTGTGTGTTAATGTATTATTATATATATGTGTATGTGTATATATATATATATATATATATATATATATACATACATACAGGGCTCAAAATTTCAAGTTCTAAGCTACTAGCCAGGCCAAAATGTTACTCGGAATCTCTGATCCCACTCACTGGGGCTGATTTAACAATGTCTGGCAGACATGATACGCTGCAGCGTATCATGTCCGCCAGTTATCTCTGAATGCCGACAGCATACACTGTCGCCATTTAGCATTGCACAAGCAGTTCTAGTGAACTGCTTGTGCAATACCGCCCCATGTAGATTTGCAGCCAATCGGCCGCAAGAAGGGGGTGTCAATCAACCTGATCGTATTCAATTATTTTGATTGCTGTCCGCCGCTCAGAGACGGCGGATCCAGTTAAGGAGCAGCGGTCTTAAGACTGCTGTTTCTTAACTTATGTTTCCGGTGAGCCTAAAGGCTCATGCAGAAACAGGGGGATCAGGGGGCATTCGGCCATTGATCATTTGAACTCATTGTCTGCACACGCCACACCAACTATGTGTACACGCCATGCCGATTATCCCACCCCCTCTTTGCATTTATTTAGCCATTGCAAAACACTTTCTTGTGCAGTAATTTTAAAGGGATACTAAACACAGATTTTTTCTTTCATGATTCAGATAGAGCATGCAATTTTAAGCAACTTTCTATTTAACTCCTATTATCAATTTTTCTTTGTACTCTTGCTATCTTTATTTGAAAAGCAGGAATGTAAAGCTTACAAGCCGGCCCATTTTTGATTCAGCACCTGGGTAGTGCTTGCTGATTGGTGGCCAAATGTAGCCATTAATAAACCAATGCTATCCAGGGTGTTGGACCGGCTTTTAAGCTTTACATTCCTGCTTTTCAAATAAAGATAGCAAGAGAGCGAAGGAAAAATCATAACAGGAGTACATTAGAAAATTGCTTAAAATTGCATATTCTATCTGAATCATGAAAGAATTTGGGTTTTGTGTCCCTCAAATGTTGCTTTTATTTTGTACCATAACAAATTAAATAATGCTACAAATGGTAATAAATTAACACAAAAAAAAAGTGCATAACCGGTAGCAAAAACAAATAGGAGGGAAGACTATATGGTGTGGTCATAAGGAAAGTAAGCTGTCAGCTATGGGTATAGAGCATAACGTGTCCAGGGTGCATGCTAACTGCTGAGGGTATGAATATGGCAAGCTGCATGTTGTGAACATAAGATGGAGCAGGAAGGAAATGTGTTTTGGGCTGAGGTTTACAGGGTGAATGAAGTGTGTATGAGCAAAAACATAATTTATGTAAGAACTTACCTGATAAATTCATTTCTTTCATATTGGCAAGAGTCCATGAGCTAGTGACGTATGGGATATACAATCCTACCAGGAGGGGCAAAGTTTCCCAAACCTCAAAATGCCTATAAATACACCCCTCACCACACCCACAATTCAGTATAACGAATAGCCAAGCAGTGGGGTGATAAAGAAAGGAGTAGAAAGCATCAACAAAGGAAATTTGGAAATAATTGTGCTTTATACAAAAAATCATAACCACCATAAAAAAGGGTGGGCCTCATGGACTCTTGCCAATATGAAAGAAATGAATTTATCAGGTAAGTTCTTACATAAATTATGTTTTCTTTCATGTAATTGGCAAGAGTCCATGAGCTAGTGACATATGGGATAGTAATACCCAAGATGAGGAACTCCACAGAAGAGTCACTAGAGAGGGAGGGATAAAAAAATAAAAACAGCTATTTTCTGCTGAAAAAATAAATCCACAACACAAAAAATAAGTTTTTCTAATAATTGAAAAGAAAAAAAACTTAAAACAAAAGCAGAGGAATCAAACTGAAACAGCTGCCTGAAGACCTTTTCTACCAAAAACTGCTTCCGTAGAGGCAAATACATAAAAACGGTAGAATTTAGTAAATGTATGCAAAGAAGACCAAATTGCTGCTTTGCAAATCTGATCAACTGAAGCTTTATTCTTAAAAGCCCACGAAGTGGAGACTGATCTAGTAGAATGAGATGTGATTCTCTGAGGCGGGATCTGACCCAACTCTAAATAAACCTGATGAATCAAAAGCTTTAACCAAGATGCCAAGGAAATGGCAGAAGCTTTCTGACCTTTCCTAGAACCAGAAAAGACAACAAATAGACTAGAAGACTTCCTGAAATCTTTAGTAGCTTCAACATAATATTTCAAAGCTCTTACAACATCCAGAGAATGTAAGGATCTCTCCAAATAATTCTTAGGATTAGGACACAAAGAGGGAACAACAATTTCCCTATTAATGTTGTTAGAATTCACAACCTTAGGTAGAAATTTAAATGAAGTCCGCAAAACTGCCTTATCCTGATGGAAAATCAGAAAAGGAGACTCACAAGAAAGAGCAGAAAATTTGGAAACTCATTTACCAGAAGAGATGGCCAAAAGGAACAACACTTTCCAAGAAAGTAGTTTAATGTCCAAAGAATGCATAGGCTCAAAAGGAGGAGCCTGTAAAGCCTTCAAACCCAAATTAAGACTCCAAGGAGGAGAGATTGATTTAATGGCAGGCTTGATACGGACCAAAGCCTGTACAAAACAGTGAATATCAGGAGGTTTAACAATCTTTCTGTGAAATAAAACAGAAAGAGCAGAGATTTGTCCTTTCAAGAAACTTGCAGACAAACTGTTATCCAAACCATCCTGAAGAAACTGTAAAATTCTAGGAATTCTAAAATAATGCCAGGAGAATTTATGAGAACACCATGAAATATAAGTCTTCCAAACTCGATAATAAATCTTATTAGAGATAGATTTATGAGTCTGTAACAAAGTATCAATCACTGAGTCAGAGAAACCTCTATGACTAAGCACTAAGCGTTCAATTTCCTTACCTTCAAATTTAATGATTTGAGATCCTGATGGAAAAAACGGCCCTTGAGACAGAAGGTCTGGTCTTAAAGGAAGTGGCCAAGGTTGGCAACTGGACATCTGGACAAGATCCGCATACCAGAACCTGTGAGGCCATGCTGGTGCTACCAGAAACACAAACGATCGTTCCTTGATGATCTTTGAGATCACTCTTGGAAGAAGAACTAGAGGCGAGAAGATATAAGCAGGTTGGTAAAACCAAGGAACTGCTAACGCATCCACCAACTCCGCCTGAGGATCCCTGGACCTTGACAGTTACCTGGGAAGTTTCTTGTTTAGATGTGAAGCCATCAGATCTATTTCTGGAAGACCCCACATCTGAACAATCTGAAAAAACACATCTGGATGGAGCGACCACTAACCCGGATGTAAAGTCTGACGACTGAGATAATCCGCTTCCCAATTATCTACACCTGGGATATGTACCGCAGAAATTAGACAAGATCTGGATTCTGCCCAAGAAAGTATCCAAGATACTTCTTTAATAGCTATGGGACTGTGAGTCCCACCCTGATGATTGACATATGCTACAGTTGTGATATTGTCTGTCTGAAAACAAATGAATGGTTCTCTCTTCAACAGAAAAACCTGAAGAGCCCTGAAAACAGCACAGAGTTCTAAAATATTGATTGGTAACCTCGCCTCTTGAGATTTCCAAACCCCTTGTGCTGTCAGAGATCCCCAGACAGCTCCCCAGCCTGAAAGACTTGCATCTGTTGGGATCACAGTCCAGGTTGGACGAACAAAAGAGGAGAGGCCCCTTGAATTATACGTTGGTGATCTAACCACCATGTCAGAGAGAGTTGAACATTGGGATTTAAGGATATTAATTGTGATATCTTTGTATAATCCCTGCACCATTGATTCAGCATACAAAGCTGGAGAGGTCTCATATGAAAACGAGCAAAGGGGATTGTGTCCGATGCTGCAGTCATGAGACCTAAAACGTCCATGCACATAGCTACTGAAGGGAATGATTGAGACTGAAGGTTCCGACAAGCTGAAACCAATTTTGTCTCTTGTCTGTTAGAGACAGAGTCGTGGACACTGAATCTATCTGGAAACCTAAAAAGGTGACCCTTGTCTGAGGAATCAAGGAACTCTTTGGTAAATTGATCCTCCAACCATGTCTTTGAAGAAACAACACTAGTTGATTTATGTGAGATTCGGCAGTATGTAAAGACTGAGCTAATACCAAGATATCGTCCAGTCTTGATAAAGCCATTGTTAATGGTGAAACGCGTTGATGGTAACAACAAAAACTGGAAATATTGAAATTAAAAAGCCTTTATAGAGGATTGAAACAGATTCTGAAAAGGGATTACTTTTCTCAGACGGATCTAACAATACTCTGCGCAGAGTAGGGACACTGGAATCATCACAGAACTTATTTTCTCAACACTAATGCAACGAGTCACGTCACCAACTACACAGAGCTGCACAGACACCTGTGCCTTGCAACAAACAGATCAGATATACCTACATGGGATCATGTAGGCACACAGAGGTGTAGTAGCCCGTGAGTGTGGTTCTTTATTGGGATTTACCTGAAATTGTTTTTATACACCTGTGCAAATCTAAGTTGAGAGTTTATAACCAAATTTTTTTATATTTGCTTACACTCCGTTTGCTTATACTACGTTTGGACCAACAAGGAACACTTCCAGCAAACTTAAGTTCCACTAGTAACAACATCATAAGGTGTGATCTCAATTTAAAGCTATTAGTGGACAATATCTCTAACAGAGAAGGAAAAACGTTGTCTTCCATGATTAATGACTTTTGCATTTTTTGTAATACCAAATATATTTTATTAGATTGACACATTATAACTTTTAAGGTGGCTATTATTCCTAATTATTTATTATTGTTTTATGTGTTTATTTCTATTTTTATTTAGATGACCGGTATATATGAGGATTTATTTTAATACTGTTATTCATTTAATTAATTTTTAATGATCATTTATCATTTTTAGACATTGTTCTTTGATTATTATTTAGTAATTTAACCCCTTAGCTGTTAGCGCACATATACACCATTTCTCTTTTATTATAATCATCCAAATAAGGAAACACTGCAATACCCTGTTCTCTGATTACAGAGAGTAGGGCACCGAGAACCTTTGAAAAAACCTTGGAGCTGTCGCTAGGCCAAATGGAAGAGCGACAAATTGGTAATGCTTGTCTAGAAAAGAGAATCTCAGAAACTGATAGTGGTCTGGATGAATCGGAATATGAAGATATGCATCCTGTAAGTCTATCGTGGACATATAATGACCTTGCTGAACAAAAGGTAGAATAGTCCTTATAGTCACCATTTTGAAAGTTGGCACTCTTACAAAATGATTCAAAATTTTCAGATCCAGAACTGGCCTGAATAAATGATCTTTCTTTGGGACAATGAACAGATTTGAATAAAACCCCAGACCCTGTTCCTGAAACGGAACTGGTATGATTACCCCTGAAAGCTCTAGATCTGAAACACACTTCAGAAAAGCCTGAGCCTTCACTGGATTTGCTGAGATGTGTGAGAGAAAAAAATCTTCTCAAAGGAGGTCTTACTCTGAATCCCTTGAGAGACAATACTCTGAATCCATTGATTTTAGACAGAATCTGCACAAATGGCTTGGAAAATTTTTAATCTGCCCCCCACCAGCTGAGCTGGAATAAGGGCCGCACCTTCATGCAGACTTTGGGGGTTGGCTTTGGTTTCTTAAACGGCTTGAATTTATTCCAACTTGAAGAAGGTTTACAATTGGAACCAGATTCTTTGGGGGAAGCATTGGCTTTCTGTTCCTTAATCTGTCGAAAAGAACGAAAACGATTAGAAGCTTTAGATTTACCCTTAGATCTATTATCCTGAGGTAAAAAACTCCCTCCCCCCAGTGACAGTTGAAATAATAGAATCCAGCTGAGAACCAAACAAATGGTTACCTTGGAAAGAAAGAGATAGTAATCTAGACTTAGATACCATGTCAGCATTCCAATATTTGAGCCACAAAGCTCTTCTAGCTAAGCATAGAAAAAGGAAAGGGGCATATAGGAAGTGGGGTTTAAATAAATAAATTATTTGGCGGCAAGTATGACGCACAACGCAAAATTACATTTTTTGGCGCTAACAACATCCAGAAATGATGCAACTCGCGTCATGGCAGACGCAACCTTGTGCAAGGAAACTTGGCGTCAAACTAAGATGCCTGAAATGACGAATTTGCATCACCGAAAGTACCTTTGCGTCCAAAAAATTATTGCGCCAAGAATATCAGCATTTTGCGGCCGCAAGCCTAATTTTGCCTGCGAAAATTAATGAAAACAGTCAATTTCGAAGAAAAGACTATACACCAGGTAAGAAAAAATAACTTCCTAAATATGTTTTTCCCATATTTTAAACTGATAGTCTGCAAAAGGAAATACACATAAACCTGACTCTTGGCAAATATAAGTACAATACATATATTTAGAACTTTAAATTAATACATAAAGTGCCAAACCATAGCTGAGAGTGTCTTAAGTAATGAAAACATACTTACTGAAAGACACCCATCCACATATAGCAGATAGCCAAACCAGTACTGAAACAGTTATCAGTAGAAGTAATGGAATATGAGAGTATATCGTCGATCTGAAAAGGGAGTTAGGAGATGAATCTCTACGACTGATAACAGAGAACCTATGAAAAGATTTCCCGTGAAAAAACCCATAGAATTCAATAGGTGATACTCCCTTCACATCCCTCTGACATTCACTGTACTCTGAGAGGAATCAGACTTCAAAATGCTGAGAAGCGCATATCACAGAAGAAAATCAAGCATAAACTTACTTCACCACCTCCATAGAGAGGCAAAGATTGTAAAACTGAATTGTGGGTGTAGTGAGGGGTGTATTTATAGGCATTTTGAGGTTTGGGAAACTTTTCCCCTCCTGATAGGATTGTATATCGCATACGTCACTAGCTCATGGACTCTTGCCAATTACATGAAAGAAAATGTTATAAGTAGCCTGCTGGGACCCAACATAGATAAGCCTTGTGTAGTGTGTTATAAATGTGTGTTATGGGCTGGCATAAGAGTAAGAGAAAGAGGAAATCTTAAAATATATCTCTTACAAAGAGTTCTGACTCAGCTAAGTCTGCGTTAGTCAGCCTCTCTCAATTATCTGAGAAGGATCATTCCTGAGTGCTAAATTTCTGACTCTGAGACTGCTGTCGCTAGTACAGCAGATCCAGAGGAGGTTAATTTTAGATTTAAACTGGAGCACCTCCGTTTACTTTTGAAGGAGGTCCTAGATACTTTGGAGGACTCTGACACTACTGTCGCTAAGACTCCTAAGAAGTTTAGTAAACTTAACAGAGTGTTTGATGTCATACCTTCATCTGTGGAGGAATTCCTGGTCCCAGACTGTATGTCGGACATTATCGCTTAGGAATGGGAGAAACCGGGGATCCCTTTTTCTCTGTCCCCTGTTTTTAAGAAAATGTTTCCTGTTTCTGACTGTGCGTGATTCATGGCGCACCTTTCCTAAGGTAGAGGGCATTATAACCATTCTAGCCAAGAGAACAACTATTCCCCTTAAGGAGAGTTCCTCATTTAAGGACCCTACGGATAAGAAACTGGAAGCTTATTTAAGAAAGATGTATACTCATCAGGGTTTACAATGGCAACCAGTTGCAAGTATTGCTACGGTTGCAAGGGCAGCTTCTTATTGTTGCGACTCTTTGTCTGACCTAATTTCAGAGGAGACTACCATAGAGGAGATCCAGGATAGGATCAAAGCTCTAAAGCTGGCTAATACCCTTTATCTGTGATGCCAGCATGCAAGTTGTTAGGGTGGGAGTCAAATTTTCTAGCTTTGCGGTTCTACGAATGTTACTTCCAAGTCCAAACGTCTGTCTTTATCTTTTAAGGGCAATACTTTGTTTGGTCCTGGTTTGGCCGAGATTGTTTCCGAAATTGCTGGTGGGAAAGGATCTTTCCTACCTCAAGACAAGATGGTTAGACCTAAGGGTTCGCCAGAATTCTAATTTCCATTCCTTTCACAACTTCAAAGGGCAAAAGTCTTACTCTTCTTCTTCCAAGCCGGAGCAGTCCAGGACTTATTGGAAGTCCAGCCAACCTTAGAAAAAGGGGAAACAACCCAAGAAACCTTCATCTGAGTCTAAGTCAGCATGAAGGGGCAGCCCCTGATCCAACCTTGGATCATGTTGGGGGCAGGCTTTCCTTCTTTTGGCAGGCTTGGATCCGTGATGTCCCACATCCTTTGGTTGTGGAAGTACTATCCCAGGGATATAGGATAGGGTTCAAGTCTTGTCCCCCCAGGGGCAGATTTATCCTGTCAAGGTTATCTGCAAACCAGGTGAAGAGAGAGGCCTTCTTAAACTGCATAAAGGACCTATGTTCTATGGGTCAAGGATTCTATTCAAACCTTTTTGTAGATCCCAAGAAGGAGGGAACTTTCCATCCCATATTGGACCTCAAGTGTCTCAACAAATTTCTCAAGGTTCCGTCCTTCAAAATGGAGACTATTCGTTCCATTCTTTCCTTGGTTCAGGAGGGTCAGTTCATGACTTCCATAGTCCTGAAGTATATACATGTTCCTATTCACAGGGAACATCACCAATTCCTACGGTTTGCCATTCTAGACAAACACTTTCAATTTGTTGCCCTTCCTTTCGGCCTTGCCACAGCTCCTCAGATCTTTACAAAGGTACTAGGGGCCTTTTTTGGCAGTGGTCAGATCTCAGGGTATAGCGGTGGCACCATACCTGGATGACATTTTGGTTCAGGCGCCATCTTTTCATTTAGCAAGATCTCACACAGACACTCTGTTGTCTATTCTGCATACTCACGGGTGGAAAGTAAATCTGGAAAAGAGTTCCCTGGTGGCAAATACCAGAGTATGCTTTTTGGGAACGATCATAGATTCTGTTTGTCTGAAGAGGTCACGAAAATCCAAAATCCTTGCTTCCTGTCTTTCACTTCAGTCCTCTATTCATCCATCAGTGGCTCAATGTATGGAGGTAATTGGTCTAATAGTTGTTTCCATGGACATTATTGCTCGTTTCCATCTGAGATCTCTACAGTTATGCATGCTCAGACAATGGGACAGAGACCACTCGAATCTCTCTCAGAGGATAGTCCTTGACTCAATAACAATAGATTATTTATCTTGGTGGATTTCTCAGGATCATTTGTCTCAGGAAACCTGCTTCCTGAGACCATCTTTGGAGATTGTGACCACGGATGACAGCCAGTCGGGCTAGGGAACTGTTTGGGGTTCTTTAAAGACTCAGGGTCTTTGGACCCGAGAGGAGTCTTCTTTCCCAATAAACATCTTGGAACTGAGAGTAATCGTCAATGTCTAACAGCTTGGCCTCAACTAGGTTTGTTCCGATTTATCAGATTTCAGTCGGACAACATCACCTCAGTGGCATATATCAACCACCAGGGAGGAATTCAGAGTTCCTTAGCTATGAAGGAGGTGACTCGTATTCTCCAGTGGGCAGAGTCTTATGATTGTCTCCTCTCTGCCATCCACATCCCAGGGGTGGACAACTGGGAAGCGGATTTTCTGAGCAGGCAGACCTTTCATCCAGGGGAGTGGGCTTTCCATCCGGAAGTATTCACAAGGCTCATGTGGGGGGTTCCGGAGTTGGATCTGATGGCATCTCGTCTAAACGCCAAGCTTCCAAGGTAGTGGTCAAAATCAAGAGATCCTCAAGCAATTCTGATCTATGCTCTAGCAGTTCCTTGGGACTTCGATCTAGCATACTTGTTCCCTTCGTTTGCCCTCCTTCCTCGAGCAATAGCTCATATCAATCAGGAAAGGGTGTCTGTGATTCTAATAGCTCCTGTCTGGCCTCACAGGATCTGGTTCGCGGTTTTGGTGAAGATGTCATCTCTACCCCCTTGAAGGTTGCCTCTAAGGAAGGACATTCTACTTCAGGGTCCCTTCTTCCACCCAAATCTAGATTCTCTGAAGCTGACTGCTTGGAGATTGGACGCCTAGTTTTAGCTAGGTGCGGTGTTTCTGAGAAAGTCATTGATACCATGCTTCAAGCTTGTAAACCTGTTACTCGTAAGATTTACGATAAGGTATGGCGTAAATAAATTTATTAGTGTAAATCTAAGGGTTTCTCTTGAAGTCAAATGAGGATCCCCTGCATTTTATTCTTTCTTCAGGATGGCCTGGAGAAAGGTTTGTCAGTCAGTACTCTGAAGGGTCAGATTTTTGCACTGCCTGTTCTTTTACTCAAACGTTTGGCAGATCAATCTTTTGTTCAGGCTTTGGTCAAAATCAGGCCTGTGTTTAAACCTGTTGTTCCTCCATGGAGTCTTAACCTTGTTCTTAGAGTTTTGCAGCAGGCTCCGTTTGAGCCTATGCATTCGGTTGATATTAAGTTGTTATCTTGGAAAATTTATTTCTCCTCGCTATTTCTTCTGCTCGCAGAGTCTTTGAGCTTTCGGCTCTGCAACGTGATTTTCCTTACCCTATTTTTCATGCGGATAAGGCAGTCCTTCATACTAAGTTGGTATTTATTCCTAAGGTAGTGTCAGATCGCAACATTAATCAGGAAATTGTTATTCCCTCCTTTTGTCCTAACCCTTCTTCTCAGAAGGAATGTCTGATTTACGGCAATCTTCTACCCTGTGCGTTCTTTTTTGCTGGTAAGCGTAAAGGTCAGAAGGCCACTTCTACTACTCTTTGTCTTTGGTTGAGAAGTATTATCCTGTTAGCTTATGAGACAGATGGACAAAGGCCTCCTGAGAGAATTACGGTTCATTCAACTCTTCTTCCTGGGCTTTCAAAAATGAAGCTTCTGTGGAGCAAATCTTCAAGGAGGACTCTTGGTACACATTGCATACGTTTTTGACATTCTACAAATGTTATACTTTCGCCTTGGGTGAGGCTTCCTTTAAGAGAAAAGTTCTTCAAGCGGTGGTGCCTTCTGTTTAGGTCCATTTGTCTTGTTCTCCCTCCCTTCCATTTCTCCAACATTGGTGTGTCCGGTCCACGGCGTCATCCTTACTTGTGGGATATTCTCTTCCCCAACAGGAAATGGCAAAGAGTCCCAGCAAAGCTGGTCACATGATCCCTCCTAGGCTCCGCCCACCCCCGTCATTCTCTTTGCCGTTGCACAGGCAACATCTCCACGGAGATGGTTAAGAGTTTTTTTGGTGTTTAAATGTAGTTTTTATTCTTCTATCAAGTGTTTGTTATTTTAAAATAGTGCTGGTATGTACTATTTACTCTGAAACAGAAAAAGGATGAAGATTTCTGTTTGTAAGAGGAAGATGATTTTAGCAGACAGTTACTAAAATCGATTGCTGTTTCCACACAGGACTGTTGAGATGAAGTAACTTCAGTTGGGGGAAACAGTTAGAAGACCTTTCTGCTCAAGGTATGACTAGCCATATTTCTAACAAGACCATGTAATGCTGGAAGGCTGTCATTTCCCCTCATGGGGACCGGTAAGCCATTTTCTTAGTTAAACATAAAAGAATAAAGGGCTTCAAAAAGGGCTTCAAAAACTGGTAGACATTTTTCTGGGCTAAAACGATTGCTTTACTAGGCATATTATGCAGATTCTAACTAATAATGGTTATTATAATCTTGGGGATTGTTTAGAAAAACGGCAGGCACTGTGTTGGACACCTTTTTCAGATGGGGGCCTTTTCTAGTTATAGACAGAGCCTCATTTTCGCGCCACTAATGCGCAGTTGTTTTTGGAGAGCAAGGCATGCAGATGCATGTGTGAGGAGCTAAGAATCACTGAAAAAGCTTATAGAAGGCATCATTTGGTATCGTATTCCCCTCTGGGCTTGGTTGGGTCTCAGCAAAGCATATAGCTGGGACTGTATAGGGGTTAAATGTAAAAACGGCTCCGGTTCCGTTATTTTAAGGGTTAAAGCTCTGAAATTTGGTGTGCAATACTTTTAATGCTTTAAGACACTGTGGTGAAATTTTGGTGAATTTTGAACAATTCCTTCATACTTTTTCACATATTCAGTAATAAAGTGTTTTCAGTTTGAAATTTAAAGTGACAGTAACGGTTTTATTTTAAAACGTTTTTTGTGCTTTGTTGACAAGTTTAAGCCTGTTTAACATGTCTGTACCATCAAATAAGCTATGTTCTATATGTATGAAAGCCAATGTGTCTCCCCATTTAAATTTATGTGATAATTGTGCCATAGTGTCCAAACAAAGTAAGGACAGTAATGCCACAGATAATGATATTGCCCAAGATGATTCCTCAAATGAGGGGAGTAAACATGATACTACATCATCCCCTACTGTGTCTACACCAGTTATGCCCACACAGGAGGCCCCTAGTACATCTAGTGCGCCAATACTTATTACCATGCAACAATTAACGGCTGTAATGGATAACTCTATAGCAAATCTTTTATCCAAAATGCCTACTTATCAGAGAAAGCGCGATTGCTCTGTTTTAAACACTGAAGAGCAAGAGGACGCTGATGATAATTGTTCTGTCATACCCTCACACCAATCTGAAGGGGCCATGAGGAAGGTTTTGTCTGAGGGAGAAATTTCAGATTCAGGAAAGATTTCTCATCAAGCTGAACCTGATGTTGTGACATTTAAATTTAAATTAGAACATCTCCGCGCACTGCTTAAGGAGGTATTATCTACTCTGGATGATTGTGACAATTTGGTCATTCCAGAGAAGTTATGTAAGATGGACAGGTTCCTAGAGGTTCCGGTGCCCCCCGACGCTTTTCCTATACCCAAGCGGGTGGCGGACATAGTAAATAAAGAGTGGGAAAGGCCCGGCATTACTTTTGTCCGCCCCCCTATATTTAAGAAATTATTTCCTATAGTCGACCCCAGAAAGGACTTATGGCAGACAGTCCCCAAGGTCGAGGGGGCGGTTTCTACTCTAAACAAACGCACTACTATTCCTATCGAAGATAGTTGTGCTTTCAAAGATCCTATGGATAAAAAATTAGAGGGTTTGCTTAAAAAGATTTTTGTTCAGCACCTTTACCTTCTACAACCAATTTCATGCATTGTTCCTGTCACTACGGCAGCGTGTTTCTGGTTCGAGGAACTAGAAAAGTCGCTCAATAAAGAATCTTCGTATGAGGAGGTTATGGACAGAGTTCAAGCACTTAAATTGGCTAACTCTTTTATTTTAGATGCCGCTTTGCAATTAGCTAGATTAGCGGCGAAAAATTCAGGGTTTGCTATCGTGGCGCGCAGAGCGCTTTGGCTAAAGTCTTGGTCAGCGGATGTGTCTTCCAAGACAAAATTGCTTAACATTCCTTTCAAGGGTAAAACATTATTTGGACCTGATTTGAAAGAGATTATTTCAGACATCACTGGGGGAAAGGGCCACGCCCTCCCACAGGATAGGTCTTTTAAGGCTAAAAATAAGCCTAATTTTCGTCCCTTTCGCAGAAACGGACCAGCCTCTAATTCTACATCCTCTAAGCAAGAGGGTAATACTTCACAACCCAAACCAGCCTGGAAACCAATGCAAGGCTGGAACAAGGGTAAGCAGGCCAAGAAGCCTACCACTGCTACCAAAACAGCATGAAGGGATAGCCCCCGATCCGGGACCGGATCTGGTGGGGGGCAGACTTTCTCTCTTTGCTCAGGCTTGGGCAAGAGATGTTCAGGATCCTTGGGCGCTAGAAATAGTTTCTCAAGGTTATCTCCTGGAATTCAAGGAACTACCCCCAAGGGGAAGGTTCCACAGGTCTCAATTATCTTCAAACCAAATAAAAAGACAGGCATTCTTACATTGTGTAGAAGACCTGTTAAAGATGGGAGTGATTCATCCAGTTCCAATAAGAGAACAAGGGATGGGTTTTTATTCCAACCTGTTCATAGTTCCCAAAAAAGAGGGAACATTCAGACCAATTTTGGATCTCAAGATCCTAAACAAATTTCTCAGGGTACCATCGTTCAAAATGGAAACTATTCGAACGATCCTACCTACTATCCAGGAAAATCAATTTATGACTACCGTGGATTTAAAGGATGCGTACCTACATATTCCTATCCACAAGGAACATCATCAGTTCCTAAGGTTCGCTTTTCTGGACAAGCATTACCAGTTTGTGGCACTTCCATTCGGATTAGCCACTGCTCCAAGGATTTTCACAAAGGTACTAGGGTCCCTTCTAGCGGTTCTAAGACCAAGGGGCATTGCAGTAGTACCTTACTTGGACGACATCCTGATTCAAGCGTCGTCTCTGTCAAAAGCAAAGGCTCATACGGACATCGTCCTAGCCTTTCTCAGATCTCATGGATGGAAGGTGAACAAAGAAAAAAGTTCTCTGTCCCCGTCAACAAGAGTTCCCTTCTTGGGAACAATAATAGATTCCTTAGAAATGAGGATTTTTCTGACAGAGGTCAGAAAATCAAAAATTCTAAGCTCTTGTCAAGTACTTCATTCTGTTCTTCGTCCTTCCATAGCGCAGTGCATGGAAGTAATAGGATTGATGGTTGCAACAATGGACATAGTTCCTTTTGCACAAATTCATCTAAGACCATTACAACTGTGCATGCTCAGACAGTGGAATGGGGATTATACAGACTTGTCTCAGACGATTCAAGTAGATCAAAAGACCAGAGATTCACTCCGTTGGTGGCTGACCCTGGACAATCTGTCACAGGGAATGAGCTTCCGCAGACCAGAGTGGGTCATTGTCACGACCGACGCCAGCCTGGTGGGCTGGGGCGCGGTCTGGGAACCCCTGAAAGCTCAGGGTCTATGGTCTTGGGAAGAATCTCTTCTCCCGATAAACATTCTGGAACTGAGAGCGATATTCAATGCTCTCAAAGCTTGGCTTCAACTAGCAAAGGCCAAATTCATAAGGTTTCAATCAGACAACATGACGACTGTTGCATATATCAATCATCAGGGGGGAACAAGGAGTTCCCTGGCGATGGAAGAAGTGACCAAAATAATTCAATGGGCGGAGGATCACTCCTGCCACTTGTCTGCGATCCACATCCCAGGAGTGGAAAATTGGGAAGCGGATTTTCTGAGTCGTCAGACATTCCATCCGGGGGAGTGGGAACTCCATCCGGAAATCTTTGCCCAAATAACTCAATTATGGGGCATTCCAGACATGGATCTGATGGCGTCTCGTCAGAACTTCAAGGTTCCTTGCTACGGGTCCAGATCCAGGGATCCCAAGGCGACTCTAGTAGATGCACTAGTAGCACCTTGGACCTTCAACCTAGCTTATGTATTCCCACCGTTTCCTCTCATTCCCAGGCTGGTAGCCAGGATCAATCAGGAGAGGGCTTCGGTGATCTTGATAGCTCCTGCGTGGCCACGCAGGACTTGGTATGCAGACCTGGTGAATATGTCATCGGCTCCACCATGGAAGCTACCTTTGAGACAGGACCTTCTTGTTCAAGGTCCATTCGAACATCCGAATCTGGTTTCTCTCCAGCTGACGGCTTGGAGATTGAACGCTTGATTTTATCAAAGCGTGGGTTTTCAGATTCTGTAATAGATACTCTGATTCAGGCTAGAAAGCCTGTAACTAGAAAAATTTACCATAAAATATGGAAAAAATATATCTGTTGGTGTGAATCCAAAGGATTGCCATGGAACAAGATAAAGATTCCTAAGATTCTATCCTTTCTACAAGAAGGTTTGGAGAAAGGATTATCTGCAAGTTCTCTGAAGGGACAGATTTCTGCTTTATCTGTCTTACTACACAAACGACTGGCAGCTATGCCAGATGTTCAAGCATTTGTTCAGGCTCTGGTTAGGATCAAGCCTGTTTACAGACCTTTGACTCCTCCCTGGAGTTTAAATCTAGTTCTTTCAGTTCTTCAAGGGGTTCCGTTTGAACCCTTACATTCCGTAGATATTAAGTTACTATCTTGGAAAGTTTTGTTTTTGGTTGCAATCTCTTCTGCTAGAAGAGTTTCAGAGTTATCTGCTCTGCAGTGTTCTCCTCCTTATCTGGTGTTCCATGCAGATAAGGTGGTTTTGCGTACTAAGCCTGGTTTTCTTCCTAAAGTTGTTTCTAACAAAAATATTAGTTTCAATATTAGTTTCAAAGAAGGAGCGTTTGTTACACAATTTGGACGTTGTCCGTGCTCTAAAATTCTATTTAGAGGCTACTAAAGATTTCAGACAAACATCATCCTTGTTTGTTGTTTATTCTGGTAAAAGGAGAGGTCAAAAAGCGACTTCCACCTCTCTTTCCTTTTGGCTTAAAAACATTATCCGTTTGGCTTATGAGACTGCCAGACGGCAGCTTCCTGAACGAATCACAGCTCACTCCACTAGGGCTGTGGCTTCCACATGGGCCTTCAAGAACGAGGCTTCTGTTGATCAGATATGTAAGGCAGCGACTTGGTCTTCACTGCACACTTTTGCCAAATTTTACAAATTTGATACTTTTGCTTCTTCGGAGGCTATTTTTGGGAGAAAGGTTTTGCAAGCTGTGGTGCCTTCCGTTTAGGTGACCTGATTTGCTCCCTCCCTTCATCCGTGTCCTAAAGCTTTGGTATTGGTTCCCACAAGTAAGGATGACGCCGTGGACCGGACACACCAATGTTGGAGAAAACAGAATTTATGCTTACCTGATAAATTACTTTCTCCAACGGTGTGTCCGGTCCACGGCTCGCCCTGGTTTTTTTAATCAGGTCTGATGAATTATTTTCTCTAACTACAGTCACCACGGTATCATATGATTTCTCCTATATATATTTCCTCCTGTCCGTCGGTCGAATGACTGGGGTGGGCGGAGCCTAGGAGGGATCATGTGACCAGCTTTGCTGGGACTCTTTGCCATTTCCTGTTGGGGAAGAGAATATCCCACAAGTAAGGATGACGCCGTGGACCGGACACACCGTTGGAGAAAGTAATTTATCAGGTAAGCATAAATTCTGTTTTTGTGGTCTCTAGCTTGGGTATTGGTTCCCACTAGTAATTGGAATGGATTCGTGGACTCTCTATGCGATTGGAAAGAAAACAAAAACTATGCTTACCTGATAAATTTCTTTCTTTTCTGGCATGGAGAGTCCACGACCCGCCCTTAATTTGCGTTAAAGGGACAGTCTAGTTCAAAATAAACTTTCATGATTCAGATAGGGCATGTAATTTTAAACAATTTTCCAATTTACTTTTATCTTGGTATTCTTAGTTGAAAGCTTAACCTAGGAGGTTCATATGCTAATTTCTTAGACCTTGAAGGCCGCCTCTTAAGAATGCATTTTAACAGGTTTTTCACCACTAGAGGGTGTTAGTTCATGAATTTCATATAGATAACACTGTGCTCATGCACGTGAAGTTACCTGGGAGCTATCACTGATTGGTTAAACTGCAAGTCTGTCAAAAGAACTGAAAAAAGGGGCAGTTTGCAGAGGCTCAGATACAAGATAATCACAGAGGTAAAAAATATATAAATATAACTGTGTTGGTTATGCAAAACTGGGGAATGGGTAAAAAATGGATTATCTATCTTTTAAAACAATAACAAATCTGGTGTAGACTGTCCCTTTAAGATGGCTTTTCTTGTATAAACCTTAGGCACCTCTATACACTTGTGTCATTCTTTTTCCATTTCCTTCAGCCGAGTGACCTGGGATTATGGGTAATGGGAGTGACACTTAACAGCTCTGCTGGGGTGTACTTTGCCTCCTACTGCTGGCCAGGAGTTGAATTACCAGTAGTAATTGTTATGGATTTGTGAACTCTCCATGCCAGGAAAGAAAGAAATTTATCAGGTAAGTTTAATTTTTTTTTTTTTTTTTGTACAATGAAAACCAAGAGAAAATCTGATCAAAATGTAATAAAAAAGCTCACATGTAACCTTATAACAGATTGCTGTTCTCCTATGTATTGGCACCTAACAAATGGATTGAGTGGAGCTTTGCATCATATACTTCTGCAGGATTTGCCTATTACTAATACCTTTACTAACTTCATTGTACAAGAGCCAGAAACTACGCTCATGCTAATGTGTTTAAAGCGGCGGTGTGCATGATTTTTTTTTAATTGTTTAAAAAGATAAAGAACTCTTTTACTACCCACTCCCTACCTTTGCACAACCCACATGGTTATATCAATATACATTATAGCCTCTAAGGTTGTCTGTTTCTAAGCCCCTACATATGGTCATAGGGCATTTGGTCATAAGACATTTGGTCATAAGACATATGGTCATAGCTATGTGGTCATAAGGACTTTTGGTCACAAGGACATATGGTCATAAGACATATGGTTATAGGACTTTTGGTCATAGGACATTTGGTCATAAGACATATGGTCATAAGACATATGGTTATAGGACTTTTGGTCATAAGACTTTTTGTATCATAGGAGGGACACTGCCAAGACCAAATGCCCTTTGACTAATAATCATAGATCCCTTTTCATAACCATGTCCCTCCTTTATTGTTACACTCCCCCTGGTTGTTTATATGAGAAAAAAGTATAGGGCCATTGAAATGCATATATGAGATATGTGCATATGCTAGCTCCAGTGAACATGTGCACGTTGTCACATGAGCAGAAGCTGCTTAAATCTGGTTCACTCAGTGAACTCAGGGTCATCAGGAAGAAGCCGAAGGTATGTTGAGAGCAATGTTTCACAGTGAATTGCTACTCTAAAACTCTGCAGCATAGTTTGATCCTGAAATCTCTTTTATGGAGCTGTGCTACTCCAATAGTATGAATACAGATGTGAATATAATAGTGTAAAGTGATATCTTCTATGTTGGACTATCTGTAGATTTCTACAGAAGACCTTTGAAGAGGCACTTCCCTTCTTTATCAATTCTAAAGCAATAGTTGAACTTTAACGTTTAAATATAAACAATAATGTATACAGGGTAACGTGCAAAACGACTGAGAAAAAGAAACACAGAAAAATAAAGAACATTGAACAGTTTGTACTTTTTTTCCCCTTTTTGCACTTTGTCCATTTAGTTTTATTAAGTGTGCATGTTACCACCAGTGCTAAAATTTTAGCACATGCATTACATAATTTTGTGGAAAATAAGTGTTATTATTTATTTGCACCTATTATAAGTTGCGGTTTTTACATGCAGAAAAAGTGAAGAAGAAACATAAAATGTGCTCATAATTTACTAACCAATTGCAAATGGTAGAAAAAATATTTTAGTACTACAAATGTCCAATGACCAAATATCCTATGTACATATCTTTCTATCACTCACAATTTGTCAGTGTTAAATAAAGTTGTGCGGTAACGTCATTGCGCTGTGTGTAAAGCCCCGGGCCTGGTTCCGTTCTGAGCCCTGATATTACTGTGAGCAATTAGTGACCATTTGTCTTATGAACAAATATCCTATGACCATATGTCTTATGACCAAAAGTCAGTTTTGAGTCCTGATAATACTATGAGCAATTAGTGACCATTTGTCTTATGACCATATGTCCTATGACCATATGTCTTATGACCATATGTCCTTATGACCAAATGTCTTTATGACCAAATGTCCTTATGACCAAAAGTCCTTATGACCATATGGCTATGACCATATGTTCTATGACCAAATGTCTTATGACAATTAGTGCTAACACCCCAGCAGGCCACCTCTTATCTCAGTGCTTTTTATTAGCTTTTTAAATCCGGACAGACAGTGCAGTTAATGGGTATATATAGATATTATTGTGCTCACTCCCAGAAACCAGCATTGATTAGCTAAAATGCAAAACTTTAAAAAGCACTTAGTTAAAGGGCAGTCTGCAGAGGCTTAGCTACAAGGTAATCACAGGGGTAAAAAGTATATTAATATAATATATATAACGGATCACTGAACACTGCGATGATGTTAAAGGGACAGTCTACACCAGAATTGCTATTGTTTTAAAAGATAGATAATCCCTTTATTACCCATTTCCTAGTGTTGCATATCCAACACAGTATTTTTAATACACTTTTTACCTCTGTGATTATCTTGTATCTAAACCTCTGTAAACTGCACCCTTATTCCAGTTCTTTTGACAGACTTGCATTTTAGCCAATCAGTGCTAGTTCCTAGGAACTCCAAGTGCATAAGCACAGTGTTATCTATATGACACACATGAACTAACACCCTCTAGTGGTGAAAAACTGTGAAAATGCCCTGAGAGAAGAGGCGGCCTTCAAGGGCTTAGAAATTAGCATATGAACCTCCTAGGTTTAGCTTTCAACTAAAAATACTAAGAGAACAAAGCAAAATTGTTGATAAAAGTAAATAGGAAAATTGTTTAAAATTTCATGCCCTATCTGAATCATGAAAGTTTATTTTGGACTAGACTGTCCCTTTAAGGATTTTAACATTGATAGCCCTGTAGCTAAACATTTTGTGCAATGCCATGGTTGCAAAATGGATTATTTGCACATTATTGGTATTGAGTTAGTTAAACCTGAGGGTGGGTGGGAATATCGATACAATCTTGCTACCAAAAGAAACCAGATGGATTTATAAATTACAAACACTCTCACCAGTTGGTCTTAATGAAACGGTGGAATTCACTTTTTTTTTGGCTTAACTTTGTTAGATATGTCCTCTCTAAAAATATGTATTTAACTAGACACAGACTTTCAGTGATATGGCACTTAATTAATATTGGAATAATTATGAATTAACGTGATCTGTAAGCCTATAAAACTATGACAGAATGTTATATTAGGCTTTAGAATTAATGAGTAGAAATTAAATATACTTATTAAATTGCATTTAAGAAAAAAATTATTTTGTTGGAGATACTTATGAAATATAATATATATATATATCGTTTTTTTTAATTAATTGCTCTCAGCTCAAGTTGCGGACCTGTCATGTACAAACAATCCTTTGCCCCCCAATTTATAATAAAAAATCCAGCAGATTTGAGGTTAATGTGTATTTTTAATTTCATACACAAAACGGACACCTAGAGGAATTAACCTCAATAGACTGACGTGTATCTTAACACGGGACTCAGGAGACCAATATAAGGATCCGTAATGAGAATGGCGGCATCACCCGGAAGAAGCTCCTGGCTGCATGTGAGGAGAAGCGAAACGCGCAAAAGGACGCATAGGTGTTTTCTCTTGTAAGGTGTATCCAGTCCACGGATCATCCATTACTTGTGGGATATTCTCATTCCCAACAGGAAGTTGCAAGAGGACACCCACAGCAGAGCTGTAATATAGCTCCTCCCCTAACTGTCATACCCAGTCATTCTCTTGCAACTCTCAACAAGCAAGGACGTTGTAGGAGAGAGTGGTTAAATATAGCTAGTTTATTTTCTTCAATCAAAAGTTTGTTATTTTTAAATAGTACCGGAGTTGTGCTATTTTATCTCAGGCAGTAAATAGAAGAAGAATCTGCCTGAAGTTTCTATGATCTTAGCAGGTTGTAACTAAGATCCATTGCTGTTCTCACATATGTCTGAGGGGATTACACAGATGAGGTAACTTCAGCGAGAGAATGGTGTGCAGTTTATTCTGCTATCAGGTATGTGCAGTTATAATTTTTTCTAGAGATGGAAAACACTAGAAAATGCTGCTGATACCGGATTAATGTAAGTTAAGCCTGAATACAGTGATTTAATAACGACTGGTATCATGCTTACTCCCAGGGGTAATACCCTTATAAAATTGCAATATAAAACGTTTGCTGGCATGTTTAATCATTTTTATATATGCTTTGGTGATAAAACTTTATTGGGGCCTAGTTTTTTCCACATTGCTGGCTTAAATTTTGACTAGAAACAGTTTCATGAGGCTTTCCACTGTTGTATTATAAAAGTTACAGTTGGTGCAGTTAAAATTACAAACTGTGACATCCAGCTTCCCTCAAAGGCCCTCTGAATGCTATAGGACATCTCTAAAGGGCCCAAAGGCTTTCCAAAGTCGTTTATTGGGGAAGGTAGGGCCACAGCTTGCTGTGGCAGTTGGTTGTGACTGTTAAAAAACGTCTATTTCGTTTTTTGATCTGTTTTTTTAACTAAGGGGTTAATCATCCATTTGCAAGTGGGTGCAATGCTCTGTTAGCCTATTATACACACTTTCAAAATTTCGTTAGATTTACTGCATTTTTTCACTGTTTTTCAAATTCTGACAAAATTTGTTTCTCTTAAAGGCACAGTATCGTTTTTTATATTTGCTTGTTAACTTGATTTAAAGTGTTTTCCAAGCTTGCTAGTCTCATTGCTATTCTGTATAAACATGTCTGACATAGAAGAAACTCCTTGTTTATTATGTTTAAAAGCCATGGCCAGAGGAATCTGACGAGGGGGAAGTTATGCCGACTAACTTTCCCCACGTGTCAGACCCTTTGACTCTTGCTTAAGGCACTCACGCTCAAATGGCGCCAAGTACATCTAGGGCGTCCATAGCGTTTACTTTACAAAACATGGCGGCAGTCATGGATAATACACTGTCAGCTGTATTAGCCAGATTACCTGAACTTAGAGGTAAGCGAGATAGCTCTGGGGTGAGACAAAATGCAGAGCATACTGACGCTTTAAGAACCATGTCTGATACTGCCTCACAATATGCAGAAGCTGAGGAAAGAGAGCTTCAGTCAGTGGGTGATGTTAATGACTCAGGAAAGATACCTGATTCTAATATTTCTACATTTAAATTTAAGCTTGAACACCACCGCGTGTTGCTTAGGGAGGTTTTAGCTGCTCTGAATGACTGTGATACCATTGCAGTGCCAGAGAAATTGTGTAGACTGGATAAATACTTTGCAGTGCCAGTGTGTACTGATGTTTTTGCAAATACCTAAAAGGTTTACAGAAATTATTAATAAGGAATAGGATAGACCAGGTGTGCAGTTCTCTTCCCCTCCTATTTTTAGAAAAATGTTTCCAATAGACGCCACCACATGGGACTTATGGCAGACAGTCCCTATGGTGGAGGGAGCAGTTTCTACTCTAGTAAAGCGTACTACTATCCCTGTCGAGGACAGTTGTGCTTTTTTTTAGATCCAATGGATAAAAAATTAGAGGTTACCTTAAGAAAATATTTATTCAACAAGGTTTTATCCTACAGCCCCTTGCATGCATTGCCCCTGTCACTGCTGCTGCGGCGTACTGGTTTGAGTCTCTGGAAGAGGCTTTACAGGTAGCGACTCCATTGGATGACATACTTGGCAAACTTAGAGCACTTAAGCTAGCCAATTCTTTTATTCTGATGCCATTGTTCATTTGATTAAACTAACGGCTAAGAATTCTGGTTTTGCTATACAGGCGCGCAGAGCGCTATGGCCTAGATCATGGTCAGCTGACGTGACTTCAAAATCTAAGCTACTTAACATTCCCTTCAAGGGGCAGACCTTATTCGGGCCTGGTTGAAGGAGATTATTGCTGATATCACTGGAGGAAAAGGTCATGCCCTTCCTCAGGACAGGTCCAAATCTAGGGCCAAACAGTCTAATTTTTGTGCCTTTCAAAACTTCAAGGCAGGTGCGGCATCAACTTCCTCTAATAATAAACAAGAGGGAACTTTTGCTCAATCCAAGACGGTCTGGAGAACAAACCTGACCTGGAAAAAAGGTAAGCAGGTAAAAAAGCCTGCTGCTGCCTCTAAGACAGCATGAAGGAACGGCCCCCTATCCGGGAACGGATCTAGTAGGGGGCAGACTTTCACTCTTCGCCCAGGCGTGGGCAAGAGATGTTTAGGATCCCTGGGCATTGGAAATTATATCCCAGGGATATCTTCTGGACTTCAAAGCTTCCCCCCCAAAAGGGAGATTTCACCTTTCACAATTATCTGCACACCAGATAAAGAGAGAGGCATTCTTACACTGTGTACGAGACCTCCTAGTTATGGGAGTGATCCATCCAGTTCCAAAGGAGGAACAGGGACAGGGTTTTTACTCAAATCTGTTTGTGGTTCCCAAAAAAGAGGGAACCTTCGACCAATTTTGGATCTAAAGATCTTAAACAAATTCCTCAAAGTTCCGTCGTTCAAGATGGAAACTATTCGTACCATTCTACCACTGATCCAGGAGGGTCAATATATGACTACAGTGGATCTAAAGGATGCTTATCTTCACATTCCGATACACAAAGATCATCATCGGTTTCTCAGGTTTGCCTTTCAAGACAGGCATTACCAGTTGTAGCTCTTCCCTTGGGATTAGCTACAGCCCCAAGAATCTTTACAAAGGTTCTAGGGTCGCTTATGGCGGTCCTAAGGCCGCGGGGCATAGCAGTAGCCCCTTATTTAGACGACATCCTGATACAGGTGTCAAACTTCCAAATTGCCAAGTCTCATACGGACGTAGTACTGGCATTTCTGAGGTCGCACACTGAGGTCCCCACTCACAAGAGTTTCCTTTCTAGGGACTCTGATAGATTCTGTAGAAATGAAAATTCACCTGACGGAGTCCAGGTTATCAAAGCTTCTAAATTCCTGCCGGGTTCTTCATTCCATTCCGCGCCCTTCGGTGGTTCAGTGTATGGAAGTAATCGGCTTAATGGTAGCGGCAATGGACATAGTGTCGTTTGCACGCTTACATCTCAGACCGCTGCAACTATGCATGCTCAGTCAGTGGAACGGGGATTACACAGATTTGTCCCCTCAACTGAATCTGGACCAAGAGACCAGGGATTCTCTTCTCTGGTGGCTATCTCGGGTCCATCTGTCCAAAGGTATGACCTTTCGCAGGCCAGATTGGACAATTGTTACGACAGATGCCAGCCTTCTAGGTTGGGGTGCAGTCTGGAACTCCCTGAAGGCTCAGGGATCGTGGACTCAGGAGGAGTCTCTCCTTCCATTAAATATTCTGGAACTGGGGGGGGCGGAGCCAGCTTCCGAAGAGATAGGACGTATACATTTTGAGCTCCTGCAAAACCATCAGATATTAAGCTTATGATACATTTAATTTATACTCCCTAACAACAGTAGAGTTCTTCTCTTATAAGGAGGAAGGCAACCTTTTTATAACTTCTGTTTACTGCGGCCTCCAGCATCTTTTCTGGCACCTCCACAGCGACGACCTAACAGACATCTCCGTGTGGCAGCAGGGATTACTTGATTTACAGCCATAACCTATTTCACTCTAGACCCTGGACTACACCACCAAATATGGCAGGCTTCACTGAATTAGTACTGGAGTCGCTACGGACATTGATGCAGCAGATGGACAATAACTTTCATGATCTAAAACTTGTACTAAGAGATCAATGTCACACAGGAACTACTCCTCTATCTAAAATGGCGGCTCCTACAGATCCCGACAAGTGCGATGAGACCTCACAGTCTAATAACAGTGCACCAGCATCAGTGCCAGAAATGCCGCGGACCTGCATAGAATTTTCAGTACAAGATGTACGTTTAGGTGCAAAGAGGAGCCTGGAAGTGAAGAGGGGTCCAGTCTTATTAAAGCCGGATGGAGGTGAGCTGAGTGTTGGGGATAAAATGCCACAGATCGCTACTACCCTGCTTTTGACAGATGTCTATTTCCCTGAGAGCTGGATTCCGGATTTCAGAGCAGCTCTGGATGTCTTGCAGGATGATGACTTTCGGAGACCGTTCATTGCGGCAGGGTCATTGCAGGGTGCTTGCTGTAAAGATTTAATGCTACCAAAAGTTGCTATGGGGGATCTACACTCTTCGCCTGAAAGGGGGAAATACCCAAATCCCATCCAAATTTCAAAAGGTCTTAGAGGGTCATGCCCGGTCCTCCTACACTTGGCAATGGTAATAAAAGATCTAAGCCGCTTACTAAGTTGTTCACAGAAGCCAGTTGCAGATCTCCCCTCAGAATGGCAAACAACATGGAGGATCATCAGGGAAATAGCAGAATGCCTTGAACTCTGTATTTTTTTTGCTCACAAGTCCGGTGTAGGCTGAAAACTTCCTTGCTATGAGAACATTCATATATCATACCGTACATAACTCCAAATGGTATGATGTAGCCTGCAAATGTTTTTGTTCTCTTAGACACATAGCTATTTGAAGTTAACATAGTTTATGTCGACCCTCAATGCTTGCTTGTTTTGTCCCTCTTTAGAGTGACTTTATATTTCTATGTTCAGTTAATATTATTAATGATCTAGAGCTAGTTTAACTGATTGTAAGTGAGATTGCATTAGGCTTGACCTATAGTGAGTATGCACAGCAAACGCATGAAGGCTACTTATGTGGCACTATATAAGACACTCTCTTATCCACTTTAACGTCATGCTGACTTATTCTTTACATGAGCTTTAATGATATTTCATGTTCCCTAAAATGTATTTATGCCTATATAAAATTCTCTCTTTAGATTGTTATTAAGTAACCCTGCCCCCATTACAACTTGTTTGGCGATAGGGTTTGCTGATGACTTCTCACTATGGTTTTTATGCTGCAGCCATGTTAGTAGCTGCCGTTGCAATTTCACATATGATAACTATTAACTGACAGCGCATAGATCAACTCCAGTTATTTGCAGTTTGTTTTTTATTTTTGTTAATATGATATCTCATTCTCTCCATCTGTTCATAATTCCTATATGTTGTTACCCGTGTTACCCATGTGTGAACTGCTAGTTGTGTTATGTCGCTTCTGAAATATTTAGCAAGTTCCCTATTTTTGAGTTATTTTAAACAATTCTTAGTATGCAGCCCAGACTAAAGTGTTCCCTAGGTTGAGATGCAGGTTGACTCAGTTTCATATGTGGTTCACTTGATATTTGGTATTGTAGCAATTTATTACTATCCCTATCCTCTCACGCTCCTTTCCCAGCCTGTCCTGGACGACATATCTTTGGTTATGATGCGTACCCTGTGAGAATGAAGTATAGTCTACTAGAGCCTCTACATATACTTGAGAGTTTAGAGTACTGCGCAATCTGCGGTAGCTGGCGTCTTAGTTAACACTATGCTAGTTCCCAAGATGTTTATTGTACAAGAGACATTTATCATGTAGGCATTAACGTCTGCGATATCAGAGTATAAGTGTCATATCCTGACTGTTTATATAAATACTTATAATAATAAGACTGGTGATACCCAAAAGTTAGCTCTGTGTAGAAATTACTGTTAAACTTGTCCCCGTAAGTTTACATATAGTAACAAGCCTTATATGGGACCCCTCGTATATGGGCATATATTATGTATAGTAACGAGTTTAATACAGGGCCTTTAGCATATAGATTTAACTTGTGTGCAGTTATAAGTGTTGTATTGAGCCCTGCAGTATAGGGGTGTAGATTGGGTATAGCAAACGGACTAATACAGCGCCCCCAGTTTAAGTTGGCAATGAGTCTAATATAGACATTTTTGGCCTCTGTTGAAATTTTTAGTACACGTATAACCCTTTAAGTACGGCCTCCAAAATGATATCTGCCCCCACCAGTTTCATATGTCGTTCTCAGACAGGTCACTTCTTTCCTTTTTCTTATCCTAAGCTCCTTGGGCACAGCGTTCCTGCTCATTTAATCTCTGAGATAAAGATTTTTAAGCTTTGCATGATTCTGTTGTTAAGTCTGTTTGAATTTCACTCGAATGTATATGCTCTCAAAAATGCCTACGACTAGAAAGTTTCTAATTTCTCTATAATTTTTACATCTAATTCCTATAATGATACACTAGTAGATCAATGGCCAAGTCCCTAGAGCATAATCTCCTAATCCATGTGGAAGTATACTAGATAGCCTTAACAGAGAAAGAACCTGGCTGCCATATATCATATGGAACATTATCTATATACCTCAAATAGAACCTAATATACTGATATATAAACGGGATTCTATGGAAATGTTGTGCCCTATGGATATACCTTATGTTGTTCATCACTATACTCTGAGTGAACCCTGTCCCTGCCTTTCGACTGAATATACAACAACTTGTTTCTTTGATGTATGCCCCTCTGTTTATAGAAGGTGACCTTTGTTTACTCCCTCTGCTTTCCGAACTTAACATTTTACAGGACTCCGCTCCTCATTCCCCCCCCCCCTTATTCCACTGTGAGCGGCTCTCGCCCGCTGAACTTCCTTTCCCCCTCCCCGCTAACTTGGTCCAAAAGTGGCCAAATAAAATCTAACCCCCAATTGCCTCAAACGTTGTCCCTTTTCCAGATTAAATAATTGTATAAATAGCAATTTGGGGACCATTTCCATCATATATAAAAAAGAGGTTCCATTTCCATTACCATCTATCTCCACTCAGGTTATACTTGTCTAATAATTGTACTTTTGTTTGCTGGATTTTGGTTGTAAATTTCGTTGTTTATAATGCCAGTGAAACGAATACTTGACACTGTTCTTTATCATATAGATATGGTTCTGATTTTCTTCCAGAGATGTACAAATTTCATGCCCAGAATGGTTTTGTCTTTATCTCTCTGATATGTTTTAGGGTATATAATTACTGATATATCCTTATTGTCAATGGATGAATATTTACTGTAATATGCTTTACAACCTCGATAAAAATATATTTGAAAAAAAAAAAAATATTCTGGAACTAAGAGCGATATTCAAGGCTCTTCAGGCTTGGCCTCAGTTAGCAACTCTGAGGTACATCAGATTTCAGACAACATCACGACTGTAGCTTACATCAACCATCAAGGGGGAACGAGAAGTTCCCTAGAGATGTTAGAAGTTTCAAAAATAATTCGCTGGGCAGAGATTCACTCTTGCCACCTATCAGCTATCCATATCCCAGGTGTAGAGCACTGGGAGGCGGATTTTCTAAGTCGTCAGACTTTTCATCCGGGAGAGTGGGAACTCCATCCGGAGGTATTTGCACAACTGATTCATCGTTGGGGCAAACCAGAACTGGATCTCATGGCGTCTCGCCAGAACGCCAAGCTTCCGTGTTACGGATCCAGGTCCAGGGATCCCAAGGCGACACTGATAGATTCTCTAGCAGCGCCCTGGTCTTTCAACCTGGCTTATGTGTTTCCACCGTTTCCTCTGCTCCCTCGACTGATTGCCAAGATCAAGCAGGAGAGAGCATCGGTGATTCTGATAGCACCTGCGTGGCCACGCAGGACCTGGTATGCAGATCTAGTGGACATGTCATCCTTTCCACCATGGTCTCTGCCTCTGAAACAGGACCTTCTACTTCAGGGTCCTTTCAACCATCCAAATCTAATTTCTCTGAGGCTGACTGCCTGGAGATTGAACGCTTGATTTTATCAAAGCATGGCTTCTCCGAGTCAGTTATTGATACCTTAAGACAGGCACGAAAGCCTGTCACCAGGAAAATTTACCATAAGGTATGGCGTAGATATCTTTATTGGTGTGAATCCAAGGGTTACTCATGGAGTAAGGTCAGGATTGCTAGGATATTATCTTTTCTCCAAGAAGGTTTGGAAAAAGGATTGTCAGCTAGTTAAGCGTCTGGCAGATGTTCCAGACGTTCAGGCATTTTGTCAGGCTTTAGTTTGAATCAAGCCTGTGTTTAAACCTGTTGCTCCACCATGGAGCTTAAACTTGGTTTCTCCAACATTGGTGTGTCCGGTCCACGGCGTCATCCTTACTTGTGGGATATTCTCTTCCCCAACAGGAAATGGCAAAGAGTCCCAGCAAAGCTGGTCACATGGTCCCTCCTAGGCTCCGCCCACCCCAGTCATTCTCTTTGCCGTTGCACAGGCAACATCTCCACGGAGATGGTTAAGAGTTTTTTTGGTGTTTAAATGTAGTTTTTATTCTTCTATCAAGTGATAGCTCCTGCGTGGCCACGCAGGACTTGGTATGCAGACCTGGTGAATATGTCATCGGCTCCACCATGGAAGCTACCTTTGAGACAGGACCTTCTTGTTCAAGGTCCATTCGAACACCCAAATCTGGTCTCCCTCCAACTGACGGCTTGGAGATTGAACGCTTGATTCTATCAAAGCGTGGGTTTTCAGGTTCGGTGATAGATACTCTGGTTCAGGCCAGAAAACCTGTAACTAGAAAAATTTACCATAAAATATGGAAAAATATATCTGTTGGTGTGAATCCAAAGGATTCCCATGGAATAAGATAAAAATTCCTAAGATTCTCTCCTTTCTTCAAGAAGGTTTGGAGAAAGGATTATCTGCAAGTTCTCTAAAGGGACAGATCTCTGCTTTATCTGTCTTACTACACAAAAGACTGGCAGCTGTGCCAGATGTTCAAGCATTTGTTCAGGCTCTGGTTAGGATCAAGCCTGTTTACAGACCTTTGACTCCTCCCTGGAGTCTAAATCTAGTTCTTTCAGTTCTTCAAGGGGTTCCGTTTGAACCTTTACATTCCATAGATATTAAGTTACTATCTTGGAAAGTTTTGTTTTTGGTTGCAATTTCTTCTGCTAGAAGAGTTTCAGAGTTATCTGCTCTGCAGTGTTCTCCTCCTTATCTGGTGTTCCATGCAGATAAGGTGGTTTTGCGTACTAAGCCTGGTTTTCTTCCTAAAGTTGTTTCTAACCAAAATATTAACCAGGAGATAGTTGTACCTTCTTTGTGTCCGAATCCAGTTTCAAAGAAGGAACGTTTGTTACAAAATTTGGACGTTGTCCGTGCTCTAAAGTTCTATTTAGAGGCTACTAAAGAATTCAGACAAACATCTTCCTTGTTTGTTGTTTATTCTGGTAAAAGGAGAGGTCAAAAAGCGACTTCTACCTCTCTTTCCTTTTGGCTTAAAAGCATTATCCGATTGGCTTATGAGACTGCCGGACGGCAGCCTCCTGAAAGAATCACAGCTCACTCCACTAGGGCTGTGGCTTCCACATGGGCCTTCAAGAACGAGGCTTCTGTTGACCAGATATGTAAGGCAGCGACTTGGTCTTCACTGCACACTTTTGCCAAATTTTACAAATTTGATACTTTTGCTTCTTCGGAGGCTATTTTTGGGAGAAAGGTTTTGCAAGCTGTGGTGCCTTCCGTTTAGGTGACCTGATTTGCTCCCTCCCTTCATCCGTGTCCTAAAGCTTTGGTATTGGTTCCCACAAGTAAGGATGACGCCGTGGACCGGACACACCAATGTTGGAGAAAACAGAATTTATGCTTACCTGATAAATTACTTTCTCCAACGGTGTGTCCGGTCCACGGCCCGCCCTGGTTTTTTAATCAGGTCTGATGAATTATTTTCTCTAACTACAGTCACCTCGGTATCATATGGTTTCTCCTATATATATTTCCTCCTGTCCGTCGGTCGAATGACTGGGGTGGGCGGAGCCTAGGAGGGACCATGTGACCAGCTTTGCTGGGACTCTTTGCCATTTCCTGTTGGGGAAGAGAATATCCCACAAGTAAGGATGACGCCGTGGACCGGACACACCGTTGGAGAAAGTAATTTATCAGGTAAGCATAAATTCTGTTTCTTAAGGTTCTTCAAGGAGTTCCGTTTGAACCTCTTCATTCCATAGATATCAAGCTTTTATCTTGGAAAGTCTTTTTTTTTTTTTTTGGCAGCTATTTCCTCGGCTCGTAGAGTCTCTGAGCTATCTGCCTTACAATGTGATTCTCCTTATCTGATTTTTCATACGGATAAGGTAGTCCTGCGTGTACCAAACCTGGGTTCTTACCTAAGGTGGTATCTAGCAAGAATATGAATCAAGAGATTGTTGTTCCATCCTTGTGTTACACAATCTAGACGTGGTCCGTGCTTTAAAGTTTTACTTACAAGCTACTAAAGATTTTCGTCAAACATCTGCTTTGTTTGTTGTCTACTCTGGACAGAGGAGAGGTCAAAAGGCTTCGGCAACCTCTTTTTCTTTTTGACTAAGAAGCTTAATCCGCTTAGCCTATGAGACTGCTAGACAGCAGCCTCCTGAAAGGATTACAGCTCATTCCACTAGAGCTGTGGCTTCCACTTGGGCCTTTAAAAATGAGGCTTCTTTTGATCAGATTTGCAAGGCGACGACTTGGTCTTCGCTTCATATTTTTTCAAAATTTTACAAATTTTATACTTTTGCTTCTTCGGAGGCTATATTTGGGAGAAAGGTTTTACGGGCAGTGGTTCCTTCCATTTAAGTTCCTGCCTTGTCCCTCCCTTCATCCGTGTACTTTAGCTTTGGTATTGGTATCCCACAAGTAATGGATGATCCGTGGACTGGATACACCTTACAAGAGAAAACACAATTTATGCTTACCTGATAAATTTATTTCTCTTGTGGTGTATCCAGTCCACGGCCCGCCCTGTCATTTTAAGGCAAGTAATTTTTAAATTTAAACTACAGTAACCACTGCACCCTATGGTTCCTCCTTTCTCGGCTTGTTTTTGGTCGAATGACTGGCTATGACAGTTAGGGGAGGAGCTATATTACAGCTCTGCTGTGGGTGATCCTCTTGCAACTTCCTGTTGGGAATGAGAATATCCCACAAGTAATGGATGATCCGTGGACTGGATACACCACAAGAGAAATAAATTTATCAGGTAAGCATAAATTGTGTTTTTTTAGCTATCCCTGATGGGAACCCCCCACGGACTCCTGTACCAGTAAGGCATCATACTCCGAGCAGTTAATCTACCTTTGGAGGAGCAACCACAGAAGGAACACAGGTATTTGATACTGACCGGTGGAGTCAAAGGACTCTACGACAGTGGTCTGTCTGTTGATGCGATTTAAAGTGCTCCCTTCTACCATTTGTGTGTGAAGATTGCCTCTTGAGAGGAGTCTCTATCCTATTTGGAATTACCGGTATCTTGTGCACCCTTTTTACTGAACTGAACCTTGTTGTGCGCTGAGATTCTTACCACCTTTGCAACATTGGGCAACTTTATGCAGAAATAACTTTAGTGGTGCACCACAGTAAGATAATTTCAATAGCCGGCTTTAGTTCCTGGATATTATAATATCATCATTATGATGATTTTTATTGTTGGTATTTATTATTGATTAAATGCAGAGGTCAAGTCAGGTGGGAATGCAGGGGAACGGAGTTCCTGCACTATTTTTGCAGGTGGAGCTAAGTTCCCCCATGGACAAAGAACAGAAAAGCTTCAGTAAACACTGCTGCTGGTGGTGGGAGGAGCTGGAGCACAGTCTGGTTAGAGGGATAGTGAGATTATTTGGTAATGGGCAGTAACACTTCCTACAATACACTAAATGTAACCCTGTCAGTGGTCCTGCTGTGTGATCACCTGCACTCTGTGGAACACATGGTGCTTACATTTCTGTGTGGCTTGTTTGGGGTTATTTAGCTCCCCCTAAGCAGAAATAGGACTACTGCACCTTAAGTGGGTAGGACTCTGTGACAGAGGAGGTGTCTCAGGCCCAAAGGCAACCATTTAATCCTTCATTTGTTTTTATTTGCTTTCATTAACCAAAGTGTACAGATTACACTGTATGTTAGTATTATCTGTTATTTGTAGAGCTCCAACAGATTCCGCAGTGCTAATATACATATAAATACAGTGTGTATAAAACAATATTAATTGTGAGAGGGGGGTGGGAGTCTTGGTGAGTTCCCACACCTTGTAGGACTTGACCCCTGATTTGGATGTATGACTAAATGTGTGCTTTAGCAGACTAATGTCCCATTTCTTTATTTTTCGGTTTGAGTGCTGTACCCTGGTCTTTTGGATGCTCCTTATTTGGAACATTCACTCTTCTTAATTTTTCCATTAACTTATTTCTAGGCTGCACCTGCTGTATAATTTATAGAATTTGGAGAGAGCAAACTTTTCCCTATGTGTTTCTATAATATTAATATAACAGTGTTGGTTACACAAAACTGCGGAATGCGTAATAAAGGGATGATCAATCTTTTAAAACTAAAACAATTTTCAAGTAGACTGTCCCTTTGATGACAAAACAGCAATGAGTGAGTGGGCTCTCTGGCACTACAAAATCTGTGGGAACATTTTCTAAGGTATATTCCCTCTGCGCTGGGGGGGTAAAAAGTTTCTATCCCCAAAAAGTCTCCCTCCAGACTATACAGAAAAAGTACACAAACATGGAAGAGGAAAGGAGCGCTGAAACGCTATTACCAAGAGAGAAGTTAATTATATATGTGCCTGATGCACTGTGAAAATAAATGTAACAATGAAATATTGCATAATGAATAGTGATAATGCAAATAAAAAAATATAGTAAAATATATGGAGTATATGTGTCCTAGCAAAGGCTCTATACTAGATGTATACAGAAGATACTAGATGTGCACAGAGGATATCATAACATTGTTAACATTCAGCCAGATTACGAGTTTTGCGTTATGAGCGGCTCGGTACTAACTTGCAAGTTATTTCCACCGCTCACCTCCCTATAGCGCTGCTATTACAGGTTTGCAAAAACCCGGCATTAGCAGGCAATATGGCAGTGTTGAGCTCCATACCGCACACAAATACTAGCGCTGCTTTGAGCTGGTTTTACATGCTTGTGCACGATTTCCCCATAGACATCAATGGGGAGAGCAGGCTAAAAAAAAGCCTAACACCTGCAATAAAGGAGCGTAAAGCTCCGTAACGCAGCCGCATTGATTCCTATGGGGAAATAAAAGTTATGTTTATACCTAACACCCTAACATAAACCCTGAGTCTAAACACCCCTAATCTGCCGCCCCCAACATTGCCGACACCTACATTACACTTATTAACCCCTAATCTGCTGCCCCAACGTCGCCACCGCCACTATACTAAAGTTATTAACCCCTAAACCTCTGGCCTCCCACATCACTAACACTAAATAAATATATTAACCCCTAACCCTAAGTCTAACCCTAACACCCCTAACTTTAATATAATTAAAATAAATCTAAATAAAAATGACTAGCATTAACTAACTAATTCCTAATAATCCTATTTAAAACTAAATACTTACCTATAAAATAAACCCTAAGCTAGCTACAATATAACCAATAGTTACATTGTAGCTATCTTAGGTTTTATTTTTATTTTACAGGTAAGTTTGTATTTATTTTAACTAGGTAGACTAGTTTAGTAAATAGTCATCCAAGATGGCGTCCCTTGAATTCCGATTGGCTGATAGAATTCTATCAGCCAATCGGAATTAAAGTTGAAAAAATCCTATTAGCTGATGCAATTGGTTGATTTTTTTCAACTTTAATTCCGATTGGCTGATAGAATTCTATCAGCTAATCGGAATTCAAGGGACGCCATCTTGGATGACATCCCTTAAAGGAACCTTCATTCTTCAGTAGCCGTCGAAAGATGAGGATGCTCCGCGCCGGATGTCTTGAAGATGGAGCCGCTCCGCGTCGGAAGGATGAAGTTAAAAGATGCCGTCTGGATGAAGACTTCTGCCCGTCTGGAGGATGACTTCTTGCCGCTTGGCAAGACGGGAGGGTACAATAGGCGGCCCATACTGAGGGCACCAGGCCTGAACCTCTACCCAATAAAAAAACCTGCTTCGGCTGAAGACGAGAAAAACCTTTAAAGTGAAGGTCAATTTTCATTAATGAGTGCCCGGTTTTTAAAAATACTTTTAAAAACAGGGGCACTTTGCAAGAGTAAAAGGTAAGTATTTCTTCAAATCCAGTGCAATGTTAATTTTCATCAATGAAAGTGCCCCTGTTTTTAAAAGTATTTTTAAAAACCGGGCACTCATTAATGAAAATTGACCTTCACTTTAAGGAAAAGCCCCAAGGACACTGACTCGCAGCTAGTCTGGAAGCCAAACCAGAGACCGCAAACAGACTTGACTGAGCCAACAGGCCTCCAGGAGATCCCGTCGCCCAACAGATGCCCCCCCCACTCACCCCCCACAAATGAAGGGGACACAAGCCAAAAACCCCCAAGGGGACAAGGCAAAGGAGAACCAAGGAAACCGAAAGGTCCCCTAATACAAAAAAGAACACCTCCAAGAGTGAGCCCAGCTCACAGAGACCCAAAGGGGTCCAAACAAGGAAAGGAGGCCATGCCTATACCAGGCGAAACCCGGAATAAGACCGGACACAGAGACAGAACAGACGTCTCTCCAACATACTGCAAGCACGGAATGCAACTGAAGAGGCAAAGTCCTACCAGTGTCTGACCATAGAAGACCAAAGCATTCGACCATGAAAAAGTGTGTAATACACCCAGGTGAAAAACCCCAAGGTTGAGAACACAGAGTCTATAACAGGACGACACAGAGGGTACTTGCAAGGAAGAAGAAGCAGTCCAGCAAGAAACAGACCGCAAAAGCAACCCCCGGATAGAGGGCACGCTCCAGGCAATTGAAGTCGCCGGACCTACACACAGGTCCCTAAAAAGGTCCCTAAAAAGGGGAACACAAAATCTCAATTGAGGCCCCCCGAGAAGGAGGGGATACCCTCAGAACCCGAAGGAAGAGTAAACCCTCTTCTGAAATCAATAGAGCAAGTTGAAAGGAAAATCTATACCCTAGCAGACTGAGCTAACAGGATAGACTCAACAAGCTCACACATCCAGAGGAGACTGCGACCCAAACGCAGCATCCTAGACCGCTCGGCCATCCTGACCTGCAGACCCACACCCAGCTGGACCAACCCAGCCTCAGGGATCCAAGACAGGGGAACAAAAGAATCCCAAAACAGGTACAGGACCAAGCATAAGGACAGCACAGCCATCCCCACAGAGCACAAGCACAACCCTACTCTGAAAACAGACAACAAGGCCATAGACCTAAGGATCTATCAAAATAAAGGCCCAACAAGTCTGACTTGACAGCAAGACCCCAGGGGGAACCAATCCCACCTTGCCACCTCCCATCCAGGAGAAGCCCCAAGCAAGGCTCGATCTCAATAGGGAGGAGAATATCCCCTAAAGAAAAGGGATGATGCCGGAAGGGCAACAACTGTCCTTAAGGCCCGAAGCTACCGGCTAATGGGAAGAGAAATTCCCAACACAGATGTCCTAGAAAATAACCCCCCTACAAGTAGCTTGCCAAGCAGAGGCACAGGGAATCCACGGGAACCCTGGCAAGCTGACCAGGGGAATGCAACCCTAAGGTGCACCAGAAATTGGACATCCAGCGCCAGCAGCAGGGTATGAACCAACAACCCTTGAGTCGCAAGCCACACAGCTAACCACCAGATGACATGGGATACTCTGTGGCAAAGAGTAAAAAAAAACTCCAAAAACCTGGCCAACCATGACCAGGTCAGGTAGATGGAGCAAGGACAGCCCGAACAGCACTGAGATCCAAGATTTCAAAACCACCCAAAACTGTGTCAGGAAAAAGGCCAAGCGAAGCTTCCACAACCAGAAGTCTCAGGGGGAAAAACAGGCCCAGGCACCTAATAGTTCAGGCAAACCTTACCCTAGAACTAAACACCCCAGCTGGCCAAAAAGCCAGACACAAGGGTTATGGATGCATATCCAGAGAATCCAGATAGCGAGAAGAACTCGAAAGCCCAGACCAAAGGACGGAACCACCCCTAGCTAAAGTCCAACGCTCCAAGGAGCAAGGCTAGAAGTCATGTGAAGATACTTCTCAGAGCTTCAGGACAACCAAGGGATACCTTGAGGTCACAAAAATCCTACTAACAGGACTAGTCTCCCTATCAAGTAGAGTACACAAGGAATAGAAAGGCACTAAGCCTACCCAGCTCCAGGAAACCCTGAGCTAAACCCTGAGCTACACAAAGTCCCCGCAGGGAACAACCATCACCCGGAAACACAGATCCCTAAAAGGAGATCCAACTCACCCAGAGACAATGGAAGAAAACCCAAAGGTCTCTTATTACTCAGACAGACAGTACACATCAAAGAGTAAGAGCTGCATCTAGTACACTATAAACAGATTACGCGTACACCTGCAAGGTGTCAAGAGCTACAACTGGTTTCAAACTACAAACCACATGCTAGACAGCTATCCTGAACAAGCTGTTGGATCAAGCCTAAAAGGACAAATACAGAGGCCTAAAAATGAAGGCCAAACCACTCAACTGCGGTAAGGGGCGTTAAGCCCTCCAACCCTCCACCACATAGGGGAGGAAAACTCTGTTCTGATGAAATCAGATGTCAGATAGAGTGACGCAGTGGAAAACTCCCCTGCCAGGTCATCTATGACTGAAGGCTATAAGGACTGAAACAATCCTTCCTGCCTCACGGACCCACAGGTCCTCTTGAATGCTTAGTTGAACATGAAAAACAATGATAACCTGAGAACTCTGTGCTTCTACCGGGCCAGCCGAGCAGAACAGCGCCACGTGTCTGAGCAGCCTCAAGACTGCACGAACCTGACAGGACCAGCCTGCACCTAGGGTCCTAACCGGCAAGCTGCATAAATTCTCTCTCATAGGGGAAAAAACAGAAAACAGACATTTTTAACATAGGACTAACATGTCCAAAACAACTTCCGAAGAAGTAATAAAGAGTATTAATCCCAGAAGGTTCCCGAAGGAAACAATAACAAATAAAAGACATCCCATTGGATATAAATAAAATATAAGGCAAACTGGAGGTTAACACCCAAAAAGACACAGGCCTACCCGCAGGACCAGCCAAACGGAGCCCTATCTTTCAAAAACTGGGAAAGATCTCAAACAAATGACAGTCAGGAGATTACTTCATCCCCACATGTCTAATGAGGTGTGCCATTCGAATTAGCAGACTGAAAATCCCTGTATCTGGTAACGATAGGGTCATTCAATAAGATGTCTGAGCAATACGTGAAGGCGCAAAATCCTGTAACAAAAGGCACAACACTCTGGGACAGTTACACTTGCAGGGAACTGTAGAGGCCCTCCCCAAGGCGGAAGGCCCGGGACAATAGGGTATGAGCACATTCTCAAAGAAATGTCTGGACTTTGCAGACGAACAATCACCAACATTATGTGGAAGCAAAAATGTGCTGCAACCTCCAGGGGGAACACGCCACCCTGCATGGAGGAATCAGAAACTGGGTTACCCGCATGTGTAGAAGTATGAATTGGTAGGGAACTCACCTCTCAGAGGACAGGACCACCAGAGGCGGATGGCTCAGCAGTCCCTTGATTCTCCCGAGCCCGAGGAACCAGGCGCTCTGAAATGGCATACGGAACAAAACTGGTTGACATGTGTCAACGAGGCCAATCCGGATTCGTCACCGGACACAGAATCTGAATCTGAAATCAAAATAGTCTTATTATCAGAATCCTCCATAACTGAATCTGAAATAAGCACAGTCTCAGCATCAGAATCCTCCATAATTGGATAGAGGATATATAAATATCGACTAAAGTAGTAAAAACAAAAACGGCACCTGACACCCCCAATGGCTGGAAAAAGCAAAAGGGGGACAGCATAGATAACCATTTATTTAAAGCGGACAAAAAACAGGCGACATTTCATGAAGTTATCCCTTATTCATGCCATGCAAAACAAACATTTCACACACCTTTATATACCTATACACCACTAGGTGGCGATAAAGAGTAATTAACCCTTTCACAGTTAAAGTTATACACAGTAATACAATCAAAACTAAAAAATTTCATATTCTGCTTAAGGCTCATTAAATATACTCATTAAAGTTTACAAAATAACATTTGATTTTTAAATAACCATTTATATATATAAACTTTATACATTTGCAAAGAAACTTTATATATCTATAGAAAAATAGACAGATCCCAGTATGAGGATGATAAAAAACAGAACCTTTTGTCATGTTGCTGCAACATGAGCAACCCAAACATGGAAAACATCCATTATTTTTTGAAGTAATAAATCTAATTTTTTATTTAATATTAGAGCCCACATCAGCTTTAACTAATTTCTCTTGTAAATTTACACCTTTCTTATATGCAGGCATAGGATATTTCTGAAAATCCATAATATTAGGGTTGCAATTGGATAATATATTCCAATGTTTTCTGATAATACGCTGAATAGCATAGCTTTGAGCATTATACTTGGAAACAAATATTACTCTAGGGTCTTGAATAATACTTTCCTTCTTATTTAAACTCGGTTTCAGGAGTACATCCCTTGGAATAGATTTAACAATATTTAGGGTACCCTCTAACAATAAACCTTTTACCAATTTCAGCCAATCTTTTATCTACCAAATTTTTAGATTAAATAATTCTGCGAACACGAAGTCACTGGCTATGTGGAAGGGATTTAATCAGTGAGGAAGGATGGGCACTATCATACCTAAGTAGGCTATTACGGTCAGTAGGTTTTTTTATAAAGATCAGTAACAAATGAATTTCCCACTTTCATTATTCTAACATCTAAGAAATCCAAACATTCTTCACTCCATACCAATTTAAATTTAATATGATTAGTGGATAAATTCAATTCATCAACAAATTTTTCCAGGGTTCCAACGTCGCCCAACCATATACCGAAGATGTCATCGATATAGCGCCACTATGTGGCACCATACCGAATAAATAAATCATTGCAAAATATAAATATCTCCTCATAAACATTTATAAAAATATTGGTATAATTTGGGGTGACGTTGGAACCCAATGCTGTGCCCTGAAGTTGAAGATAATAGTCATCTCTTAACAAAAAGTAATTTCCGTAAAGAATAATAGAAAGTAATTGCATGAAAAAATTAACTTGAGCAATACTGTATTTCTTATCAGATGACAGAGTATAATAGACTGACCCCATACCACTAGTTTGGGTAATGGACGTATATAAACTTTCTACGTCTAGACTAAAAAGTAAAGTATAAATTTACTAGTTGTTAATTCTAAGGAGTCTAGTTTATTCAAAAAATCTCCAGTATCCTTAACAAATGCACTAGACACATCAACATATGGACGTAAAATCTTATCTAAGAAGATGGAAATATTTGTATAAACAGAATTTGTGCTAGCCACAATTGAGCGACCGGGGGGGGGGGGGGGTTACTCATATTTGTATGCACCTTTGGTAAGGTGTATATAACAGGGGTATATGGTTTTTCAATTTTCAAAAAAACAGCTACTTCTTTACTTATAATACCATATCTCAAAGCATTATGCAAAGATTTGTCAATTTCTTTCCGTATATTAAATATGGGATTACAAGTAAGTTTTTATATATACTGTCTCATCATTTAATTGTTTATAGATCTCATTAATGTAATAATTCTTATCTAAAACCACTACCGCCCTCCCTTATCAGCCCTTTTTAAGATAATATCAGATTTATCTTGAAGAAAACGTAAAGCTTGAACTTGTTCAGTTGATATGTTATTAGCTTTCTTTATATATCTTTTATTTCTATATTTCTCAACTTTTGTTTGTAAAATACTTATATCACCCCCAATGGCTGGGGAACTCACCACCTTCTATGACCAGACCCTTGCGGACTAGAAAATTTCCTTCGCCACATGGTCCGGAATGCGAAAATTGAAAACGGAAAGTAACGACGCCCGAACATAAGGTGAACCGTACAGTCCAAAAAAGCGCACCCAACCAAAAGGCCGCGTCACTTCCAAAGGCCTAAATGTTCCAAACCACGAGCCCATAAACATCCCACAAAAGCAGGTTGAATCACATAACAAACATGATTATAAACCTCCCTGTTCAATATCCCCCCTCAGGAGATATTAACCCTCAATTCCAAGATACTACAAGAGACTCACTGAGACCCTTATGACAAGTTAGACCCGCAAGGTGGTAGCCTCTCGGGAAAACATTCACATTACAGTGCATTGATTAATAAAGTAAAATGAAATTATCTTACCAGGATCTATGCCGTGGAACAGGAACACGGCTTTTCAAGCGTGACGGATAGTAGCATCGCCTCCACCATGGACTTGAGAGAAGAAAGCAGGCAGCAGAGCGAAGTTCGACAACGCTGATTGCTTGAGGAGCTGTTAATCTGAGTCGGGATGGTTTCACAGAAAGACTCTCCCTGCATCTCCGGACTCTAATTTTCATCCAAGCCCTAACTGAGAGACTTAAAGGACTACTTAAAACTCCAGTCCCAAGCCGAAGAGTACTACCCTCCATAAGAGACAAAACAAAAATTAAAGATTCTGACACTTCTCTGCCAACCTCCTGGGACGAAAGGCAAAGAATGACTGGGGATGAGGGGAGTGGGAGAAGTATTTAAGCCTTTGGCTGGGGTGTCTTTGCCTCCTCCTGGTGGCCAGGTTCTTATTTCCCAAATGTAATGAATGCAGCTGTGGACTCTTTACATTTATGAAGAAAACCCGCTTCCCAATTGTCCACACCCGCAATGTGGATCGCTGAGAGCGAACAGTTGTGGGTCTCTGCCCATTTTCAGAATCAGAGATACTTCCCTCATGGCTAGGGAGCTTCTCGTTCTGTCCCTGATGGTTTAAGTAAGCCACCGAGTTAATGTTGTCCGACTGGAATCTGATCAATAGAGGCGACCCCAGGTGGGGCCAAGCCCTCAGAGCGTTGGATATCGCTCAAAGTTCCAGATTATTTATTGGTAGAGTCGACTCCTCTCGAGTCCACCTGCCCTGTGGCCTTCTGGCACCCCAAACAGCACCCCATCCTGATAGACTTGCGTCGGTGGTCACATTCTCGCAGCATGGTCTCAAAAAGGATGTCCCCTGGGACAGCTGTCCCAGGCGGATCCACCAAGAGAGAGATTCCCTCACTCGGTTGTTCAGAGAAATCTGTTAGGATAGATCTGAGTAATCACCGTTCCACTGTCTCAACATGCATAACTGAAGAGGTCTGATATGGAACCTAGTAAATGGAATGACATCTATGCTGGATACCATGAGCCCAATCGACTCCATACACCAGGCCACAGATGTCCTTGAGGAGGTCTGAAGGGCAAGACAGTTGGACGCAATCTTGGAACATCTCTGATCTGTCAAGAATATTTTCATAGATATGGAATCTATTATCGTACCCAGAAATTCTACCATGTTGCTGGGAACCAGAGAACTCTTTCCTTCATTTATCTTCCATCCGTGGGATCGAAGGAGAAGGAGAATAGCCCTCGAGTGGTCTTCCACAAGACTGCAGGACAGAGCCTGGACCAGGATATCGTCCAGATAAGGAGCCACCGCAATACCTCTGGCTCTCGCAACCGCGAGCAACACTCCCAGAACCTTCGTAAAGACTCTTGGGGCAGTCGCCGGACTAAACAGTAGGAACACAAAAAGGAAGTGTTGGTCCAGAAATGCGAATCTTAGGAACCTGAAATGGTCCTTGTGGATTGGCACATGAAGATAAGCATCTTTCAACTCATCCAAGCCTCTGCCAACAGAGATAGTCTGCCCCCTACGCAATACAGAGATGGATCAGGGGCCGCCCTTTTCTGCCGACTTTTGGTGGGCTTCTTGCTCTGCTTGGACTTGTGGCTTCCAAGATCCCTTGGACTGCTCGGTCTTCACAGCAGGCTGCTGGCGTTGAGACTTGTTCGAACGAAAGGGACGAAAAATAGAGCCCTTAAGCTTGTTCTTCTTATCCTGCAAAAGGAAAGCACTCTTGCCTCCCGTGACGTGGATATGATAGAGTCCAGGCCTGGACCAAAAAGAACCATCCCCTGAAAAGGAAGGGGTAATCTAGACTTGGAAGTCATGTCAGCAGACCGTGACTTTAACCATAGAGCTCTGTGTGCTAGAACTGAGAAACCTGATGTCTTGGCATTCAGGCGAATAACCTGTATTTCTCCAACATTGGTGTGTCCGGTCCACGGCGTCATCCTTACTTGTGGGATATTCTCTTCCCCAACAGGAAATGGCAAAGAGTCCCAGCAAAGCTGGTCACATGATCCCTCCTAGGCTCCGCCCACCCCAGTCATTCTCTTTGCCGTTGCACAGGCAACATCTCCACAGAGATGGTTAAGAGTTTTTTGGTGTTTAAATTTAGTTTTTATTCTTCTATCAAGTGTTTGTTATTTTAAAATAGTGCTGGTATGTACTATTTACTCTGAAACAGAAAAGGATGAAGATTTCTGTTTGTAAGAGGAAGATGATTTTAGCAGACAGTAACTAAAATCAATTGCTGTTTCCACATAGGACTGTTGAGATGAAGTAACTTCAGTTGGGGGAAACAGTTAGCAGACTTTTCTGCTTAAGGTATGACTAGCCATATTTCTAACAAGACTGTGTAATGCTGGAAGGCTGTCATTTCCCCTCATGGGGACCGGTAAGCCATTTTCTTAGTCAAACAAACAGAATAAAGGGCTTAATATGGGCTAAAAAACTGGTAGACATTTTTATGGGCTAAATCGATTGCTTTATTTGGGCATATTATTCAGATTTCGGCTAACAATTGGCATTTATAATCTTGGGGAACGCTTATAAAACGGCAGGCACTGTGTTGGACACCTTTTTCAGTCAGGGGGCCTTTCTAGTTATAGACTGAGCCTCATTTTCGCGCCATTAATGCGCAGTTGTTTTTTGACAACAGGGCATGCAGATGCATGTGTGAGGGTCTAAAAATCTCTGAAAAAGCTTCTAGAAGGCGTCATTTGGTATCGTATTCCCCTCAGGGCTTGGTTGGGTCTTAGCAAAGACTATAGCTGGGACTGTATAGGGGTTAAATTTAAAAACGGCTCCGGTTCCGTTATTTTAAGGGTTAAAGCTCTGAAATTTGGTGTGCAATACTTTTAAGGCTTTAAGACACTGTGGTGAAATTTTGGTAATTTTTGAACGATTCCTTCATACTTTTTCACATATTCAGTAATAAAGTGTTTTCTGTTTGAAATTTAAAGGAGTGAGAAAAGCCCGGCATACCTTTTGTTCCCTCCCCTATATTTAAGAAATAAAGGAGTAGCCCCCGATCCGGGACCGGATCTGGTAGGGGGCAGGCTCTCTCTCTTTGCTCAGGCTTGGGCAAGAGATGTTCAGGATCCTTGGGCGCTAGAAATAGTTTCTCAAGGTTATCTCCTGGAATTCAAGGAACTACCCCCAAGGGGAAGGTTCCACAAGTCTCACTTATCCTCAAACCAAATAAAGAGACAGGCATTCTTACATTGCGTAGAAGACCTGTTAAAGATGGGAGTGATACACCCAGTTCCAATAAAGGAACAAGGGATGGGATTTTATTCCAATCTGTTCGTAGTTCCCAAAAAAGAGGGAACGTTCAGACCAATTTTGGATTTGAAGATCCTAAACAAATTTCTCAGGGTACCATCGTTCAAAATGGAAACTATTCGAACGATTCTACCCACCATCCAGGAAAGTCAATTTATGACTACCGTGGATCTAAAGGATGTGTACCTACATATTCCTATCCACAAAGAACATCATCAGTTCCTAAGGTTCGCTTTTCTGGACAAACATTACCAGTTTGTGGCCCTCCCATTCGGATTAGCCACTGCTCCAAGGATTTTCACAAAGGTGCTAGGGTCCCTTCTAGCGGTTCTAAGACCAAGGGGCATTGCAGTAGTACCTTACTTGGACGACATTCTAATACAAGCGTCGTCCCTGTCAAAAGCAAAGGCTCATACGGACATCGTTCTAGCCTTTCTCAGATCTCATGGATGGAAGGTGAACAAAGAAAAAAGTTCTCTGTCCCCGTCAACAAGGGTTCCCTTCTTGGGAACAATAATAGATTCCTTAGAAATGAGGATTTTTCTGACAGAGGTCAGAAAATCAAAACTTCTAAGCTCTTGTCAAGTGCTTCATTCTGTTCCTCGTCCTTCCATAGCGCAGTGCATGGAAGTAGTAGGATTGATGGTTGCAACAATGGACATAGTTCCTTTTGCACGAATTCATCTAAGACCATTACAACTGTGCATGCTCAAACAGTGGAATGGGGATTATACAGACTTGTCTCCAATGATTCAAGTAGATCAAAAGACCAGAGATTCACTCCGTTGGTGGCTGACCCTGGACCATCTGTCCCAGGGAATGAGCTTCCGCAGGCCAGAGTGGGTCATTGTCACGACCGACGCCAGTCTAGTGGGCTGTGGCGCGGTCTGGGAATCCCTGAAAGCTCAGGGTCTATGGTCTCAGGAAGAGTCTCTTCTCCCGATAAACATTCTGGAACTGAGAGCGATATTCAATGCTCTCAGAGCTTGGCCTCAACTAGCAAAGGCCAAATTCATAAGGTTCCAATCAGACAACATGACGACCGTTGCTTATATCAATCATCAGGGGGGAACAAAGAGTTCCCTGGCGATGAAAGAAGTGACCAAAATAATTCAATGGGCGGAGGATCACTCCTGCCACTTGTCTGCGTTCCACATCCCAGGAGTGGAAAATTGGGAAGCGGATTTTCTGAGTCGTCAGACATTCCATCCGGGGGAGTGGGAACTCCATCCGGAAATCTTTGCCCAAATAACTCAATTATGGGGCATTCCAGACATGGATCTGATGGCGTCTCGTCAGAACTTCAAGGTTCCTTGCTACGGGTCCAGATCCAGGGATCCCAAGGCGACTCTAGTAGATGCACTAGTAGCACCTTGGACCTTCAACCTAGCTTATGTATTCCCACCGTTTCCTCTCATTCCCAGGCTGGTAGCCATGATCAGTCAGGAGAGGGCCTCAGTGATTTTGATAGCTCCTGCGTGGCCACGCAGGACTTGGTATGCAGACCTGGTGAATATGTCATCGGCTCCACCATGGAAGCTACCTTTGAGACAGGACCTTCTTGTTCAGGGTCCATTCGAACATCCAAATCTGGTCTCCCTCCAACTGACGGCTTGGAGATTGAACGCTTGAATCAAAGCGTGGGTTTTCAGATTCTGTTATAGATACTCTGGTTCAGGCCAGAAAACCTGTGACTAGAAAAATTTACCATAAAATATGGAAAAAATATATCTGTTGGTGTGAATCCAAAGGATTCCCATGGAATAAGATAAAAATTCCTAAGATTCTCTCCTTTCTACAAGAAAGTTTGGAGAAAGGATTATCTGCAAGTTCTCTAAAGGGACAGATCTCTGCTTTATCTGTCTTACTACACAAAAGACTGGCAGCTGTGCCAGATGTTCAAACTTTTGTTCAGGCTCTGGTTAGGATCAAGCCTGTTTACAGACCTTTGACTCCTCCCTGGAGTCTAAATCTAGTTCTTTCAGTTCTTCAAGGGGTTCCGTTTGAACCTTTACATTCCATAGATATTAAGTTACTATCTTGGAAAGTTTTGTTTTTAGTTGCAATTTCTTCTGCTAGAAGAGTTTCAGAGTTATCTGCTCTGCAGTGTTCTCCGCCCTATCTGGTTTTCCATGCAGATAAGGTGGTTTTGCGTACTAAGCCTGGTTTTCTTCGTAAAGTTGTTTCTAACAAAAATATTAACCAGGAGATAGTTGTACCTTCTTTGTGTCCGAATCCAGTTTCAAAGAAGGAACGTTTGTTACACAATTTGGACGTTGTCCGTGCTCTAAAGTTCTATTTAGAGGCTACTAAAGATTTCAGACAAACATCTTCCTTGTTTGTTGTTTATTCTGGTAAAAGGAGAGGTCAAAAAGCGACTTCTACCTCTCTTTCCTTTTGGCTTAAAAGTATTATCCGATTGGCTTATGAGACTGCCGGACGGCAACCTCCTGAAAGAATCACAGCTCACTCCACTAGGGCTGTGGCTTCCACATGGGCCTTCAAGAACGAGGCTTCTGTTGACCAGATATGTAAGGCAGCGACTTGGTCTTCACTGCACACTTTTGCCAAATTTTACAAATTTGATACTTTTGCTTCTTCGGAGGCTATTTTTGGGAGAAAGGTTTTGCAAGCTGTGGTGCCTTCCGTTTAGGTGACCTGATTTGCTCCCTCCCTTCATCCGTGTCCTAAAGCTTTGGTATTGGTTCCCACAAGTAAGGATGACGCCGTGGACCAGACACACCAATGTTGGAGAAAACAGAATTTATGCTTACCTGATAAATTACTTTCTCCAACGGTGTGTCCGGTCCACGGCCCGCCCTGGTTTTTTAATCAGGTCTGATGAATTATTTTCTCTAACTACAGTCACCACGGTACCATATGGTTTCTCCTATATATATTTCCTCCTGTCCGTCGGTCGAATGACTGGGGTGGGCGGAGCCTAGGAGGGATCATGTGACCAGCTTTGCTGGGACTCTTTGCCATTTCATGTTGGGGAAGAGAATATCCCACAAGTAAGGATGACGCCGTGGACCGGACACACCGTTGGAGAAAGTAATTTATCAGGTAAGCATAAATTCTGTTTTTCCAGTGTGTGACCGTAAATCCGTTTGTTTCTCCGTCCACGTGACTACTCTTTAAAACTCTACGGCAAGAGGGAAGGTCCAAACTTTGACTGATTTGTTCAGCATACAGGTTACTGCAACGCATTTCGGCCGTCAACTACAGCCTTTGTCAAACATGTTCCTGTATGTATGATGCTCCTATTTATACATTAAAGGTCCAACAGGATTCTGTTTTATTAACTCATTGTTTCTGTGTTTCCAATTTTATTTGGAGAAGCATACAGAATGGCTGTATCTGCTCTTTTGTTGAACAGCAGCAGGATAATCTTAATATAGTTGCTTTGTTGGTGTTGTACGGGCTATAAATAGAAGCCATTTTATAGAGTCTCCATGGCCCATTATAAATAATGATGCCATGTGATTAAGAAAATAAATATATGTCATTAGTATTGTTAAGAAAATATACGAGTGGATGCTTGTGTGATTCTTTTTTGCAATTAATGACGGGCACTAATTTCTGCTGATCCTAGAGTATCATATGAGTAAATAAAGCACACCTTAATATATAAGGGGAAAATATAGAATCGTGTAGCTATGAGTGGGCTTAGAATGAACCTTAGATAGTGTATTTCAATAAAAGAAATAAAATCCATTATATAAATGTATGTATGGATATCTTTCCCAATAGCAATTATTTATATAATTTTGGATGTAGTATATATACAGGGTTTTTGGAGTAGTTAATATTTCTATTAATACATCTATAACAATCAAATAAAAATCTGTTAAGAAATACTTATTTCACTATTTTAGATATAAAAAGAGAGATGTATAGAAAATATATATAGATATATGAAAAATAAAATCTGATGCACAAAGGGTATATGCAGAAAAAATATTTAGAAAAAATATTGTATAAATATATATATATATAATAATAATAATTTAATATGTGGGGAAAAATATTTATGATTTGGGCATTTTAAAATACATATTATCTCAAAAGCAAGGAAAGATATATGTATATATCTATCAAAAAATGTGTGTATATATATATATATATATATATATACCAAAAGTGTGTAAAATATATGTATATATACAGGTAGACGAAGTTGATCATTTATTTGTTATTTTAAAAAACAGTTGAGACTAAAATCTAAATGTAGTCCTTTAGGATGGAGAGTGTGAAGCTCAAAAATCCATTTTGCTTCAGTTTTTAGCAGCTGGTTTTCTTGATTACCACCCGTTTTTTTTTCTTAACCTTTTTAATTGCTATAAATTGAAAGTATTTCAAATTACTATTATTACATAGTCTAAAGTGCTTAGGGACTGGTTGGTCTATATTCCTTTCTTCTTCTGAACTCTCGATTGACAGAATATGCTCCATAATTCTTTCTCTTATAGTTCTTTCTGTTTCCCCTGTGTATTTTTCCCCCTGTAAGGAGGTTAATATCCCTTTAAGAAGCTCAGCTGCAGAATACTTCTTTTGCTATGAGTTAGTGGTTACAGTACGTAATACAGAGTTTATTTATAAAACAGAAATAATAAACCTGGTTGTTGTTTGTGTCACTGAGGTTTTAGAATCCCCTTATATATATGAAGGGTATCTTTGTAGCAGTGAGTTTAATTATTATTGCAAGCAAGCAAGTATTATTATATAAAGTCTGTAACAAGTATGAAGTTGCACAGATAAATTAATCCCAGAGTTTCCTTTACTGAAGTTCAGGCTTTTGTAGTTATGTGATGAATATCAAAGGCTGTATAAATGAATACCTTGAATCATGCAGGATATATAGTTGGATATTACTTTTCTCCGGAATAATAATTACTTGGTATCAAAACAGTTCAGCAATGCGTTTTTATTAAATAAGCGATGGTAATGTTACCTTATTTGTTCCTTGCTGAATGAGGCTGACTTACACTGCAAACGGTTGCTCAGGTTCTGTCCCCGGCGTTTCCCTGCAGCGTGTAATGGCGGAAGCCTGTGTTGGGGGAGGGTTCAGCTTCAGTATATGGCTGTAGTACAGATGCCGATACGGTAACGAAACAAACTGACTGATTTACAAGGCAGAGACTGCAGTGGTGAGAGTTGTGATATCCTTATCACTTCGATGTAATTTAGTATAACTCTTCTGAGGATTTGATGAATTGAGTTGCAGATTGATTGGTGTATTCAGCCACAGACGATGAAGTTGAATTTGTCCTTGTGAGACTGGAAAATAGTTAAACAGTGGATTTATCCCTTCTCAGGTGTATTTCAAGTTTTAGCTCAGGTCTTCAAGAGTTTGTAGGTCAAACGAAAATTACTAAGCAGTGATTGCCAGGAAGTTGCAGGATTTTAACAGGAAAGCAACCAATAGGTGGAGAGAAAGGAACGTTACTGCTTAAAGGTACAGTGTCCCTGACATGATCCCCCCCCTAAGGGAGCTGTTCCATAGCTACCGGATGAGGACGATCTGGGTGTCTCCGATGGAAAGCAGAAATCAATCTGGGAGCTTTGAGGTTGTAAGCAGGTTCCCAAGAGTCTTCATCTGATGAGAAGTTTTTCCAGCGTATCAAATACTGTAATTTGCCAGAGCGCATACGAGAGTCCAATATGGAATGAACCTCATACTCATTAGGGTCCAGAACAGTTGGAGGTGGAGGAAGTAAAGTGCTGGTGTCACGTAAATCTCCATAAGGCTTTAATAAAGATACATGTATGGTGGGATGGATCTTTAAATTATCAGGAAGTTCTAAAGTAACTGCATTTTGATTTACTATTCGTTTTATTGAATATGGTCCAATGTAAAGACTTGCCATCTTCTTACTGGGAATCTGTAGTCTAAGATTCTTTGTGGACAACCAAACTTTGTCTCCAATGGAATATGCTGGGGGTACCCTTCTACGAAGATCATAATACTTCTTTTGGACATCCTGAGCATCTTTGATATTTTGATGTATATAGTTAAAGTTATCCACAAGGGAGTTATGCAAATCGTCCACTAAAGGTGAATCAATGGATTCTTGTGTAGATAATGTAAAAGTTGGATGGTACCCATAGTTCGCGTAGAAGGGAGTAAGTTTCGTAGAGGAGTTGACAGAATTATTATAAGCAAACTCTGCCATTGAGAGGTAATCCATCCAGTCGTTTTGATGATAAGCACAAAAACATCTTAGGTACTGTTCCAACCACTGGTTAATTCTCACTGCTTGGCCATTTGTCTGCGGATGAAAGGATGTAGAAAACCTGTGATCCATGTGTGTTAGTTTGCAGAGGTTGGTCCAAAAACGAGAGGTAAACTGGGAACCTCTGTCAGTTGTGAGAGTTGGTGGTATTCCATGTAATCTGACTATATGGTGCAAAAAGAGTTGAGCTGTCTCTGATGAGGTTGGGAGTTTATGGTATGGCAGGAAATGTGCCATCTTGGTGAAAATATCCACAACAACAAAAATTGTAGTTTGACTTTTAGATATTGGTAAGTCCACAATAAAATCCATGGATAAATGTTGCCATGGTTTTGTAGGAACTGGAAGAGACATGAGCAATCCATATGGAGGTTTTCTTTCAGATTTGGAAGTAGCGCAAATTAAACAGGTTTTAACATACTGGTGTATAGTTTTATCCATCTTGGGCCACCAGAAAGTTCTCTTAATAAGTTCTGATGTTCTTCGGAAGCCTGGATGACCAGAGAGTGGTGAGTCATGTAAAGTCTTCAGTATAGTCGATCTCATGCCTTGGGGTACATAAATTTTATCACCATGATATAGAACCCCGGATTTAGTTGTAAGAGTGGAATGCTCGGATGTGACATCTTTTCTGTCTTTGATTGTGTGTTCTTTGATTTGTGACATAAGGGATGACGTTAATCCAATAAATCTTTCTTTTGGTATTACATCAGTGTTGATGTACTCATTTTCTGGTTTTACTGGTAATCGTGACAAAGCATCAGCTTTCCCATTTTTATTAGCTGGTCTGTAAATGATGTTGAAAGAGAATCTAGAGAAGTACAAGCTCCATCTGACTTGTCTCGCAGAAAGAGTCTTGTTACTTTGTAAGTATTGCAAGTTTTTGTGGTCAGTAAAAATCTTAATGGGGTATTTTGTACCCTCTAGTAAGTGTCTCCAATGTTCTAGGGAGAGTTTTATTGCTAACAGCTCTTTGTCCCCAATCGGATAGTTCCTCTCAGCTGAAGACATGACTTTGGAAAAATAAGATATTGGGTGAATGGGACAATCCGGTGACGTCTGTTGTGATAGTATTGCTCCTATGGCGTAATCGGAGGAGTCTACTTCTAGAACATAATACAAGGTTGGGTCAGGAAACCTCAAAATAGGAGCAGAAATGAAACAGTTCTTCAAGGTTTGGAAAGCTGAGTTAGCATCTGGAGTCCAATGGAATACAACAGACGAACTAGTAAGTCTGGAAAGTGGTTTTGCAAGTTTTGAGAAGTTTTTTATAAATTTCCTGTAATAGTTGGAAAACCCAAGAAATCTCTGGAGATCTTTTTTGGTCTTTGGTGTAGGCCAATTCTTCACAGCATCCACCTTTTCTTTCTGCATTTCTATGCCATAAGGTGAAATGTTATAGCCGAGGAATGACACTCTGTCGGTGTGGAACATGCATTTTTCTAGTTTTGCGTAAAGCTTATGTTGTCGTAACCTGGAGAGGACACTCCTCACATGTGCGACATGATCTGTATAAGATTTAGAATAAATTAAAATGTCGTCTAAGTATACGACTACACAAATGTCGAGAAGGTCACGGAAAACGTCATTTATGTAATGCTGGAATGTGGCGGGAGCATTACATAAACCAAAAGGCATGACCAAATATTCGTACAACCCATACCTGGTTCTGAACACAGTAAGCCATTCATGACCTTCTTTAATTCTTATCAGGTTGTACGCTCCTCTTAAATCAAGTTTAGAGTATATTGTGGCTTCCGAGAGACGCTCAATTAACTCAGGTATTAGAGGGAGTGGATAACGGTTTTTTATCGTAACTTTGTTCAGTTGCCGGTAATCGATGATAGGCCTGAGACTTGAATCTTTATTTCGGACAAAGAAGATTCCCGCACCAGCTGGTGAGGTTGAAGCCCTGATAAACCCCTTCCTGAGATTTTCTTCCAAGTAGGTCTTTAAATGATCCAACTCAGGTTGACTGAGAGGATATAGGTGTCCGTAGGGTATAGTTGCTCCAGGTTGAAGTTCTATCGGGCAATCATACGGACGATGTGGTGGTAAAGTTTCTGACTCAGTTTTACTGAAAACATCGGAGTAGTCAGAATATTCAACAGGCAAAGCCGGAGTATTGGTATCAGTTTTTAACAGGATTTTATCTTGATTGCAATGATGTAAACAATATTGCGAGTTGAATGACACTTGTTGGGGAGTCCATGTTATTTGGGGGTTATGGTGCTGCAACCATTTAATGCCTAGAACAACAGGGAAATGAGGAGAAGGTAATACATCAAAAGAAAGTAATTCACTATGACCAGCAACAGAAACCTTTATGGGTATGGTGTGGTGAGTTATTGGACCAGTAGTAATTGTAGAACCATCAATGACACGGACACAGATAGGGTTTGCTTTTTGAATGATTGGAATTTTATTTGATTTTACAGTTTCTGCATCAATGATACTTCCATAGGCTCCAGAATCAATAATTCCATCAAGTGTCAACTGGCTTTGGTCCCACTGTAGGGAAAGAGATAAAATGCAGTAAGCAGATTTGTTAGCGTTAATGACTGATGTATAGATAGGGTTTAACTTACTTCGTTTATTTTTTTGTAGTGTAGGGCAATCTTGTACTGTATGTGCAGGGTTGGCACAGTACATACATAGAGATTTAACCCTTCTTCTGAGTCGTTCCTCAAGAGTTAAAGGGCCTCTTATTATTCCAATTTCCATGGGTTGGTCTAACTGTTTAGTTGTAGAGGGAGCCTCCCTAGGTGGTAGAAAAGTAGAAGGTCTAGGACGAGCATCTATTGCATAACGCTCAGCGCGTCTTTCACGTAACCTGCAGTCCATTAAGATGGCTGTACGCATGAGTGCTTCCAGAGATTTGGGTAGTTCAATCCGAGCTAGTTCATCCTTTAAATTATCAGCCAGACCAAGCCTAAATTGATTCCTGAGAGCCACTTGGTTCCATTGTGAATCTGTAGCATACAATTTAAAATCAGTTATGTAGTCCTCCACTGGTCTCTTACCTTGTTTTAGATTTCTCATAGAGGATTCTGCTGTGAGTTGAACGTCAGTGTCTTGGTATAATTCATCCAAGGAAGTAAAGAAATCCTCTAAGCTTCCCAATAAGGGGTCATCTGTTTCACAGAGGTTGTCTGCCCAGGTGCGAGGCTCACCCCTGAGGAAAGAAATTGTACTCAAAACTTTAACCCTCTCAGTAGGGTATGTTCTAGGCTTTAAGTTGAATAGCAATTGACAGGAGTTCTTAAACTGTCTGTAAAGTTTACGATTCCCAGAGAATGGCTCTGGAAGAGCAATCTGTGGTTCTGGGGTTAAATCATGATGTGAGGGTCTAGTCGAAATGGAATCCCTAATAATGTTCCTGAGGGATTGATTTTCAATTTGTAAGTCATGCACTGCTTGTGCTAATTGATCTACCTTCTGTGTGAGATTATACACAACTTGAGGAAGCTCTGCTGGCTCCATATTGATGGCTTAGTAATTATGTAAGGAGGTTAATATCCCTTTAAGAAGCTCAGCTGCAGAATACTTCTTTTGCTATGAGTTAGTGGTTACAGTACGTAATACAGAGTTTATTTATAAAACAGAAATAATAAACCTGGTTGTTGTTTGTGTCACTGAGGTTTTAGAATCCCCTTATATATATGAAGGGTATCTTTGTAGCAGTGAGTTTAATTATTATTGCAAGCAAGCAAGTATTATTATATAAAGTCTGTAACAAGTATGAAGTTGCACAGATAAATTAATCCCAGAGTTTCCTTTACTGAAGTTCAGGCTTTTGTAGTTATGTGATGAATATCAAAGGCTGTATAAATGAATACCTTGAATCATGCAGGATATATAGTTGGATATTACTTTTCTCCGGAATAATAATTACTTGGTATCAAAACAGTTCAGCAATGCGTTTTTATTAAATAAGCGATGGTAATGTTACCTTATTTGTTCCTTGCTGAATGAGGCTGACTTACACTGCAAACGGTTGCTCAGGTTCTGTCCCCGGCGTTTCCCTGCAGCGTGTAATGGCGGAAGCCTGTGTTGGGGGAGGGTTCAGCTTCAGTATATGGCTGTAGTACAGATGCCGATACGGTAACGAAACAAACTGACTGATTTACAAGGCAGAGACTGCAGTGGTGAGAGTTGTGATATCCTTATCACTTCGATGTAATTTAGTATAACTCTTCTGAGGATTTGATGAATTGAGTTGCAGATTGATTGGTGTATTCAGCCACAGACGATGAAGTTGAATTTGTCCTTGTGAGACTGGAAAATAGTTAAACAGTGGATTTATCCCTTCTCAGGTGTATTTCAAGTTTTAGCTCAGGTCTTCAAGAGTTTGTAGGTCAAACGAAAATTACTAAGCAGTGATTGCCAGGAAGTTGCAGGATTTTAACAGGAAAGCAACCAATAGGTGGAGAGAAAGGAACGTTACTGCTTAAAGGTACAGTGTCCCTGACACCCCCACATTTCTTGCATTCTATAATATAAATTATATTTTTGTCCATACATCTTATGGTATCTTTAATTTTGAACTCCTTTCCTGTCTGGTTTGATTTGAACATTTTTATTCTATCAGCGTGTCTGCAGGCTTTACAAATTCTGCATGGGTAGAAACCTATCAGTTCTTCACCTAGTACTCCTTTTTCCAATGTTTGTATTTTTACAGTAGGTGCTAGTATACTTTTTAAGTTTCTTGCTTTACGGTATACGAATTTTGGAATGCTTGGAAGTGTGGGACCTATGTGAGGGTCTGCTAAGAATATTCTCCAATGTTTTTTAATGATTTTTTCTAAGTTATTTTTATCCTCACTATATTCTGTGATGAATGGGACAAATAATGTATCTGTAGTGTCTCCAATTCGATTATTTTTTGTTTTGTATTTTAAAATACTATTTCGTTCTACCTGTTGTACAATTCTACTTTCCTTTTCAATGGGCTCATCTTCATAGCTTCTATCTATAAATTTCTTTTTTAAAAGTAACGATTATTTCTCGAAGTCTTCTTCCTTTTTGCAATTTCTTTTTAGTCTGAGAAACTGCCCCTTTGGTATATTGTTTATCCATCTGTGTAAGTGACAACTGGTTTCATGTATGAAGTTATTTGAATCAACCTCTTTGAAGTAAGTTCTAGTTACTATTTCATTATTTTCCATTTCTATTTACAGTGAATTTTTTGTTTCTATTCATTTCTGCTAGACATAGTAGTAGATCATTTTCTGATCCTTTTCAAATGAAAAAAAGATCATCTATATATCTTTTGTGAATTACAAATTTATCCTTGAACTTGGTTGTAGCAAAAATTGTGAAATAATAATAATAAGAAATGTATTTTCCCTCATATGTTTTTAACAATGTTATGATATCCTCTGTGCACATCTAGTATCTTCTGTATACATCTAGTGTAGAGCCTTTGCTAGGACACATATACTCCATATATTTTACTATCATTTTTTTATTTGCATTATCACTATTCATTATACAATATTTAATTGTTACATTTATTTTCACAGTGCATCAGGCACATATATAATTAACTTCTCTCTTGGTAATAGCGTTTCAGCGCTCCTTTCCTCTTCCATTTTTGTGTACAAAATCTATGGGAAATCAAATTTCCTGATTTGTCTGGATATGTAAATGAGCTCTGTTTTTTTAACATATTAACCATATTTCAGGTAACCACTGTTACTCACCAAAACCTGTTTTGTGATTGGTCTTATAAATGTATTTGTTTAAGGTAGGTATATTTGTTTGTATGCCTCTATATAACTGAATACTTTTTATTTTATAGCTTATAAGGCGAGATGATACTATCCATGCCCTGAAGGAAGACCTCTCTCGTTGTCAACAGAAGGCAGCCTCTCTTTCAGATGTCGTCATCGACCTCAAGCGACAGCACAAGTACAACAGTGTCTGCCTAGTTCCAGTGGAGCAGGAGGTAGGATAAATGTGCTTTTCCTAAGTTTATCATGGTATTCAAGATGTTTCTATTAATAATTTTGTCTGTCTTGTACCATGTTCCCTGCATTTCTGTAGATGTTAATCTCCTTAGCTGTTATTGCCATTTTATAACACCAATCTCCAGGGTCCAATATGGTTGTCTTACTCCTCAATTTGATAACCTAATCCAGCATTATTCTTCACCTTGTCCTGTGTCTCTTGTCATGGAGCATTTCACTGTTTTCTGAGCATGTCACAGTTTTTATACAGAATATTATTTCTTACTGAGAGGTTCCTAATGTCTCAACACAAGGAGATGTTACTATACTATTCTATTGGAGCGCCACTATTTTGCCTCTATAGGGCCGATTTATCACGGGCCTAATGGTGCCGTATACAGCTGTTTTCGTGCTAGCTTTCAGGCTCACCGAAAACAGGAGTTAAGAAGCATCAGTATTAAGACCACTGCTTCTTAACTTGTCCGCCACCTCTGAGGCGGCGAACAGCAATCCGCACAATCGTATACAATCGGGTTGATTGACACCCCTGCTAGAGGCCGATTGCCCGCGAATCTGCTTTGGGCAGCATTACACAAGCAGTTCACCTGTCGGCATTTATCGATGTGCGCTCGCACATTGATAAATCTACCCCTATGTATGAATAATAAAAAAAATATAGGGGCTGATTTATCAAGGGCTGAATGGCCCCTGATGCTCCTGTTTCCGCGCGAGCCTTTAGGCTCGCTGGAAACATAAGTTAAGAAGCAGCAGTCATAAGACGGCTGCTCCTTAACCAGTACGCTGCCAGAACTGCTTGTGCAATGTTAAATTTATAAATCTTAAATCAAAGGATATCGGTATACATTAATATTGAATCAGTCCATTTATGTCGCTAAGTCTGTTATGTGTGCTATTTAGGTGTTCGCAGCTCCTTATAGGCACTGTTGCAGTATCCGTAAAAACCAAACACTTAACTCCTTCTGTAATAAACACAGCACGTGAAAAAAACAATCTAAAGGCCAGATTATAAGTGGAGCGCTAAATATATATATATATAAAATTGCAAGCAAGCGATATTAGCGCTCCACTTTGTAATACCAGCACAAATTAATGGACTAGATTACAAGTGGGACAGTTTTTTTTTTTTTGGCGTAAGTAAAAACTCTGTTAGGATTTGAATTTTTTCACTTTTCGAGTTGTATTAGCAGTACAAGTTCTACGCAAACTTATTTCTCTTGTTAAGTGTATCCAGTCCACGGATCATCCATTACTTATGGGATATTAACTCCTCCCCAACAGGAAGTGCAAGAGGATTCACCCAGCAGAGCTGCTATATAGCTCCTCCCCTAACTGCCATTACCAGTCATTCTCTTGCACCCAACGACTAGATAGGATGTGTGAGAGGACTACGGTGATTATATTTAGTTTTATACCTTCAATCAAAAGTTTGTTATTTTATAATAGCACCGGAGTGTGTTATTCCTTCTCTGGTAGAATTTGAAGAAGAATCTACCTGAGTTTTTACTATGATTTTAGCCGGCGTAGTTAAGATCATATTGCTGTTTCTCGGCCATCTGAGGAGAGGTAAACTTCAGATCAGGGGACAACGGGCAGATTAATCTGCAAAGAGGTATGTAGCAGCTTATTATTTTCTGACAATGGAATTGATGAGAAAATTCTGCCATACCGATATAATGTAAACTCAGCCTTAAATGCAGTAGCAGCAACTGGTATCAGGCTGTCATGTATGTATATTTTACACTTCAGTATTCTGGGGAATGGCACTTCACTGGAATTATACTGTGTGCATAAGACTTTAGCCTAATTTGCAGGGACTGGCAACAGGCTCTTTAATAACACTTAATTTATGTTAAACGTTTTTTGCTGGCATGTAAAATCGTTTCATTTTCTGAGGTACTGGGTGAATAAAATGTTTTGGGCATTATTTTTTCCACTTGGCAGTTGTTTTATTTAATTTATGACAGTTTACTGATCTCTCTCACTGTTGTGTGTGAGGGGGAGGTCAAAAAATTCAGTCAGAAGCTCATTGTATTTCCTGCATGATCCGGTTCATCTCTACAGAACTCAGGGGTCTTCAAAACTTGTTTTGAGGGAGGTAATCATTCACAGCAGAGCTGTGAGATTGTAGTTGACTGTGATAAAAAACGTTTATTTCTGTAACTTTTTTTTCTGCTATCAGGGTTAGTTATCCTTCGCTAATGGGAACAAGCCTTTGCTAAAATTGTGTTTTTTACAAAGATTTGATGCTATAACCTTTCAGTTTATTAACTTTCAACTGTCATAACTCTTTCTGTGCTTCTTATAGGCACAGTACGTTTTCATATTATAGTAAATTACTTGAAAAGTATTTCCAAGTTGCTAGTTTATTTGCTAGTGTGTTAAACATGTCTGATTCAGAGGAAGACATCTGTGCTATATGTGCTAATGCCAAAGTGGAGCCCAATAGAAATTTATGTACTAACTGTATTGATGCTACTTTAAATAAAAGTCAATCTGTACAAATTGAACACATTTCACCAAACAACGAGGGGAGAGTTATGCCGACTAACTCGCCTCACGTGTCAGTACCTGCATCTCCCGCTCGGGGGGTGCGTGATATTGTGGCGCCGAGTACATCTGGGCGGCCATTACAAATCACATTACAGGATATGGCTACTGTTATGACTGAAGTTTTGGCTAAATTACCAGAACTAAGAGGTAAGCGTGATCACTCTGGGGTGAGAACAGAGTGCGCTGATAATGTTAGGGCCATGTCAGATACTGCGTCACAACTTGCAGAACATGAGGACGGAGAGCTTCATTCTGCGGCTGACGGTTCTGATCCAAACAGATTGGATTCAGATATTTCAAATTTTAAATTTAAGCTGGAAAACCTCCGTGTATTACTAGGGGAGGTGTTGAATGATTGTAACACAGTTGCAATACCAGAAAAAATGTGTAGGTTGGATAAATATTTTGCGGTACCGTCGAGTACTGACGTTTTTCCTATACCTAAGAGACTTACTGAAATTGTTACTAAGGAGTGGGATAGACCCGGTGTGCCGTTCTCACCCCCTCCGATATTTAGAAAGATGTTTCCAATAGACACCACCACACGGGACTTATGGCAAACGATCCCTAAGGTGGAGGGAGCAGTTTCTACTTTAGCTAAGCGTACCACTATCCTGGTGGAGGATAGCTGTGCCTTTTCAGATCCAATGGATAAAAAGTTAGAGGGTTACCTTAAGAAAATGTTTGTTCAACAAGGTTTTATATTGCAACCCCTTGCATGCATTGCGCCTGTCACGGCTGCAGCAGCATTTTGGTTTGAGTCTCTGGAAGGGACACTTGAATCAGCTCCATTAGATGAGATTACACACAGGCTTAAAGCTCTTAAGTTAGCTAACTCATTTATTTCAGATGCCGTAGTACATTTAACTAAGCTTACGGCTAAGAATTCCGGATTCGCCATTCAGGCGCGCAGAGCACTGTGGCTAAAATCCTGGTCAGCTGACGTTACTTCTAAGTCTAAATTTCTTAATATACCTTTCAAAGGGCAGACCTTATTCGGGCCCGGATTGAAAGAAATTATCGCTGACATTACAGGAGGTAAAGGCCATGCCCTGCCTCAAGACAGAGCCAAACCTAAGGCTAGACAATCTAATTTTCGTTCCTTTCGGAATTTCAAAGCAGGAGCAGCATCAACTTCCTCTGCTCCAAAACAAGAAGGATCTGTTGCTCGCTACAGACAAGGCTGGAGACCTAACCAGTCCTGGAACAAGGGCAAGCAGGCCAGGAAACCTGCTGGTGCCCCTAAAACAGCATGAATTGAGGGCCCCCGATCCGGGAACGGATCTAGTGGGGGCAGACTTTCTCTCTTCGCCCAGGCTTGGGCAAGAGATGTCCAGGATCCCTGGGCGCTAGAGATAATATCTCAGGGATACCTTCTGGACTTCAAATACTCTCCCCCAAGAGAGAGATTTCATCTGTCAAGGTTGTCAACAAACCAAATAAAGAAAGAGGCGTTTCTACGCTGCGTACAAGAGCTTTTATTAATGGGAGTAATCCATCCAGTTCCACGGTCGGAACAGGGACAAGGGTTTTACTCAAATCTGTTTGTGGTTCCCAAAAAAGAGGGAACTTTCAGGCCAATCCTGGATTTAAAGATCCTAAACAAATTCCTAAGAGTTCCATCGTTCAAAATGGAGACTATTCGGACAATTTTACCCATGATCCAAAAGGGTCAGTACATGACCACAGTGGATTTAAAGGATGCTTACCTTCACATACCGATTCACAAAGATCATTACCGGTATCTAAGGTTTGCCTTTCTAGAGAGGCATTACCAGTTTGTAGCTCTTCCATTCGGATTGGCTACGGCTCCGAGAATCTTCACAAAGGTTCTGGGTGCTCTTCTGGCGGTACTAAGACCGCGAGGAATTGCGGTAGCTCCGTACCTAGACGACATTCTGATACAAGCTTCAAGCTTTCAAACTGCCAAGTCTCATACAGAGTTAGTCCTGGCATTTCTAAGGTCGCATGGATGGAAGGTGAACGAAAAGAAGAGTTCTCTCTTTCCACTCACAAGAGTTCCCTTCTTGGGGACTCTTATAGATTCTGTAGAAATGAAGATTTACCTGACAGAAGACAGGTTAACAAAGCTTCAAAATGCATGCCGTGTCCTTCATTCCATTCAACACCCGTCAGTAGCTCAATGCATGGAGGTGATCGGCTTAATGGTAGCAGCAATGGACATAGTACCCTTTGCACGCCTACATCTCAGACCGCTGCAATTGTGCATGCTAAGTCAGTGGAATGGGGATTACTCAGACTTGTCCCCTACTCTGAATCTGGATCAAGAGACCAGAAATTCTCTTCTATGGTGGCTTTCTCGGCCACATCTGTCCAGGGGGATGCCATTCAGCAGGCCGGACTGGACAATTGTAACAACAGACGCCAGCCTACTAGGTTGGGGCGCTGTCTGGAATTCTCTGAAGGCTCAGGGACAATGGAATCAGTAGGAGAGTCTCCTACCAATAAACATTCTGGAATTGAGAGCAGTTCTCAATGCCCTTCTGGCTTGGCCCTAGTTAACAACTCGGGGGTTCATCAGGTTTCAGTCGGACAACATCACGACTGTAGCTTACATCAACCATCAGGGAGGGACAAGAAGCTCCCTAGCAATGATGGAAGTATCAAAGATAATTCGCTGGGCAGAGTCTCACTCTTGCCACCTGTCAGCAATCCACATCCCGGGAGTGGAGAACTGGGAGGCGGATTTCTTAAGTCGTCAGACTTTTCATCCGGGGGAGTGGGAACTTCATCCGGAGGTCTTTGCCCAAATACTTCGACGTTTGGGCAAACCAGAGATAGATCTCATGGCGTCTCGACAGAACGCCAAGCTTCCTCGTTACGGGTCCAGATCCAGGGATCCGGGAGCGGTTCTGATAGATGCTTTGACAGCACCTTGGACCTTCGGGGTGGCTTATGTGTTTCCACCCTTCCCGATGCTTCCTCGATTGATTGCCAGAATCAAACAGGAGAGAGCATCAGTGATTCTAATAGCGCCTGCATGGCCACGCAGGACTTGGTATGCAGATCTAGTGGACATGTCATCCTGTCCACCTTGGTCGCTACCTCTGAAACAGGACCTTCTGATCCAGGGTCCCTTCAAACATCAAAATCTAATTTCTCTGAAGCTGACTGCTTGGAAATTGAACGCTTGATTTTATCAAAACGTGTTTTTTTCTGAGTCAGTTATTGATACCTTAATACAGGCTAGGAAGCCTGTTACCAGAAAGATTTACCATAAGATATGGCGCAAATACTTATATTGGTGCGAATCCAAGAGTTACTCATGGAGTAAGGTTAGGATTCCGAGGATATTGTCTTTTCTACAAGAAGGTTTAGAAAAGGGTTTATCCGCTAGTTCCTTAAAGGGACAGATTTCAGCTCTGTCCATTCTTTTACACAAACGTCTGTCAGAAGTTCCGGACGTTCAAGCTTTTTGTCAGGCTTTAGCTAGGATCAAGCCTGTGTTTAAAACTGTTGCTCCACCATGGAGTTTGAACTTAGTTCTTAATGTTTTACAGGGGGTTCCGTTTGAACCCCTTCATTCCATTGATATCAAGTTGTTATCTTGGAAAGTTCTGTTTTTAATGGCGATTTCCTCGGCTCGAAGAGTCTCTGAGTTATCTGCCTTACATTGTGATTCTCCTTATCTGATTTTTCATTCAGACAAGGTAGTTCTGCGTACTAAACCTGGGTTCCTACCTAAGGTGGTCACTAACAGGAATATCAATCAAGAGATTGTGGTTCCATCTTTGTGTCCTAATCCTTCTTCGAAAAAGGAACGTCTGCTACACAATCTAGATGTAGTCCGTGCCCTGAAATTTTATCTACAGGCAACTAAGGATTTTCGACAAACGTCTTCCCTGTTTGTCGTTTATTCTGGTCAGAAGAGAGGTCAAAAAGCTTCGGCTACCTCTCTCTCATTTTGGCTTCGTAGCATAATATGGTTAGCCTATGAGACTGCTGGACAGCAGCCTCCTGAAAGAATTACAGCACATTCTACTAGAGCTGTGGCTTCCACTTGGGCCTTTAAGAATGAGGCTTCTGTTGAACAGATTTGCAAGGCTGCAACTTGGTCTTCTCTTCATACTTTTTCCAAATTTTACAAATTTGACACTTTTGCTTCTTCGGAGGCTGTTTTTGGGAGAAAGGTTCTTCAGGCAGTGGTTCCTTCCGTATAAAGAGCCTGCCTGTCCCTCCCGTCATCTGTGTACTTTAGCTTTGGTATTGGTATCCCATAAGTAATGGATGATCCGTGGACTGGATACACTTAACAAGAGAAAACATAATTTATGCTTACCTGATAAATTTATTTCTCTTGTAGTGTATCTAGTCCATGGCCCGCCCTGTCACTTTAAGGCAGGTAATTTTTTCCATTAAACTACAGTCACCACTGCACCCTATGGTTTTCCTTTCTCTGCATGTTTTCGGTCGAATGACTGGTAATGGCAGTTAGGGGAGGAGCTATATAGCAGCTCTGCTGGGTGAATCCTCTTGCACTTCCTGTTGGGGAGGAGTTAATATCCCATAAGTAATGGATGATCCGTGGACTGGATACACTACAAGAGAAATAAATTTATCAGGTAAGCATAAATTATGTTTTTGCGCTAGCATTAACACGAATAGAGCGAAAAACTTAACTTGCGTTTTTGTGTGCATGTATTCTCCCATAGAAATCAATGGAGAAAAAAAACCTGAGATCGCGCAAACTCCATCACCTTTTCGAATTCCCCATAGAAGTCCATTGTAAAAAAAATGTTGAATAAACAAACACCCATAGCACATACAACATAGCATATTCACATTGACACATGTCAAATATTTACAGTACATACATAGTTAAAATCTTTATTAAATATGAATATTGCATAAATATGTTTTTTTCTAAGCTATGGTGAGTCCACAGGATCATCAATTACTGTTGGTAATACCACTCCTGGCCTGCAGGAGGAGGCAAAGAGCACCACAGCAAAAGCTGTTAAGTATCAATTTCCTACCCATAACCCCCAGTCATTCTCTTTGCCTCGGTGCAAGGAGGAGGTGCGGTTTTAGTGTCTGATGATTTTCACTTCAATCAAGATTTTATTATTTTGAAAGCCAGAGTAGATTTGCTCTAATCTTTCCCTTCAACATTGGGCATAGCTGTGCTCCATGTCAGTCTCTTCAGTAGGGCAACAGTGGCTTTAAAGCAGATAGGAACTTGTGGAGTGGACTTCGCTGCGTTTTCCTAACATTTTGCTGCCCTGATATAGAAAGCCAGAGTAGGTTTACTCTGTTCTTTCTTGTTTCCACAGGTCCCTGTAAGGAGTGGCATCCTTCCATACCATGAGGACTATCTCCCTGTCAGATAGTCTAAAATGCAGGTAAGTGCCTAATGTCTTCTGGGGTGGATAGAAGGCTGGCACTATATGATTAATAATAAAGGATAAACCTGTTTTCTCCAACATTGGTGTGTCCGGTCCACGGTGTCATCCATTACTTGTGGGATATTCTCCTCCCCCACAGGGAAAGGCAAGGAGAGCACACAGCAAGAGCTGTCCATATAGTCCCTCCCAGGCTCCGCCCCCCCAGTCATTCTCCTTGCCGCTCTGAACAAGTAGCATCTCCTCGGGGATGGTGAGGAGTTTGTGGTGTTTAATTCTTCTATCAAGAGATTGTTATTTTAAAATAGTGCTGGTATGTATTACTTACTCTGAAACAGAAAGAGATGAAGATTTCTGTTTGTGAGAGGATTATGATTTTAGCAGCAGTTACTAAAATCGTTTGCTGTTTCCACATAGGACTGTTGAGATGAGATAACTTCAGTTGGGGGAAACAGTTAGCAGGCTCTTCTGCTCAAGGTATGACTAGCCATATTTCTAACAAGACTGTGTAATGCTGGAAGGCTGTCATTTTCCCCTCATGGGGATCGGTAAGCCATTTTCTTAGTCTCAAACAGAATAAAGGGCTTATTATGGGCTATAAACTGGTAGACACTTTTAGGGGCTAAATCAATTGCTTTATTTAAGTATTATATGCAGTTTGAAGTTGTATTTCACACTTTTATAACATTGGGGAACGTTTTTAGCACCAGGCACTTGTTAAGACACCTTCCCAGTCAGGAAGGGCCTTTCTCTGTAGTAGGCAGAGCCTCATTTTCGCGCCATTACTGTGCAGTTAATTTTGAGTTCAGTACATGCAGCTGCATGTGTGAGGGTCTGGAATCCACTAAAAACGTTCCTAGAAGGCTTCATTTGGTATCATATACCCCCCTGGGATTGGTGAAGTTGCAGCAAAGGCTGTGGCTGGGACTGTAAGGGGGTTAAAATTGAAAATTGGGGTGCAATACTTTGAATGTATTAAGACACTGTGGTGAAAATTTGGTAAAGATTGGATAATTCCTTCATAGTTTTTCACATATTCAGTAATAAAGTGTGCCCTGTTTAACATTTAAAGAGACAGTAACGGTTTTGTTTTAAAACGGTTTTTGTGCTTTATTAACCAGTTTAAGCCTGTTTAACATGTCTGTACCTTCAGATAGATCATGTTCTGTATGTATGGTAGCCAATGTGGTTCCCCCTTCAAATATAGTGTGATAATTGTGCCATTGCGTCCAAACAAAGTAAGGACAGAACTGTCACAAATTGTAAAGTTGCCCAGGATGATTCCTCAGATGAAGGAAGTAGACATAGTCTACATCATCTCCTTCTGTGTCTATACCAGTTATGCCCGCGCAGGTGACCCCTAGTACTTCTAGCGCGCCAATGCTTGTTACTATGCAGTAATTGACGGCAGTAATGGATAACTCCATAGCTAATATTTTATCCAAAATGCCAGCATTTCAGAGAAAGCGCGATTGCTCTGTTTTAAACACTGTAGAGCAGGAGGGCGCTGATGATAATTTTTCTGTCATACCCTCACACCAATCTGAAGTGGCAGTGAGGGAGGGTTTGTCAGATGGGGAAATATCTGATACAGGAAGAATTTCTCAGCAGGCAGAACCTGATGTTGTGACATTTAAATTTAAATTAGAGCATCTCCGCGCATTACTTAAGGAGGTGCTATCTACTCTGGATGATTGTGACAATCTGGTCAACCCAGAAAAATTGTGCAAGATGGACAGTTCCTTGAGGTCCCGGTGCACCCTGATGCTTTTCCGATACCTAAACGGGTGGCGGACATAGTGAATAAGGAGTGGGAGAAGCCAGGCATACCTTTTGTCCCTCCTCCTATATTTAAGAAATTGTTCCCTATGGTCGACCCCAGGAAGGACACATGGCAAACAGTCCCTAAGGTCGAGGGGGAGTTTTCTACTCTAGCCAAGCGCACGACCATTCCTATTGAGGACAATTGTGCTTTCAAAGATCCTATGGATAAAAAATTGGAGGGTTTGCTTAAAAAGATTTTTGTACAGCAAGGTTACCTCCTTCAACCTATTTCGTGCATTATTCCTGTCACTACAGCGGCGTGGTTCTGGTTCGAGGAACTGGAAAAGTCGCTCAGTAGGGAGACTCCGTATGAGGAAGTCATGGACAGAATTTACGCACTTAAGTTAGCTAATTCCTTTATTTTAGACGCCGCTTTGCAGTTAGCGAGGTTAGCGGCAAAAAATTCAGGGTTTACAATTGTGGCGCGCAGAGCGCTCTGGCTAAAGTCTTGGTCGGCGGATGTATCTTCCAAGACAAAATTGCTTAATACCCCTTTCAAAGGTAAGACCCCTTTTGGGCCAGAATTGAAAGAGATTATTTCAGTCATCACTGGGGGAAAGGGCCATGCCCTCCCACAAGATAAACCTTTCAAGGCTAAGAATAAGTCCAATTTTCGTTCCTTTCGCAATTTCAGGAACGGACCGGCTTCCAACTCGGCAGCCTCTAGACAAGAGGGTAACGCTTCCCAGACTAAACCAGCTTGGAAATCAATGCAAGGCTGGAACAAGGCTAAACAGGCCAAGAAGGTCTCACTTATCTTCAAACCAAGTAAAGAGACAGGCATTCTTACATTGTGTAGAAGACCTGTTAAAGATGGGAGTGATACTCCCAGTTCCAACTGTGGAACAAGGTCAGGGGTTTTACTCAAATCTGTTTGTAGTTCCCAAAAAAAGAGGGAACTTTCAGACCAATTCTGGATTTAAAAATTCTAAACAAATTTCTCAGAGTGCCATCGTTCAAAATGGAAACTATTCGAACGATTTTACCTACAATCCAGGAGGGTCAATTTATGACTACCGTGGATCTAAAGGATGCGTATCTGCATATTCCTATCCACAAAGATCATCATCAGTTCCTAAGGTTCGCCTTTCTGGACAAACATTACCTATTGTGGCTCTCCCATTCGGACTAGCCACTGCTCCAAGGATTTTCACAAAGGTGCTCGGGTCCCTTCTAGCGGTTCTAAGACCCAGGGGCATTGCAGTGGCACCTTACTTGGACGACATCCTAATTCAAGTGTCGTCTCTTTCAAAGACAAAGGCTCACACAGACATTGTTCTAGCCTTTCTCAGATCTCACGGGTGGTAGGTGAACATAGAAAAAAGTTCCCCGTCTCCGTCAACAAGAGTCCCTTTCTTGGGAACAATAATAGATTCTTTAGAAATGAAGATTTTCCTGACAGATGTCAGAGAGTCAAAGCTTCTAAACGCTTGTCAAGTTCTTCACTCTGTTCTACGGCCTTCCATAGCTCAGTGCATGGAAGTAGTAGGGTTGATGGTTGCAGCAATGGACATAGTTCCTTTTGCGCGAATTCATCTAAGACCATTACAACTGTGCATGCTCAAACAGTGGAATGGGGACTATACAGACTTGTCTCCAGTGATTCAAGTAGATCAGAAGACCAGAGACTCACTCCGTTGGTGGCTGACTCAGGATCACCTGTCCCAGGGAATGAGCTTCCGCAGACCAGAGTGGGTCATTGTCACGACCGACGCCAGTCTATTAGGCTGGGGCGCGGTCTGGGATTCCCTGAAAGCTCAGGGTCTATGGTCTCGGGAAGAGTCTCTTCTCCCGATAAACATCCTGGAACTGAGAGCGATATTCAATGCTCTCCGGGCTTGGCCTCAACTAGCAAAGGCCAGATTCATAAGATTCCAATCAGACAACATGACGACTGTTGCTTACTTCAACCATCAGGGGGGAACAAGGAGTTCCCTGGCTATGAGAGAGGTGACCAAGATCATCAAATGGGCGGAGGATCACTCCTACCACCTGTCTGCGATCCACATCCCAGGAGTGGAAAACTGGGAGGCGGATTATCTGAGTCGTCAGACCTTTCATCCCGGGGAGTGGGAACTCCACCCGGAGGTGTTTGCCCAGTTGACCCAATTATGGGGCATTCCAGACATGGATCTGATGGCGTCTCGTCAGAACTTCAAGGTTCCTTGCTACGGGTCCAGATCCAGGGATCCCAAGGCGACTCTAGTGGATGCATTAGTGGCGCCTTGGACTTTCAACCTAGCTTATGCGTTTCCACCGTTCCTTCTCATTCCCAGGCTGGTAGCCAGGATCAAACAGGAGAAGGCCTCTGTGATTTTGATAGCTCCTGCGTGGCCACGCAGGACTTGGTATGCAGACCTGGTGAATATGTCATCGGCTCCACCATGGAAGCTACCTTTGAGACAGGATCTTCTAGTACAAGGTCCATTCGAACATCCAAATCTAGTTTCTCTCCAGCTGACTGCTTGGAAATTGAACGCTTGATTTTGTCTAAGCGTGGGTTTTTGGATTCTGTAATAGATACTCTGGTACAAGCCAGAAAACCTGTGACTAGAAAGATTACCATAAAATATGGAAAAGATATATCTGTTGGTGTGAATCCAAGGGATTCTCATGGAGTAAGATTAAAATTCCTAGGATCCTTTCCTTTCTCCAAGAAGGTTTGGATAAGGGATTATCAGCGAGTTCTCTAAAAGGACAGATTTCTGCTTTATCTGTCTTGTTACACAAACGACTGACAGCTGTGCCAAATGTTCAAGCTTTTGTTCAGGCTTTGGTCAGGATCAAGCCTGTTTACAGACCCTTGACTCCTCCCTGGAGTCTAAATTTGGTTCTTTCAGTTCTTCAAGGGGTTCCGTTTGAACCCTTACATTCCATAGATATCAAGTTGTTATCTTGGAAAGTTCTGTTTTTGGTTGCTATTCTTCTGCTAGAAGAGTTTCTGAATTATCTGCTCTGCAGTGTAATCCGCCCTATCTGGTGTTCCATTCAGATAAGATTGTTTTGCGTACTAAACCTGGTTTCCGTCCAAAGGTTGTTTCCAACAAGAATATTAACCAGGAAATAGTTGTGCCTTCTTTGTGTCCGAATCCAGTTTCAAAGAAGGAACGCTTGTTACACAATTTAGATGTAGTCCGTGCTTTAAAGTTCTATTTAGAAGCAACAAAGGATTTCAGACAAACGTCTTCTCTGTTTGTAGTTTATTCTGGCAAGAGGAGAGGTCAAAAAAGCTACTGCTACCTCTCTTTCCTTTTGGCTGAAAAGCATCATACGATTGGCTTACGAGACTGCCGGACGGCAGCCTCCTGAACGAATCACAGCTCACTCTACTAGGGCTGTGGCTTCCACATGGGCCTTCAAGAACGAGGCTTCTGTTGATCAGATATGTAAGGCAGCGGCCTGGTCTTCTCTGCACACTTTGTCCAAATTCTACAAATTTGATACTTTTGCTTCTTCGGAGGCTATTTTTGGGAGAAAGGTTTTGCAAGCCGTGGTGCCTTCTGTTTAGGTAACCTGATTTGCTCCCTCCCTTCATCAGTGTCCTAAAGCTTTGGTATTGGTTCCCACAAGTAATGGATGACACCGTGGACCGGACACACCAATGTTGGAGAAAACAGAATTTAAGCTTACCTGATAAATTACTTTCTCCAACGGTGTGTCCGGTCCACGGCCCGCCCTGGTTTTTTAATCAGGTTTGAAGAATTTCTTTCTCTATACACTACAGTCACCACGGCACACTATAGTTTCTCCTTTTTTTCTCCTAACCGTCGGTCGAATGACTGGGGGGGCGGAGCCTGGGAGGGACTATATGGACAGCTCTTGCTGTGTGCTCTCCTTGCCTTTCCCTGTGGGGGAGGAGAATATCCCACAAGTAATGGATGACACCGTGGACCGGACACACCGTTGGAGAAAGTAATTTATCAGGTAAGCATAAATTCTGTTTTTTATTATGCCTGCACACATAGTGGGACAAACATCCTGAAGTCAGGGTTATTACAGACAGAGGCAGGCACTATGCATAGTAACAGAGACTATAATTGAACTCCGGTATTGCAGGGGTTAATTTTATTCGTTGGCATAATTCAGAAACTTTATTTGAGAAACAAATGTGTGTTTTACATTGCATATTGTGTTTTCTCCTCAGTAACGCTTTGAAAAAGCGTCACATGATGCAGTTCCATTTTCCTAGCCTTCTGTTCCGGGCTGAAGTGTGCTTTTTTCTGTCAGAGAGGCAGCAGCTTCAAACTGGCATCTTTTCCTCTGTTCAGATGACAGTTTTTCTACTAACCGCTTCAAATATCTGTATGAAGGGCAGGTAGGCACATCAGTTGGCATAATTCAGAAACTTTATTTGAGAAACAAATGTGTGTTTTACATCGCCATTTTTGACTGTATTTAAAACAAATATCCTTGCAGAACACAGTTTCTTCGTTTTTTATCATCTCTTAGAGGGACAGTACAGTTTTTTTGGAGTTTTTGTTTTTCTGCAATATGGATCATGATGTTGTTACCATTGATAAATGTCCAATCTGCATGGATAGTCAAATTGTACCTCCCTTGCCTTTTTGTTCCAGATGTTATAGATAGAACATTAAAAAATAAAGATAAACTTTTTGTTTCTGAGCCAACAGTCTCTCAGGGTGATGCTGTCCAGGCAATGCCACAGTTTTATCCTCAGACGTCCCAATCCTTAATGGTGTCACATGCAGTGCCCTGTGTTTCCTCTCAATCTCCTGGAGTTTATTTTGAAGAAGAGATAGCTGCCCAGGTATCCTCTGCGGTATCTGCGGCATTAGCTGCCATTCCCAATCTTCAGGTTAAACGCAATAGGAACTTTAGAGATTCAGATTCTATGGTTGCTGTTCTGACTTCTGCTACCCAAGTGGCCCTTTCTCATAAGTCTGATGAGGAAGATATGTCAGTAGCCTTTGAGGGTGAAATATCAGATGCGGACAGCATAATTCCTTTATCTGATGCTGAAGTTGTGTCCTTCAAATTTAAGCTTTAACACCTCCATGTAGTGTTAAAAGAGGTTTTAGCTACACTTGATGACTCAGATATTCCTACTGCTGTCATCCCTAGGAAATCTGACAAACTAAACAAATATTTTTATGTTCCTTCCTCGGTGGAGGTCTTTCCTGTACCAGACCATGCCACAGAGATTATAGAAAAGTTATGGGAGAGGCCTGGTATTCCTTTTTCTCCTTCTCCAATTTTTTAAAAAAATTGTTTCCTGTTGCTGACTCAATCAAGGATTCTTGGCAAACAGTGCCCAAAGTGGAAGGGGCGATGTCTTCTCTGGCTAAGAGAACCACTTTTCCAATTGAGGATAGTTGTTCTTTTAAAGATTCAGTGGACAAGAAGCTGGAGGCTTATTTGAAGAAAATGTATGTTCATCAAGGTTTTCAATAGCAAACTCTGATGTGTATTGCCACTGTGACAAGTGCTGCAGCCTATTGGGTATGATGCCTTGGCTGAATCCCTTCAGGTTTGAGACTCCTTTCAAGATAGGATTATGGCTCTTAAGTTGGCCAATTACTTTATTACTGATGCTACCTTGCAGGCCATTAAGTTCGGTGCTAAGATTTCTGGTTTTACTGTGCTATCACGCAGAGCATTGTGGTTGAAATCTTGGTCAGCAGATGTTTCCTCTAAATCTAAGCTGCTGGTGATTCTTTATAAAGGTAAGACCTTGTTTGCACCCAGCCTGACTGAAATTATCTCTGATATTACGGGAGTAAAAGATCTTTCCTTCCACAAGATAAGAAAAATAGACTTAAAGGACGTCAGAGTAATTTTTGTTCCTTTCGAAATTTCAAAGGAAAGTCTTCCCCTTCCTCTTCCAAGCAGGAACAATCCAAACCTTCATGGAAGCCCTCCCAGTCTTGGAACAGGGGAAAACAGTTCAAGAAGCCTGCAGCTGACTCTAAATCAGCATGAAGGGTTTGCCCCCGATCCAGGATCGGATCAAGTAGGGGGCAGACTGTCTCAGTTTTCTCTAGCATGGATAAGAGATGTCCCAGATCCCTGGGCTGTGCAAATAATATCCCAGGGTTACAAATTGGAATTCAAGACTTTTACTACCAGGGGCAGATTCCACCTCTCAAGATTATCTGCAGACCAGATAAAAAGAGAGGCGTTCTTCTGCTGAGCTCCTCTTCTCCCTTTCCCGCCGGTACTGATTGCCTGCGGGTCATTCCCATATCCCTTTTACCCACAATCGCCTAGAGCTGGCACTTCCCCAGGAGAGGAGCTCATACAGCAGTCACCTATACACTATATATACTACTAGTTTCTTCTAAATATGACACCTGTAAAATTGTAACTGTATAATAAGCCCTCTGAGAGCCCCATTCGCATTGTTGACTTGGCATTCTAGACAGCTCCGCCCCTCATTCCCCTCTTTCCCCCTCCTTTTCTAATACTAGCAAGCGCTCTTGCCCGCTGAATTCTTTCTTCCCTTCTTTAGGCCATTCTGGTCTTAGAGCTTCTAAACAAATACTGCCCCACACTACCTCACCCTATTTAGAATAAACAAACTTAAAAATTCTCCCTCACGGTAAGCTTGGGCCACATTTATCATATGTAAAATAAAAAATCTGAGGTTCCATTATTTTATGTACAAACATAGATTCCGTTACTGACCTCCCTGATTTACATGGTTAACCCTAGCGATCTCATTTGTTCTTGTTCATTATTCTTTGGTCTATACCTATGTTTGTGCTATAAGGATGTATCGTTCAGGAATTTTGCTATCATTGTTATTGGATGAATATGTTGTAAAACTTTTATTATAACCTCAATAAAAAAAAACTTTTTGAAAAAAGAGAGGCGTTCTTGAAATGTGTTTCAGGATCTTTCCTCCCTGGTAGTGGTTTCAGTTCCAGTTCAGGACAGGGTCTAGGTTTCCATTCCAACCTGTTTGTAGATCCCAAAAAAGAGGGGAACTTTTCGACCCCATTTTAGACTTGAAATGTCTAAACAAGTTCCTCAGATTACCTTCCTTCAAGATGGAGACTATCCGCTTCATTCTTCCTTTAGTGCAGGAGGGTCAGTACATGACAACCATAGACCTAAAGGATGCGTACCTTCATGTTCCCATTTACAGGGATCATCAGAAATTTCTAAGATTTGCCTTTCTGGACAAACACCTTCAGTTTGTGGCTCTTCCATTTGGCCTTACCACAGCTCCCAGAATGTTTTCAAAGGTTCTGGGAGCTCTCTTGGCAGTGATCCAGTCAAGAGGAATTGCAGTGGCTCCCTACCTGGATAACATATTGGTTCAGGCGACATCTTTTCAACTAGTAGAATCTCACACAGAGATCTTGTTGTCTTTTATTCGTTCCCACGGATGGAAAATGAATCTGGAAAAGAGCTCCCTTTTTTCCAGCTACAAGGGTAATCTTTCTAGGAACCATAATCGATTCCCTATCGATAAAAAATTTCTGACGGAGGTCAGAAGAGCCAAAATTTATTCCGTTTGGCCTCTCTCTACAGTCTACTGTTTGGCCATCAGTGGCACAGTGTATGGAGGTAATAGGTCTGATGGTGGCCTCCATGGACATCATTCCTTTTGCTCATTTCCATTTGAGAGCCCTTCAGTTGTGCATGCTCAGACAATGGAACAGGGATCATGCAGATCTGGTCTCAGAGAATAGATCTAAACCAGTTGACAAGAGACTCTCTCCAGTGGTGGTTGTCTCAGGAACAATCTGTCTCAGGGCACATGCTTTCGGAGACCTTCTGGGTGATTGTGACCACGGATGCCAGTCTGCTGGACTGTGGGGTGCAAATCTCGAACTCGTTAAAGGCGCATGGACTTTGGACTCAAGAAAAATCTGCCCTCCCCATCAACATATTGGAGTTGAGAGCAATTTACAATGCTCTGATGGCTTGGCCTCAGTTGTCCTTAGTCCAGTTTATCAGGTTTCAGTCGGACATCATAACCTCAATGGCTTTCATCAACCACCAGGGAGAAACTTAGAGTTCCTTAGCCATGAGAGGGTTAACTCAGATTATTCAGTGGCCGTAAACTCACAATTGCTGTCCATCTGGACAACTGGACAGACTTTTCACCCCGGGGGAGTGGGAACTCCATCCGGAGGTGTTCTCCCAACTTAACCCTCAATATGGGGGATGCCAGAGTTGGATCTGATGTTGTCTCTGCAAAATGCCAAACTTCCAAAGTATGGTTCAAGATCAAGGAATCCACCAGGCATTTCTAATAGGTGCTCTAGTATAACCTTGGGACTTCAGTCTAGCATACTTGTTTTCTCCATTTGCTCTCCTTCCATTGCTCTTATCAAACAGGAGAGGGCATCGGTGATTCTAATAGATCCGGCGTAGCCTCGCAGGATCTGGTATGCGGACCTAGTAAAGATGTAATCTCTCCCTCCATGGAGATTACCTCTAAGGAAGGATCTTCTACTTCAGGGTCCCTTCCTCCATCCAAATCTCATTTCTCTGAAGCTGACTGGAGATTGAATGCTTAGTTCTATTTTAGCATGGTTTTTCTGAGTCGGTCATTGAGACCATGCTGCAAGCTTGCAAGCTTGTTACTTGTAAGATTTACCATAATGTATGGCGTAAATACCTTTATTGGGTGTGATTCTAAGGGATACTCTTGGAGTAGAGTAAGGATTCCTAGAATTCTCTCTTTCTCCAGGAAGGTCTGGAGAAAGTTTTGTCAGTCAGTACTCTGAAAGGTCAGAATTTCTTCAATATCTGTTTTGTTGCATAAGCGCCTGGCAGATCTGGCAGATGGGCCAGGCGTGCAATCTTTTTGTCAGGCCTTGGTCAGAATCAGGCCTGTGTTTCAAGTCTGTTTGCTCCCCCTTGGAGCCTTATCCTTGTTCTTAAAGTTCTTCAGCAGGCTCCGTTTTGAGCCTTTTGCCATTCTATAGTTATTAAGTTGTTATCTTGGAAGGTTTTGTTTCTTGTTGCTATTTTCTTCTGCTCGGAGAGTTTCGGAACTCTCAGCTTTACAGTGTGATTCCCCTTATCTTATCTTTCATGCTGATAAGGCGGTTCTCCGTACTAAGTTGGGTTTTCTTCCGAAAGTGGTTTCAGATAAAAATATTAATCAGGAAATTATTGTTTCTTCTCTATGTCGTAATCCTTCTTCTCACAAAGAACGTTTGTTGCACAACTTGGATGTTGTTCATGCTTTAAAATTTTATTTACAGGCGACTAAAGATTTTCGCCAGTCTTCTGTTCTGTTTGTTTGTTTCTCAGGGGAAATGTAAAGGTCTGAAAGCTTCTGCTAATTCTCTTTCTCTATGGTTGAGAAGTATAATTTGTTTTGCTTATGAAACTGCTGGCCAGCAGCCTCCTGAGAGAGTTAAGGTTCATTCTACTAGGGCTATATCCTCTTTGTGGGCCTTCAAAAATAAAGCTTCCGTGGAACAAATTTGCAAGGCTGCAACTTGGTCTTCTATGCATATTTTTTCCAAATTTGAAACTTTTGCCTCGGCTGAGGCTTCTTTTGGGAGAAAGGTTCTTCAAGCCGGTGGTGCCTTCTGTTTAGGTCTACCTGTCTTGTCCCTCCCTGTTCATCTTTGTTCTCTAGCTTGGGTATTGATTCCCAACAGTAATTGATTAAACCATGGACTCACCATATCTTAGAAAGAAAATAAGATTTATGCTTACCTGATAAATCCATTTCTTTTCGGATATGGTGAGTCCACGACCCCACTCTTCTTATTTAAGACAGTTATTTTTAACTAACATCAGGCACCTCTAAACCTTGTGTTACTTCCTTTTCTCCCATTTACCTTTGGTCGAATGACTGGGGGTTATGGGTAGGGATGTGATACTTAACAGCTTTTCCTGTGGTGCTCTTTGCCTCCTCCTGCAGGCCAGGAGTGGTGTTCCAAACAATAATTGATGAACCCATGGACTCACCATATCCGAAAAGAAATGGATTTATCAGGTAAGCATAAAACTGATTTTATCATGTTTTTATCTGCTTAAAGGGACATAAAACCCATTTTTTTCTTTCATGATCTAGATAGAACATCAAATTTTAAACAACTTTTTAATTTACTTCTATTATCATACTTTCTTTGTTTTTCTTGTTATCCTTATTTGAAAAGCAGAAATGAAAGCTCAAGAGTGTGCACATGTCTGCAGCACTTTATAGCAACAGGTTGCAACAATGTTACACATTAGCAGGAGCACTAGATGGCAGCACTATATCCTGTCATGTTGGGCTTCAGGCATGTGCACGCTACCTACCTAGGTATCTCTTCAACAAAGAATAACATGAGAATGAAATAAATTTGATAATAGAAGTAAATTGGAAACTTTTAAAAAAATGTATTCTCTATATGAATCATGACAAATAAATGTTTTGGGTTTAATGTCCCTTTAATAGCAAAGGACTATAATAAACTTATATATGTTTTATATGTGTGTACATATATATATAAAAATGTATACGTGTATACAGTCATAATATATGACTGTAAATACATATATACACAACAAATTGCTTGCCCTAGTTTAGAAAGTCAGAGTTGGCTACTCTGTTCTTTCTTTTTCAAAGGTCTCTGTGAAGGAACTGTGTCTTCTCATACCTTGTAACTGTCTACATGCTGGACAGCGGAGCAGGTAAGTGCTTTTTCTTCCAGTTAGGGAGACCACGCACTTAACAAATTAAAATCACTGCTTTTTTATTGGGCCATAGATAGGCCTGTTGTATGGGGTACACTGGGGCATGAAGCAGGCACTGTAGCATGTGTGAGACTAACATTTAAACTCTTTTAAAAAGAAAGGGTAAAATGTTTTTATTAGGCTTTATTTTCTGACACATATTTACACTTGATAAAACAATACAAGTTTAAACTGAAAGTAAGGCTGAATTTTCTATTTCAGCAGCTTATTCATTTCCCCCTTTTGCTTTTAAAAATAAAACGATGTGGGGCGTGTCTGTGGGCAGCACCTTAAATAGTAGCAATATTGCAGCTCTGTGTACACTGCTGTTAAATCGCCAATTATCAGCAGCTTTTCCACTCATCCATCACTAAATAAGCAAACTTAGTGCCTAGGAGACTGAGTACTATTGATTACCATAAATATTTACTGTGGAACTGCACTCTTCTGCCGATCCGGAGAGTTGAGGCCTGTGGCAGCTCACAGTAGTAGAGGCCTTCAACACCCCCCCCCCCCCCCCGATAAGCGGGGGTAAAACAGTGTTATATCACTGCTACTCTTATATAGCAATTCAAGACTAAAGGTGTATTACACAAACTACGATAGTGATGCACAGATGTGAATCAGAGATTTTTCACCTCCTACAAGCACATTACTGATCCCTCGAACAGCACCTGTATGAGGCTTTTGAGATGAAACCTAAGAGCAAGAGATTGCAGAGGCAAGTTGCAGAGGAAACTTGAAGCTCACACCCTACTCCAAAAGAAGCAAGATTTCCAGACTTGTGTAGCAAAAGGGAACATAATGGATGGGACCACAGCCATACTTGAAGATGAACATATATCTTTAATAGGTAAAGGAAGAAATGACGATTCTGCACACATTTACTGGCAGATCCAAGTTCCAGACGATTACGGAGCAACTAGCAATTCACTGATGATTCCTCTGTTGCAGAGAGGAGATGCCTCTACCCCAGAGGTACAACATTATATGCACACCCCTCTGTACCCTCCTTGGCATATTGTAGCAACGGAACTTATCAATGGTTGTGTCATGCAGCCGTGTGAGATTGAAACGCTGCATGCTGTCGATGTTCTTAAGACCAAGATGGTGGTCCCCACAGTAGCGAGCCATGTGCCTCGCGGAGCGAAATGGAGCAGGGAGTTGAGCCCTCAACATATGGAACTGGCCAGAACAAAAGGATACTGCTGCGGCTTGCACTTACTACACAGAAGCCAGTCCCTAAATATTTATATGGAGCGGCCCTTTCCCGGAGGGTCGCAGTGATTGTTTGTACACTGATCAGTGTAGAAAAAGACAGGCTCTATCAGGAAAATAGGTTACTGCAGATTGGGCATCGGTTAACTGTAGCAGGGATTTGGATCCTTGAAGTGGCTCTCTGAATGACGACCCAGTGATTTGAAATGTTAATGTTAGACTGTTGCTATGTTTGTCTTCAGAGCACGATATTACTGCTGTGAATTTAGACATATACCATTGTAAAACCTACCATCTCCTTGGCGAGAAGGGACTCAAATGTTTATTAGGGCTGCCATTGATTCTAACTAATTCCTAGGGGAAACCTAGTGTAGACCAATGTATTAATGTGTGCAATTAGATTCTTTGTGCAGTGTTTGGCCCATAAACTGTACAATTTTCCCTGATTAAAGTGAAGGTCAATTTGGATGAATTAGTGCCCGGTTTTTAATAAACTTATTAAAAACAAGAGCACTTTAATTAATCAAAATTGACATTTCACTCCTTTTCTTCAAAAAACGTACCTTTTAATCCAGAAAGCCGCTCCAGCGATACCCCGGCTGTCAGAAGCCTCTTCTTACGTCCGAAATTACGAATCCGGTTTCCCTCCATTCACGACTTTCCCCCCGGGGGGATCATGGCCTGATGCAAACACCGTGATTGGAGGAAGCCGGGATTCGTCATTTTGCACCCGCGAAGAGGCTTGCGACGGGCGGAGGAAGCGCTGCAGCGGCTGTCAGGATTAAAAGGTACGTTTTTGAAGAAAAGGAGTGAAATGTCAATTTTGATGAATTAAAGTGCCCTTGTTTTAAATAGGTTTTTTAAAAACCGGGGCACTAATTCATCCACATTGACCTTCACTTTTAAGGTATGATTAACTATATATAGGAAAGTATAATATTATATGTCATGCTAATGTGTTAGGATACCAAAATACTCAGAACTAAATATTTTTGTCACTGCTTCTGCCTTCATGTATAGTGCTGCCGGTTCCTTAGACAATTTTTAAAAGTGTAGTACTGTGCCCACACCTCAATTATTACATAAGGTCTTGAACAACCCAATTATTGTACATAGCAAGTTCAGAACAGTTATATACTACCCCATGAGCATTATCTCTCATATCCTAGAAGTCACCCCATTGGCCTCTATTTAACATGGTCTGGCGGACCTGGTCCGACAGTGCGGATCAGGTCCGCCAGACCTCGCTGAATACGGAGAGCAATACGCTCTCTGTATTCAGCATTGCACCAGCAGCTCACAAGAGCTGCTGGTGCAATGCCGCCCCCTGCAGACTCGCCGCCAATGGGCCGCGTGCAGGGAGGTGTCAATTAACCCGATCGTACTCGATCGGGTTGATTTCCGGCGATGTCTGTCTGCCTGCTCAGAGCAGGTGGACAGGTTCATAACTGCTGTTTCTGGCGAGTCTGCTGTTTCTGGCGAGTCTGAAGACTCGCCAGAAACACGGGCCATCAAGCTCCTTACGGAGCTTGATAGGCCCCTTAGAATCTAAGCTTCTCTACATAATTAATATGGGGCATATATAGTAAAAACATAGAGTTATCCAACATATTTAGTAGAAGCTTAGAGGAGAGCTGTGCATAGAGTGCTGCTATCTGTTCCCCTATAGTACATATTCCAAACTATACACTAAGAGGAGGAATAAAAATGAGGTTCTATTCCTATATTTGGAGGTATCTGATTACTTACAGGTATAATTGAATGTTCAATTTTAGGAGATAACAATGATAGCTATTCCCTGTATTCTTTGTTGCTATGTTGTGAATATCTTCTTAGGTGGATACTGTTCATTATATATTATGTCCCCTTTATATAGATAGACTTGCTCATTAGAGTTGATAGTAATTCCTATTTATTTGACATTTGTCTTCCTATAGAGGCAAATGTTCAGATGGCAGTCTGTTCTGCCTTTATAAAGAGTATAATCTTTCTCATATCAACTTTGTCTCCAAATAATTACCTTGAAGCTAGGGGATTCCCATTATCTTATATAACAAAGGAATAGCAGATACATATTCAAGTCTTAAGAACCTGCAGGTTATGCTTAAAGGGACATGAAACCCAAAAATTTTCTTGCATGATTCAGCTAGAGAATACAATTTTAAACAACATTCCAATTTACTTCTACTGTCTCATTTGTTTCATTCTTTAGATATATTTGTTGAAGAAATAGCAATGCACATGGGTGAGCCAATCACACAAGGAATCTATGAGTAGCCACCAATCTGCAGCTACTGAGCCTATCTAGATATGCTTGTTTAACAAAAGATATCAATGAAATGAAGCAAATTAGATAATAGAAGTAAATTGGAGAGTTGTTTAAATGACATGCTCCTTCTAAATCCTGAAAAAAAAGAATTGGGTTTCATGTCCCTTTAAGTGCTTGTTTAGTCTTTATACTTTAGTTAAAAAAACCCCAAAAAAAACTTTATTTTATTTTTATTAGACATCTCCCTCTAAAGTGATAATGTGCACGGTGAGGTCCAAGAGTGATCTCTATTGTTATGTCCTAACTATAATTAAAATAAAAAAAATGGAGGTCTGTTTCTTAAGGTTAAAGTTGGAAATACAGTTACTTTTTTAGAAATGTACATCGTTGTATATATCTGCTTATAATTGAGTGCATTTATATTTCTTGTGATCGGTATACTGTATTATTGAACCCAGATGTCACTGTATCTTTGTCTGTCATTGTATAACTTTTGACCTCCAATAAAAATATTTTAAAAAATAAAAAACAATGCAACATTTTAAACTGTCAGGTTTGAAAAAAACGGTTATTTCTGGTACTCAGTGTTGGTACACTGAGTACCAGAAATAACCGTTTTTTTCAAACCTGACAGTTTAAAATGTTGCATTGTTTTTTATTTTTTAAAATATTTTTATTGGAGGTCAAAAGTTATACAATGACAAGTAGTGCACCTCTGTGTCGCAGCAGTACTTTGAGCTCGGCAGTTGCGGTCACATGACGGGCTTTAATTCATAACGTTTCTGAGGAAAAAGTTGTTTTTCTTCATTTCTGGGTGATCCGATCTAAATTGGTAAGGCACCTTAGTAATTGAGGTGTGGGTTGCATGCGGGGTATTTTAGAAGTTTATTTAATGTTTATTAAATGTTTTTTTCTTAACTTTTCTCACATAATTTTAGCTGGGGATTGATCCTAATTTGGGATTAAAATTTAAAATGTATTTTTTCCTTGCTTATTTTAATTGAATATTAAAATCTTTGAAACTTATCTGTACAAGTGTATTTCTGTTTCACAACATGTCTGATATGGACGCAAAAGCGTGCTCTCATGAATTCATGCTTATTATGTTTAAATGCACAAATTGCAGCTCCTGTGCAATTTTGTTCTTCATCGTGTCAGAAAAACATTGCAAAATAAAGGTAAAATGTTTGAGCCCTATGTCTCTCAGGATGATGCTGTTTAAAATAATACCTCAGCTTTCTACTGCTACATGCAGTGCCCTGCGTATTCCTCTATAAATGGAGTTTATTTAAAAGCAGAAATTGCTGCCCAGGTATCTTCAGCGGTATCTGCGGCATTAGCTGCCCTTCCCAGATTACAGGGAAAACACAAGAGGAAATCTAGAAATTCAGAAAGTAAGGTGCCTGTCCCTCAGTTCTGCTTCCCAAGTTATCCTTTCTCATAAGTCTGATGAGGAAGATACATCGGGAATTTCTGAGGTTTGAAATCTCAGATTCGGACAGTATATTTCCTTCTTCTGAGACTGAGGTGTATCCTTATTTAAGCTTGAACACCTTTGTGTATTGTTAAAGGAGGTTTAGCTACTTTAGATGACTCCAATACCCATGTCGTTGTCACTCCTAAGAAATGTAGTAACCTTAATAGTTACTTTGATGAACCTTCCACTTCAGAGGTTTTTCCCTGTGATAGATCATGCTAGGGAGATTATCTCAAAGGAATGGGACAAACAAGGGGGTGTCTTTTTTACCCATCTCCCATTTTTAAGAAAACGTTTCCTGTCGAGGACTCCATTAAAGATGCCTTTTGGTATACTGTACCCAAAGTTGAAGGGGCATTTCCACTCTGGCTAAGAGAACCACTATTCCTATTGAGGATAGCAGCTCTTTTAAGGATCTGATGGACAAAAAGCTGGAGGCTTATTTCAAAAAGATTTATGTTCATCAAGGTATTCAATGGTAACCTGCAGTGTGTATTGCCACAGTGACTAGTTGCGGGTATATTATGGTTCGCCGCCATGTCTGATTCTATTCAAGTAGACTTCCTTGGATGAAATTGAAGATAGGATTAAAACTCTTAAGTTGGCCAATTCCTTTATTGCAGGTGCCATTTACAGATTGTTACACTAGAGCTAAAACTTCTAGCTTTGCTTGTCCTAGCCGCAGGGCATTATGGTTGAAATCCTGGTCTCGTAGACATTTCCTCTACAGTCAAGCTTCTGGCAATTCCTTAAAAGGGGCAAAAACCTTGTTTGGACCCCGTTTGGCAGAAATTATCTCTGATATTACGGGGTTGGAAAAGGGTCTTTTCTACCTCAAGATAAGAAGAATAGGCCTAATGGAACCTCAGAGTAATTTTCGTTCCTTTCCTAACTCAGAGGAAAGCCTTCCCCCTTCTTCTTCCAAGCAGGAACAATCCACATCTTCTTGGAAACCCAATCAGTCTTGCAACAAGCGGAAACAATCAAAGAAACCCATAGCTGATTCCAAATCAGCACAAAGGGTTTGGCCCTGATCCGGGATCAAGTCAGGTGGGGGACAGACCTTTCTCAGTTCTCTCAAGCCTGCATACAAGATGTTCCAGATCCCTGGATTGTGGACATAGTATCCCAGGGTTACAAATTGGAATTCAAGACTTTTCCTCCCAGAGGCAGATTACATCTCTCCAAGATTATCTGCAGACCAGATAAAGAGGAGAGATGCGTTCTTGAAATGTATACAACATCTTTCCTCCCTGGGAGTGACTAGTTCCATTTTCTAGTGCAGGAACAGGGTCTCGGTTCTACTCCAATCTATTTGTGGTTCCCAATACAGAGGAACTTTCCTACCCATTCTAGATTTGAAGTGTTTTAAGTGTCTAAACAAGTTCCATCCTTCAAGATGGAGACTATACGCACCATTCTTCCTTTAGTACAAGAGGGTCAGTTCATGACAACCATAGACCTAAAGGATGCGTATCTTCATGTTCCTATTCACAGGGACCAACACAGATTCCTGAGATTTGCCTTTCTAGACAAACATTTCCAGTTTATGGCCCTTCCATTTGGTCTAGCCATGGCTCACAGAATTTTTTCAAAGGTTCTGGGGGCTCTTTTGGCAGTGATCCGTTCTCGTGGAATTGCTGTTTATCAGGTTCCAGTCAGACAACATAACCTCTGTGGCTTACATCAGTCACCAGGGAGGAACTCTGAGTTCCTTAGCCATGAAGGAGGTTACTTGGATTCTTCAGTGAGAAGAGACTCACAATTGCTATCTATCTGCCATCCACATTCCAGGAGTAGACAACTGGGAAGCGGATTTTCTGAGCAGACGGGCTTTTCATCTCTGGGAGTGCCGGCGTTAGATCTCATGGCGGTCCCATCAGAATGCCAAGCTTCCAAGGTATGGTTCAAGGTCAAGAGATCTGCAGGCCTTTCTGATAGATACTCTAGCGGTTCCTTGGGTTTCAGGTTGGCATACCTGTTTCCTCCATTTTGCTCTCCCTTCTATGAGTCATTGCTCGTAATCAAACAGGAGAGGGCATCAGTCATTCTTATAGCCCTGCGTGGCTCAGCAGAATCTGGTGTTTGCAGACCTAGTGGAGATGTCTATCTCTCCCACCTTGGAGACTACCTCTGAGGAAGGACCCTCCTGATTCAGGGTCCCTTTCTTCATCCAAAATCTTGTTTCTCTGAGCTGACTGCTTTGAGATTGAACGCTTAATTCTGTTTTAGCGTAGTTTTTCTGAGTCGTCATTGAGACCATGATTCAGGCTTGCAAGCCTGTTACTAGAAAGATTTCCATAAGTTATGGCATAAATATCTTTATTGGTGTGAATCCAAGGGCTACTCTTGGAGTAGAATTAGAAATTCCTAGAATTTTATCTTTTCTTCAGGAAGGCCTGGAGAAGGGATTGTCGGTCAGTACCCTGAAGGTTCAGATTTTCAGCTTTTCAGTTTTACTACATAAACGTTTGCCGGATGTGCCAGATGTGCAATCTTTTTGTCAGGCCTTGGTTCAAAATCAGGTCGTGTCTTTAAGTCTGTTTGCTCCTCTTTGGAGCCTTAACCTTGTTCTTTAAGTTTTACAGATGGCTCTGTTTGAGCCATTGCATTCCATAGACATTAAGTTGTTATCTTGGAAGGTTTTGTTTCTTGTTGCTATCTCCTCTGCTCGAAGAGTCTCGAAACTCCTCAGCTCTGCAATGTGATTCCCCTTATCTTATTTTTCATGCCGATAAGGCAGTTCTTTGTACTAAGTTAGGTTTCCTTCCTATGGTTGTTTCTAATAGAAATATCAATCAGGAAATTGTTGTTCCCTCTCTGTGTCCTAATCCTTCTTCTTCTATAGAATGTTTGTTCTACTTTCAGGCGACTAAGGATTTTCTTCAGTCCTCTGCCCTCTTTGTCTGTTTCTCTGGGAAACGTAAAGGTCAGAAAGCTCCTGCTACTAGTCTTTCTTTTTGGTTACAAAGTATAATTAGTTCGGCTTATGAGACTGCTAAACAGGGTGCAACTAGGTCTTTTCTACATACTTTTTCCAAATTTTCCAAATTTGATATTTTTGCCTCGGCTGAGGCTTCTTTTGGGAGAAAGGTTCTTCAAGCGGTGGTGCCTTCTGTTTAGGATTGCCTGTCTTGTTCCTCCCTATTTATCCATGTCCTCTAGCTTGGGTATTGGTTCCCAACAGTAATTACTCCAGCCGTGGAATCATAATATCTTAGGAAAGAAAAACAAAATGTATGCTTACCTGATAAATGTATTTCTTTCCGGATATGGTGAGTCCACGGCCCCAATCTAGTTGTTCTTTTAACTATAACCTCAGGCAGCTCTACACCTTGTGTTACTCCTTTTTCTCCATTTCCCTTCAGTCAAATGACTGGGTTTTGTGGCTAAGGGAGTGATACTTAGCAGTTTAAATGTGGTGCTCTTTGCCTCCTCCTGCTGGCCAGGAGTGATATTCCCAACAGTAATTACTCAAGCCGTGGACTCATTATATCCGGGAAAGAAATACATTTATCAGGTAAGCATAAATACTTACATAAATGTGTATGTAAGTGTATGTGTGCACTTGTGAGTATGTGTGTGATTATCTGGGTAAATGTGTTTGGACTTGTGTGTGTTAGTGTAAATAAGTGTTCTGTTTTTGTGACTGTAGATTTATGTGGGTATGTATGTATGTGTTTGTATATGTGTGTGTGCACATTTGAGTGTGTTTATGTGTGTGTTTATATATGTATGCTACATACGCTTGTGTGAGTGTATTTGTGTATGTATGTATTTATGTTGTGTATATGTTTGTGTGTGTGTGAAGATGTATATGTGTGAGTGTATATGTGTGTGTGTGAGTGTATGTGTGTGTGTATTTATGTATATGTGTGTGACTGTGTATATATTTATTTATATATATATATATATATACAGGGAGTGCAGAATTATTAGGCAAATGAGTATTTTGACCACATCATCCTCTTTATGCATGTTGTCTTACTCCAAGCTGTATAGGCTCGAAAGCCTACTACCAATTAAGCATATTAGGTTATGTGCATCTCTGTAATGAGAAGGGGTGTGGTCTAATGACATCAACACCCTATATCAGGTGTGCATAATTATTAGGCAACTTCCTTTCCCTTTGGCAAAATGGGTCAAAAGAAGGACTTGACAGCTCAGAAAAGTCAAAAATAGTGAGATATCTTGCAGAGGGATGCAGCACTCTTAAAATTGCAAAGCTTCTGAAGCGGTGATCATCGAACAATCAATCGTTTCATTCAAAATAGTCAACAGGGTCGCAAGAAGCGTGTGGAAAAACCAAGGCGCAAAATAACTGCCCATGAACTGAGAAAAGTCAAGCGTGCAGCTGCCAAGATGCCACTTGCCACCAGTTTGGCCATATTTCAGAGCTGCAACATCACTGGAGTGCCCAAAAGCACAAGGTGTGCAATACTCAGAGACATGGCCAAGGTAAGAAAGGCTGAAAGACGACCACCACTGAACAAGACACACAAGCTGAAACGTCAAGACTGGGCCAAGAAATATCTCAAGACTGATTTTTCTAAGGTTTTATGGACTGATGAAATGAGAGTGAGTCTTGATGGGCCAGATGGATGGGCCGTGGCTGGATTGGTAAAGGGCAGAGAGCTCCAGTCCGACTCAGACGCCAGCAAGGTGGAGGTGGAGTACTGGTTTGGGCTGGTATCATCAAAGATGAGCTTGTGGGGCCTTTTCGGGTTGAGGATGGAGTCAAGCTCAACTCCCAGTCCTACTGCCAGTTTCTGGAAGACACCTTCTTCAAGCAGTGGTACAGGAAGAAGTCTGCATCCTTCAAGAAAAACATGATTTTCATGCAGGACAATGCTCCATCACATGCGTCCAAGTACTCCACAGCGTGGCCTGGCAAGAAAGGGTATAAAAGAATAAAATCTAATGACATGGCCTCCTTGTTCACCTGATCTGAACCCCATTGAGAACCTGTGGTCCATCATCAAATGTGAGATTTACAAGGAGGGAAAACAGTACACCTCTCTGAACAGTGTCTGGGAGGCTGTGGTTGCTGCTGCACGCAATGTTGATGGTGAACAGATCAAAACACTGACAGAATCCATGGATGGCAGGCTTTTGAGTGTCCTTGCAAAGAAAGGTGGCTATATTGGTCACTGATTTGTTTTTGTTTTGTTTTTGAATGTCAGAAATGTATATTTGTGAATGTTGAGATGTTATATTGGTTTCACTGGTAAAAATAAATAATTGAAATGGGTATATATTTGTTTTTTGTTAAGTTGCCTAATAATTATGCACAGTAATAGTCACCTGCACACACAGATATCCCCCTAAAATAGCTATAACTAAAAACAAACTAAAAACTACTTCCAAAACTATTCAGCTTTGATATTTAATGAGTTTTTTGGGTTCATTGAGAACATGGTTGTTGTTCAATAATAAAATTAATCCTCAAAAATACAACTTGCCTAATAATTCTGCACTCCCTGTATATATATATATATATATATATATATATATATATATATATATATATATATATATATATATATATATATATATATATATATATATATATATGCATGTTTTAAAATATGAAATAAAATTAGTACTTGTTAGTGTTAGTGTTAGTAGTCTGGGGGGGCGTGTCCAGGCAGCACCGTGAAAGGACGCAAAATCAGAGGTCTCTAGACTGATTTCTTTGATAGTTGATATATTTAACAAACTCAAATAACATACTTAGTAAAATATTGTTTAATCAAGCTAACGTAAGCCTGCTGAGCACAAAAATACCAAGCTTGGATGTCTTTATGCCGTCTACACCCTGATCCGGACTGTTGAGGCATTGTGGGACAGGGCCCTTGACACCCTCCCCCGGTACGCCGGGTACAATAGTCAATCATTGACTATCTAACTACCAATGCATAGTTGCACTTCAAATGGAGGAGGCTCATAAGGAGTTACATGTCTTACTGCAAGATCTTGAGCAGAAATTGGAGAGATGTATCTTGGACTTAAGTCACACTAGAGGAGGCAACCTGGGGAGTAGCTAGCAAGGCATCAAATGGCATGGAGTTAAGAATAACTCAGACAGAGCAAATCTCTGAAAGCCTGTTAGTGCTACCTCACCAACACTCACAGCATAACAGCTATAACGCTGAACTTGGGGATATCTCACATGTTCAAACTAGCTCACATCTTCCTACAAGAAGTTCTGAAGATGCAGCAATTAGCGGGGGCAGCAGAAACATGTTGATTTCACAAAAGTCGGTGTCACAGCCATCATCCAGCTCCAAACCTTGTCTCAAAATGATGAGAGTGCCTTGCCTGCCTCTGGATCTTGACTGTGGAGGGGCGGCCGACTTCTGTGACTGGGATCCGGAGTACATGGTACTGGCAATCTCACGTAAGGAGTCAGCGCAATCAAAATGGCGAAACTGGTTGATAGCCATTCTGCCATTACAGCAACATACCTCTCCAGTTATGCCACAGGCTCTAGGAGGTGGTAACACCTATGTAAAGGACCCATGTGTAGCGTCATTGAGGACTCTATCTTACAGACTTGACATCGGCTAATTTATTCTATTATTCCCAATGTGAAATGAGAGCCTGCAGCCTTACCTGACTCCCTCATTTTAAATATCCCAGAGACTGGAGAACTCTCTTTGTTGGAGGCACTGGCCTCTAGTTATCAACGTGTCTACTTACCTGCCATCGCCGGCCCCAATACGCCCGCCTAAGCTCGCCTACCATCGCCGCCGTGGACCTGAATAATATCGCCAAAGTTATCAATAAAGCTGTCAAAAAGCCACGCACCAAGTACGGGTACCTCACAAGAGCTGCTGGTGCAATGCCGCCCCCTGCAGACTCGCGGCCAATTGCCCGCCAGCAGGGATTTGTCAATCAACCCGATCGTACTCGATCGGGTTGATTTCCGGCGATGTCTGTCCGCCTGCTCAGAGCAGGCGGACTGGGTTATGGAGCAGCAGTCTTTGTGACCGCTGCTTCATAACTGCTGTTTCTGGTGAGTCTGAAGACTCGCCAGAAACACGGGTCGTCAAGCTCCTTTCGGAGCTTGATAGATAGGCCCCTCAGTCTGCATAAAACCAAGGGAAAATCTGATCAAAATGTAATAAAACATATCACATGTAACCTTTTAAAACAGATTGCTGTTCTATGTCTTAGCACCTAACAAATAGATTAAGTGGAGTTTCTCATTATATCCTCCTGCAGAATTTGTCTACTACCTTTAATAACTTCACAGTGCAAGAGCCAGAAACTACTCTCATGCTAATGTTTTTTCTCTTGTAAGATGTATCCAGTCCACGGATCATCCATTACTTGTGGGATATTCTCATTCCCAACAGGAAGTTGCAAGAGGACACCCACAGCAGAGCTGTAATATAGCTCCTCTCCTAACTGTCAGTCATTCTCTTGCAACTCTCAACAAGCTAGGATGTTGTAGGAGAGAGTGGTTAAATATAGTTAGTTTATTTTCTTCAATCAAAAGTTTGTTATTTTTAAATAGTACCGGAGTTGTGCTATTTTATCTCAGGCAGTAAATAGAAGAAGAATCTGCCTGAGGTTTCTATGATCTTAGCAGGTTGTAACTAAGATCCATTGCTATTCTCACATATGTCTGAGGGGATTACACAGATGAGGTAACTTCAGCGAGAGAATGGCGTGCAGTTTATTCTGCTATCAGGTATGTGCAGTTATAATTTTTTCTAGAGATGGAAAACACTAGAAAATGCTGCTGATACCGGATTAATGTAAGTTAAGCCTGAATACAGTGATTTAATAACGACTGGTATCATGCTTACTCCCAGGGGTAATACCCTTATGATATTGCAATATAAACGTTTGCTGGCATGTTTAATCGTTTTTATATATGCATTGGTGATAAAACTTTATTGGGGCCTAGTTTTTTCCACATGGCTGGCTTAAATTTTGACTAGCAACAGTTTTACTGAGGCTTTCCACTGTTATAGTATAAAAGTTACAGTTGGTGCAGTTAAAATTACAAACTGTGACATCCAGCTTCCCTCAGGAGTCCCCTGTATGCTATAGGACATCTCTAAAGGGCTCAAAGGCTTTCCAAAGTCGTTTATTGGGGAAGGTAGGACCACAGCCTGCTGTGGCAGTTGGTTGTGACTGTTAAAAAAAAACAAAACAAAAAAACGTCTATTTCGTTTTTTTTATCCGTTTTTTGAACTAATGGGTTAATCATCCATTTGCAAGTGGATTCAATGCTCTGCTAGCCTATTACATACACTGTAAAAATTTCGTTTGATTTACTGCATTTTTTCACTGTTTTTCAAATTCTGACAAAATTTGTTTCTCTTAAAGGCACAGTACCGTTTTTTATATTTGCTTGTTAACTTGATTTAAAGTGTTTTCCAAGCTTGCTAGTCTCATTGCTAGTCTGTATAAACATGTCTGACATAGAAGAAACTCCTTGTTCATTATGTTTAAAAGCCATGGTGGAAACCCCTCTTAGAATGTGTACCAAATGTACTGATTTCATTTTATGCAATAAAGATCATATTCTGTTTTTAAAAAAATTATCACCAGAGGAATCTGACGAGGGGAAAGTTATGCCGACTAACTCTCCCCACGTGTCAGACCCTTTGACTCCCGCCCAAGGGACTCACGCTCAAATGGCGCCAAGTACATCTAGGGCGCCCATAGCGTTTACTTTACAAGATATGGCGGCAGTCATGGATAATACACTGTCAGCGGTATTAGCCAGACTACCTGAACTTAGAGGTTAGCGAGATAGCTCTGGGGTGAGAGAAAATGCAGAGCATACTGACGCTTTAAGAACCATGTCTGATACTGCCTCACAATATGCAGAAGCTGAGGAAGGAGAGCTTCAGTCAGTGGGTGATGTTAATGACTCAGGAAAGATACCTGATTCTAATATTTCTACATTTAAATTTAAGCTTGAACACCTCCGCGTGTTACTTAGGGAGGTTTTAGCTGCTCTGAATGACTGTGATACCATTGCAGTGCCAGAGAAATTTTGTAGACTGGATAAATGCTTTGCAGTGCCGGTGTGTACTGATGTTTTTCCAATACCTAAAAGGTTTACAGAAATTATTAATAAGGAATGGGATAGACCAGGTGTGCCGTTCTCTCCCCCTCCTATTTTTAGAAAAATGTTTTCCAATAGACGCCACCACACGGGACTTATGGCAGACAGTCCCTAAGGTGGAGGGAGCAGTTTCTACTCTAGCAAAGCGTACTACTATCCCTGTCGAGGACAGTTGTGCTTTTTTAGAGCCAATGGATAAAAAATTAGAAGGTTACCTTAAGAAAATATTTATTCAACAAGGTTTTATCCTACAGCCCATTGCATGCATTGCCCCTGTCACTGCTGCTGCGGCGTACTGGTTTGAGTCTCTGGAAGAGGCTTTACAGGTAGAGACTCCATTGGATGACATACTTGGCAAACTTAGAGCACTTAAGCTAGCCAATTATTTTATTTCTGATGCCATTGTTCATTTGAATAAACTAACGGCTAAGAATTCTGGTTTTGCTATACAGGCGCGCAGAGCGCTATGGCTTAAATCATGGTCAGCTGACGTGACTTTAAAATCTAAGCTACTTAACATTCCCTTCAAGGGGCAGACCCTATTCGGGCCTGGTTTGAAGGAGATTATTGCTGATATCACTGGAGGAAAAGGTTGTGTCCTTCCTCAGGACAGGTCCAAATCTAGGGCCAAACAGTCTAATTTTTGTGCCTTTCGAAACTTCAAGGCAGGTGCGGCATCAACTTCCTCTAATAATAAACAAGAGGGAACTTTTGCTCAATCCAAGACGGTCTGGAGACCAAACCAGACTTGGAAAAAAGGTAAGCAGGTCAAAAAGCCTGCTGCTGCCTCTAAGACAGCATGAAGGAATGACCCCCTATCCGGTAACGGATCTAGTAGGGGGCAGACTTTCACTCTTCGCCCAGGCGTGGGCAAGAGATGTTCAGGATCCCTGGGCGTTGGAAATTATATCCCAGGGATATCTTCTGGACTTCAAAGCTTCCCCCCCAAAAGGGAGATTTCACCTTTCACAATTATCTGCAAACCAGATAAAGAGTGAGGCATTCTTACACTGTGTACGAGACCTCCTAGTTATGGGAGTGATCCATCCAGTTCCAAAGGAGGAACAGGAACAGGGTTTTTTACTCAAATCTGTTTGTGGTTCCCAAAAAAGAGGGAACCTTCAGACCGATTTTGGATCTAAAGATCTTAAACAAATTCCTCAAAGTTCCGTCGTTCAAGATGGAAACTATTCGTACCATCCTACCACTGATCCAGGAGGGTCAATATATGACTACAGTGGATCTAAAGGATGCTTATCTTCACATTCCGATACACAAAGATCATCATCGGTTTCTCAGGTTTGCCTTTCAAGACAGGCATTACCAGTTGTAGCTCTTCCCTTTGGATTAGCTACAGCCCCAAGAATCTTTACAAAGGTTCTAGGGTCGCTTTTGGCGGTCCTAAGGCCGCGGGACATAGCAGTAGCCCCTTATTTAGACGACATCCTGATACAGGCGTCAAACTTCCGAATTCCCAAGTCTCATACGGACGTAGTACTGGCATATCTGAGGTCGCATGGGTGGAAAGTGAACGAGGAAAAGTGTTCTCTATCCCCACTCACAAGAGTTTCCTTTCTAGGGACTCTGATAGATTCTGTAGAAATGAAAATTTACCTTGACGGAGTCCAGGTTATCAAAGCTTCTAAATTCCTGTCGGGTTCTCCTTTGGTGGCTCAGTGTATAGAAGTAATCGGCTTAATGGTAGCGGCAATGGACATAGTGCCGTTTGCACGCTTACATCTCAGACTGCTGCAACTATGCAGGCTCAGTCAGTGGAGCGGGGATTACACAGATTTGGCCCCTCAACTGAATCTGGACCAAGAGACCAGGGATCCTCTTCCCTGGTGGCTATCTCGGGTCCATCTGTCCAAAGGTATGACCTTCGCAGGCCAGATTGGACTATTGTAACAACAAATGCCAGCCTTCTAGGTTGGGGTGCAGTCTGGAACTCCCTGAAGGCTCAGGGATCGTGGACTCAGGAGGAGTCTCTCCTTCCAATAAATATTCTGGAACTAAGAGCGATATTCAAGGCTCTTCAGGTTTGGCCTCAGTTAGCAACTCTGAGGTACATCAGATTTCAGTCGGTCAACATCACGACTGTAGATGTTGTGGCTCTTCCATTTGGGTTAGCCAGGGCACCAAGAATCTTTACGAAGGTTCTAGGGTCCCTTCTGGCGGCTCTAAGGCCGCGGGGCATAGCGGTAGCCCCTTACCTAGACGACATTCTGATTCAGGCGTCGACTTTTCAAATTGCCAAGTCCCATACGGACATTGTTCTGGCCTTTCTGAGGTCTCACGGGTGGAAAGTGAACATAGAAAAGAGTTCTCTCTCTCCTCTCAAAAGAGTTTCCTTCCTAGGAACTCTGATTAAGTAGAAATGAAAATTTTTCTGACAGAAGTCAGGATATCAAAACTTCTAACTTCTTGCCGTGCTCTTCATTCCACTTCTCAGCCATCAGTGGCTCAGTGTATGGAAATGATCGGCCTAATAGTAGCGGCAATGGACATAGTTCCGTTTGCCCGCCTACATCTCAGACCACTGCAACTTTGCATGCTCAACCAGTGGAATGGGGACTACACAGATTTGTCTCATCTGTTAAATCTGGATCAAGAGACCAGGGATTCTCTTCTCTGGTGGTTATCTCGGGTCCATCTGTCCAGGGGAATGAGTTTCCGCAGGCCAGAGTGGACTATAGTGATGACAGATGCCAGTCTTCTGGGCTGGGGCGCAGTCTTGAACTCCCTGAAGGCTCAGGGTTTGTGGACTCAGGAGGAATCCCTCCTTCCAATAAACATTCTGGAACTAAGAGCGATATTCAATGCTCTTCAGGCTTGGCCTCAACTAGCTGCGGCCAAGTTCATCAGATTTCAGTCGGACAATATCACGACTGTAGCCTATATCCACCATCAGGGGGGAACAAGGAGTCCCCTGGCACTGATGGAGGTTTCCAAGATAATTCTATGGGCAGAGGTTCACTCTTGCCATCTCTCAGCTATCCATATCCCAGGAGTAGAGAACTGGGAGGCGTATTTCTCTTGTTAAGTGTATCCAGTCCACGGATCATCCATTACTTATGGGATACATTCTCCTTCCCAACAGGAAGCTGCAAGAGTCCACCCACAGCAAAGCTGCTATATAGCTCCTCCCCTAACTGCCATTACCAGTCATTCTCTTGCAAGTCTCAACATAGATAGGAGGTCGTGAGAGTCTGTGGTTTTTTATACTTAGTTTATTTCTTCAATCAAAAGTTTGTTATTTTTAAATGGCACCGGAGTGTGCTGTTTATCTCAGGCAGTATTTGGAAGAAGAATCTGCCTGCGTTTTTTCTATGATCTTAGCAGACGTAACTAAGATCCAGTTGCTGTTCTCACACATTCTGAGGAGTAAGGTACTTCAGAGGGGGAATGGCGTGCAGGTTTTCCTGCAAATAAGGTATGTGCAGTAAAATATTTTTCTAAGGAATGGAATTGACTAAGAAAATACTGCTGATACCGAAGTAATGTAAGTACAGCCTTTAAATGCAGTGAAAGCGACTGGTACCAGGCTGATTGATAGAGATATATGCTAAGGTATGTGCAGTAATATATTTTTCTAAGGAATGGAATTGACTAAGAAAATACTGCTGATACCGAAGTAATGTAAGTAAAGCCTTAAATGCAGTGATAGCGACTGGATCAGGCTTATTAATAGACATACATACTCTTATAAGAATGTGTTTTAAAACGTTTGCTGGCATGTTTAATCGTTTTTTAACATATGTTTGGTGATAAAACTTATTGGGGCCTAATTTTTCCACATGGCTGGCTTAAATTTTGCATAGAAACAGTTATAGGGAAGGTAATCCACAGCTCAGCTGTGGCAGTTTTGTTGTGTCTGTTTAAAAAAATGTCGTTTTTTTTTTTGTTTTTTTTTTTATCTGTTTTTTGCATTAAGGGGTTAATCATCCATTTGCAAGTGGGTGCAATGCTCTGTTAACTTATTACATGTACTGTAAAAATTTCGTTTGATTTACTGCCTTTTTTTCACTGTTTTTCAAATTTTGACAAAATTTGTTTCTCTTAAAGGCACAGTAACGTTTGTTATATTTGCTTGTTAACTTGATTTAAAGTGTTTTCCAAGCTTACTAGTCTCTTTATTAGTTCTAACATGTCTAACATAGAGGAGGCTCTGTGTTTATTATGTTTAAAGCCATGGTGGAACCCCATTTTAGAATGTGTACCAGATGTACTGATTTCATGTTAAACAATAAAGATCATTTTTTGTATTTAAAAACATTATCACCAGAGGATTCTGTCGAGGGGGAAGTTATGCCGACTAACTCTCCCCACGTGTCAGACCCTTTGACTCCCGCTTTAGGGACTCACGCTCAAATGGCGCCAAGTACATCAAGGGCACCCATAGCGTTTATTTTACCAGAGGATTCTGTCGAGGGGGAAGTTATGCCGACTAACTCTCCCCACGTGTCAGACCCTTTGACTCCCGCTCCAGGGACTCACGCTCAAATGGCGCCAAGTATATCAATGGCGCCCATAGCGTTTATTTTACAAGACATGGCAAAGGTTGTGTATAATACACTGGCAGCAGTATTAGTCAGACTACCTGAAATTAAAGGAAAGCAAAACAGCTCTGGGGGTAGATACAGAGCATACAGACGCTTTAAGAACCATGTCTGATACTACCTCACAATATGCTTAGTCTGTGGGTGATATTTGTGACTCAGGGAAGATGATTTAACCTGATTCTGATATTTCTACATTTAAAATGTACGCTTGAGAACCTCCACTTGTTGCTCAGGGAGGCTTTAGCTGCTCTGAATGAATGTGTACAATCGCAGTGCCAGAGAAATTGTGTAGACTGGATAAATAATATGCAGTGCCGGTGTGTACTTATGTTTTTCCAATACCTAAAGAGGTTTACTAAAATTTTTCATAAGGAATGGGATAGACCAGGTGTGCCGTTCTCTTCCCCTCCTATTTTTTAGAAGAATGTTTTCTAATAGTTGCCACCACACGGGACTTATGGCAGACAGTTCCTAAGGTGGAGAGAAGAGTTTCTACTCTAGCTAAGCGTACCACTACCTCTGGCGAGGACTGTTGTGCTTTTTTAGATCCAATGGATAAAAAATGTTTATTCAACAAGGTTTTATCCTGCAGCCCCTTGCACGCATTGCTCCTGTCACTGCTGCTGCGGCGTTCTGGTTTGAGTCTCTTGATGAGGCTTTACAGGCTCCATTGGATGAATATATTTGACAAGCTTAGAGCACTTAAGCTAGCCAATTCCTTTGTTTTCTGATGCCTTTGTTCCTTTGACTAGACTAACGGCTAAGAATTCTGTTTTTTACTATACTGGCGCGCAGAGCGCTATGGCTTATATCATGGTCAGCTGTCGTGACTTTAATAAATAAGCTACTTAACTTCCCTTCAAGGGGCAGACCCTATTCAGGCCTAGTTTGAAGGAGATTATTACTTATATCACTGGAGGAAAAGATCATGCCCTTCCTCAGGACAGGTCCAAATCAAGGGACAAAAAAGGCCTAATTTTCGTGCCTTTCGAAAATTCAAGGCAGGTGTGGCATCAACTTCCTCTAAGGCAAAATAAGAGGGAACTTTTGCTCAGTCCAAGGCGGTCTGGAGACAACCGGACCTGGAACAAAGATAAGCAGGTCAAGGAGCCTGCTGCTGCCTCTAAAACAGCATGAGGAACGGACCCCTATCTGGTAACGGATCCTATAGGGGGCAGACTTCATTCTTCGCCCAGGCGTGGGCAAGAGATGCCCAGGATCCCTGGGCATTGGAAATGATACCCCAGAGATATCTTCTGGATTTCAAAGCTTTCCCCCCAAAAAAGGGGAGTTTTTGCCTTTCACATTTATCTGCAAACCAGATAAAGAAAGAGACATTCTTGCATTGTGTACGTGACCCATTCAGTTCCAATAGAGGAACAGGGACACAGTTTTCCTCAAATCGGTTTGTGGTTCCCAAGGAAAGGAAACCTTCAGACCTATTTTGGATCTAAAAGATCTTAAACAAATTCTTTAGAATTCTATCATTTAAGATGGAAACTATTCGTACCATCTTAACTATGATCCAGGAGAGTCAATAGAGGACTACAATGGATTTGAAGGATGCTTATCCTCACATTACGATGCATAAAGATCACCATCGGTTTTTCAGGTTTGCCTTTCTAGACAGGCATTACCAGTTTGTAGCTCTTTCCTTTGGGTTAACTACAGCCCCTAGAATCTTTATGGAGGTTCTGGGGTCACTTTGGCGGTCCTTAGGCCGCGGGGCATAGAAGTGGCCCCTTATTTAGACGACATCCTGATACAGGCGTCAAACATCCAAGTTGCCAAGTCTCATACGGACGTAGTACTGGCATTTCTGAGATCGCATGGGTGGAAAGTGAACAAGGAAAGAGTTCTCTATCCCCAATATCAAGGGTTTCCCTCCTAGGGATTCTGATAGATTTTGTAGAAATTAAAATTTACCTGACGGAGTCCAGATTGTCAAAGTTTCTAAATTTCTGCCGTGTTCTTCATTCCATCCGCGCCCTTTGGTGGCTCAGTACATGAATGTAATCGGCTTAATGGTAGCGGCAAGGGACATAGTACCGTTTGCACGCCTACATTTCAGACCACTGCAACTATGCATGCTCAGCCAGAGGAACGGGGATTACACAGATTTGTTCTCCTGTTAAATCCGGATCAAGAAACCAGAGATTCTCTTCTCTGGTGACTATCTCGGGTCCATCTGTCCAAGGGTATGACCTTCCGCAGGTCAGATGGGACAATTGTTACAACAGATGCCAGCCTTTTAGGTTGGGATACAGTCTGGAACTCCCTGAAGGCTCAGGGATAGTGGACTCAGGAGGAGACCCTCCTTCTAATGAATATTCTGGAACTGGGAGCGATATTCCATGCTCTTCAGACTTGGCCTCAGTTAGCAACTCTGAGGTACATCATATTTCAGTCGGACAATATCACGACTGTGGCTTACATCAACCATCAAGGGGGAACAGAAGTTCCCTAGCAATGTTAGAAGTCTTAAAATAATTCACTGGACAGAGACTCACTCTTGTCTAAAAGCTATCCCTATCCCAGGTGTTGAGAACTGGGAGGCAGATTTTCTAAGTCGTCAGACTTTTCATCCGGGGGAGTGGGAATTCCCTCCGGAGGGGTTTGCACAAGATCAAGCAGGAGAGTGCTTTGGTGCTTTTGACAGCGCCTGCGTGGCCACGCAGGACCTGGTATGCAGATCTGGTGGACATGTCATCCTTTCCACCACGGTCTCTGCTTCTGAGACAGGACCCTCTACCTCAGGGTCTTTTCAACCATCTAAATATAACTAATCTGAGATGGACTGCCTGGAGACAGAACGCTTGATGTTATCAAAGCATGGCTTCTCCGAGTCAGTAATTGATACCTTAATACAGGCATAAAAGCCTGTCTCTAGGAAAATTTAACATAAGATATGGTGTAAATATCTTATTGTTATGAATCCAAGGGTTACTCATGGAGTAAAGTCTGGATTCCCAGGATATTATCTTTTCTCCAAGATGATTTTGAGAAAAGGGTTGTCAGCTAGTTCTTTAAAAGGACAGATTTCTACTCTGTCTATTCTTTTGCACAAGCGTCTGGCAGGTATTCTAGATGTTCAGGCATTTGGTCAGGCTTTGGTTAGAACCAAGCCTGTGGTTAAAAATGTTGCTCCGCCATGGAGCTTAAAGCTGGTTCTTAAGGTTCTTCAAAGAGTTCCATTTGAACCTTTTCATTCCATAGATATCAAACTTCTATCTTGGAAAGTTCCTTTTTGGTAGCTATTTCCTCGGCTCATAGAGTCTCCGAGTTATCTGCGTTGCAATGTGATTCTCCTTATCTGGTTCTCCGTACGGATAAGGTAGTCCTGTGTACCAACCTGGGTTTTTACCTAAGGTGGTATCTAACAAGAATATCACTCAAGAGATTGTTGTTCCATTCTTGTATCCTAATCCTTCTTCAAAGAAGGAACGTCTATTACACAATTTGGACGTGGTTCGTGTTTTAAAGTTTTACTTACAAGCTACTACAGATTTTCATCAAACATTCACCTTGTTTGTTGTCTATTCTGGACAGAGGAGAGGTCAAAGGACTTCAGCAACCTCTCTGTCTTTTTGGTTAAAAAGCATAATTCATTTAGCTTATGAGACTGCTGGACAGCAGCCTCCTGAAGGGATTACAGCTCATTCTACTAGAGCTGTGGTTTTCACTTGGGCCTTTTTTAAATGTGGCTTCTGTTGAACAGATTACAAGACGGAGTCTTGGTCTGCGTTTCATACTTTTTCAAATTTAACAAATTTGATACCTTGCTTCTTCGGAGGCTATTTTTGGGAGAAAGGGTTTTTTACAGGCAGTGGTAACTTCCGTTTAAGTACCTGCCTTGTCCCTCCCATCATCCGTGTACTTTAGCTTTGGTATTGGTATCCCATAAGTAATGGATGATCCGTGGACTGGATACACTTAACAAGAGAAAACATAATTTATGCTTACCTGATAAATTTATTTCTCTTGTAGTGTATCCACTCCACGGCCCGCCCTGTCACTTTAAGGCAGGTCATTTTTCCATTAAACTACAGTCACCACTGCACCCTATGGTTTTCCTTTCTCTGCATGTTTTCGGTCGAATGACTGGTAATGGCAGTTAGGGGAGGAGCTATATAGCAGCTTTGCTGTGGGTGGACTCTTGCAGCTTCCTGTTGGGAAGGAGAATGTATCCCATAAGTAATGGATGATCCGTGGACTGGATACACTACAAGAGAAATAAATTTATCAGGTAAGCATAAATTATGTTTTTCTAAGTCGGCAGACTTTTCATCCGGGGGAGTGGGAGCTCCATCCGGAGGTATTTGCCCAGCTGATTCAACTATGGGGCAAACCAGAACTGGATCTGATGGCGTCTCGTCAGAATGCCAAGCTTCCTTGTTACGGGTCCAGGTCAAGAAATCCCCAGGCATCGCTGATAGATGCTCTAGCAGTGCCCGGGTCCTTCAGCCTGGCTTATGTGTTCCCACCATTTCCTCTCCTCCCTCGTCTGATTGCCAAGATCAAGCAGGAGAGAGCTTCAGTGATTTTGATAGCACCTGCGTGGCCACGCAGGACTTGGTATGCAGATCTGGTGGACATGTCATCCCTTCCACCATGGACTCTGCCGCTGAGGTAGGATCTTCTACTCCAAGGTCCTTTTAAACATGCAAATCTAATTTCTCTTGTTAGGTGTATCCAGTCCACAGATCATCCATTACTTGTGGGATATTCTCCTTCCCAACAGGAAGTTGCAAGAGGATCACCCACAGCAGAGCTGCTATATAGCTCCTCCCCTAACTGTCATATCCAGTCATTCTCTTGCAAGCCTCAACCAAGATGGAGGTCGTAAGAGGAGTGTGGTGTTTTATACTTAGTTTATTCTTCAATCAAAAGTTTGTTATTTTTAAATGGTGCCGGAGTGTACTGTTTATTTTTTTTTGTTTCAAAGCTTTTTATTGAGGACGTAATTTCAACAAACAATCTTTCCCAGTTAAGGCAATAGCAGTATACAAACAACAAATTTTGCATGAAAGATACAAAAATGAATGTGGGAGTTGGCTAGATTGATTGATAAGTGAGGTCGACAGTCTTTCCCAACATTAAAGTCCTCGTTTTTACAGAGGTATCTCGTGTATATACAGTGGTTTTTCTAGAACATAATCTCATAACAACAATCTACACTGGTGTAATCTTTAAGGTAATAAATCAGTCAATAGAGGACACATATCAATAGGGTTAAGAGACGGTATTATACTATACTATACTATATTATACTGCAGACTCCCAATAATATTAGGTCGTTAATGTGGGGGGACTCCCAGACCCCTCTCCGTCTATCTGTGGGTTTGCAGCGCGGGCTCCGTTTTCTATGTTGTCTTATTGCAGGCCTGTTTCAATAGGGGGGTGTCCAGGATAAGGGAGAGATTCTGAGGTGACAGCGCCGTTTCAAGAGGGGAGCGGTGTTAAGGGGCATAAGGGAGGGACCGGAGGAGGTATATCCTGGGTTTTATGGATATCTAGGTATCGGTTGGGCGGTTTAACATAGACTCCCAAGGTTCCCAGATAAGACAATAATTTTGCAGTTGCCCTCTCTCTCTGGCTACAAAAATTTCCATATTCTTAATGTAATTTACACCTTCCAATACGCTCTGCAGTCTTGGGGGTTGGCTCTTCTTCCAGTTCCTAGCTATAAGGAGCTTGGCAGAAATGAGGATATATATCAGAAGGCTCTGTTTACTCTTGGGTACTCTGTCAAGTTCCAGATGTAGTATGGCCAGGGCAGGGTTTAGGGCCATCGTTAATCCTAGATCTCTGCAGACCTTTTCTACCTTTTTCCAATAGTCCGCTAATCCAGGACATGTCCACCAGACATGTAGGGGGGACCCCGGCTCTCCACACCCTCTCCAACACTGCTGTGAATGCCCGGGGAAGAGCCTCCGCAGCTTAGTAGGTACCAAGTGCCATCTGGTAATTACTTTTAAGTATAGTTCATATAAGGTAATGCAATGAGTTGCCTTTTTCGTTAAGATAATGGCTTTATTCCAGGTCTCAATTGTAAATGTTAACTGTAAGTCTCTCTCCCAGGCATCCATATGTATTGTCTTTAGGGAGGATGTTTCCTCTATGAGGCAATGGTAGTGTACTGAGAGAGGCTTAAACTGCTGGAGATTGGTCATCCACCTTACCTCCCACATAGTCAAGTCTCTCAACGGGTCGTCTAGAAATCCCCAGGATTTCATTAGTGTGCGCAGTCTTAACAGATCAAATCTTAGGTTGGGGGTCAAAGTAGGGAGGTCTAGCATATCCTGGTGTGGTCGTAGTTTAGTATTACTGTAAAAATCCTGTAAGGTATTTATGTCTGAGTCAGTCCAGGCGCTAAGGTGAACGTTTGGTAGTACTATCAAGAGGCCTCTTATGGAGTGTACCGGTGAGGGGTGTGGGGCTATCAACTTATTATGTCTTAATTGAAAACAGGGCTCTTGACAGCCCTTCACAATGTTGTTTGCAACGTGTATTTTAGTTTGCCAATGTGGGGGCAGCCAGAGCAAGTCTTCCAAGTTAATGTATGCTGGCAGTGATGCCTGTTCTAGCTCTCTCCACCTTGTCGGGGGGGAGTTCTCCTGCCCAGGCTCGGAGTGTACTGTTTATCTCAGGCAGTATTTAGAAGAAGAATCTGCCTGCGTTTTCTATGATCTTAGCAGAAGTAACTAAGATCCATGGCTGTTCTCACATATTCTGAGGAGTGAGGTAACTTCAGAGAGGGAATGGCGTGCAGGTTTTCCTGCAATAAGGTATGTGCAGTTAATATTTTTCTAGGGATGGAATTTGCTAGAAAATGCTGCTGATACTGAACTAATGTAAGTAAAGCCTTAAATGCAGTGAGAGCTACTGGTATCAGGCTTATTAATAGAGATACATACTCTTATAAAAATGTAATATAAAACGTTTGCTGACATGTTTAATCGTTTTTATATATGTTTGGTGATAAAACTTATTGGGGCCTAGTTTTTTTCCACATGGCTGGCTTGAATTCTGCCTAGTAACAGTTTCCTGACTTTCCACTGTTGTAATATGAGTGGGAGGGTTTTTTTTGTGCAGCAAAAATTACAGACACAGACATCCAGCTTCTTCCTGCATGATCCAGGATATCTCTGGAGGGCTCAAAAGGCTTCAAAGTCGTTTTTGAGGGAGGTAACAAGCCACAGTAGAACTGTGGCAGTTGTTGTGACTATTTAAAAAAAAAAAACAAAAAAAAAAAAAAAACGTTTTGGTCAGTTATTATTCTGTGTTTGGTATTAAGGGGTTAATCATCCATTTGCAAGGGGTGCAATGCTCTGCTAACTTGTTACATAAACTGTAAAAATTTTGTTAGTGTAACTGCCTTTTTTCACTGTTATTTCAAATTTTGGCAAAAATTTGTGTTTCTTAAAGGTGCAGTAACGTTTTTTATATTGCTTGTAAACTTGTTTAAAGTGTTTTCCAAGCTTGCTAGTCTCATTGCTAGTCTGTTTAAACATGTCTGACACAGAGGAAACAACTTGTTCATTATGTTTGAAAGCCATGGTGGAGCCCCATAGGAGAATGTGTACTAAATGTATTGATTTCACCTTAAAAAGTAAAGATCAGTCTTTAACTATAAAAGAAATATCACCAGAAGATTCTGACGAGGGGGAAGTTATGCCGACTAACTCTCCCCACGTGTCAGACCCTTTGCCTCCCACTCAGGGGATGCACACTAATATGGCGCCAATTGCATCAGGGACGCCCATAGCGATTACCTTGCAGGACATGGCTGCAATCATGAATAATACCCTGTCAGAGGTATTATCCAGGTTGCCTGAATTAAGAGGGAAGCGCGATTTGCTCTGGGGTTAGGAGAAATACAGAGCGCGCAGATGCTGTAAGGGCCATGTCTGATACTGCGTCACAATATGCAGATTATGAGGACGGAGAGCTTCAGTCTGTGGGTGACGTCTCTGATTCGGGGAAACCTGATTCAGAGATTTCTAATTTTAAATTTAAGCTTGAGAACCTCCGTGTATTGCTTGGGGAGGTATTAGCTGCTCTGAATGACTGTAACACAGTTGCAGTACCAGAGAAATTGTGTAGGCTGGATAAATACTATGCGGTGCCGGTGTGTACTGATGTTTTTCCTATACCTAAAAGGCTTACAGAAATTATTAGCAAGGAGTGGGATAGACCGGGTGTGCCTTTTTCCCCACCTCCTATATTTAGAAAAATGTTTCCAATAGACGCCACTACACGGGACTTATGGCAGACGGTCCCTAAGGTGGAGGGAGCCGTTTCTACTTTAGCAAAGCGTACCACTATCCCTGTTGAGGACAGTTGTGCTTTTTCAGATCCAATGGATAAAAAATTGGAGGGTTACCTTAAGAAAATGTTTATTCAACAAGGTTTTATTTTACAGCCCCTTGCATGCATAGCGCCTGTCACGGCCGCGGCGGCATTCTGGTTTGAGGCCCTGGAAGAGGCCATCCATACAGCTCCATTGACTGAAATTATTGACAAGCTTACAAAACTTAAGCTAGCTAACTCATTTGTTTCTGATGCCATTGTTCATTTGACTAAACTAACGGCTAAGAATTCCGGATTCGCCATCCAGGCGCGTAGGGCGCTATGGCTTAAATCCTGGTCAGCTGACGTGACTTCGAAGTCTAAATTACTCAACATTCCTTTCAAGGGGCAGACCTTATTCGGGCCTGGTTTGAAGGAAATTATTGCTGACATTACTGGAGGTAAGGGTCATACCCTTCCTCAGGACAGGGCCAAAGCAAAGGCCAAACAGTCTAATTTTCGTGCCTTTTGAAATTTCAAGGCAGGTGCAGCATCAACTTCCTCCGCTTCAAAGCAAGAGGGAACTTTTGCTCAATCTAAGCAGGCCTGGAAACCTAACCAGTCCTGGAACAAAGGCAAGCAGGCCAGAAAGCCTGCTGCTGCCTCTAAGACAGCATGAAGGAACAGCCCCCTATCCGGCAACGGATCTAGTAGGGGGCAGACTTTCTCTCTTCGCCTAGGCATGGGCAAGAGATGTTCAAGATCATATCTCAGGGATATCTTCTGGACTTCAAAGCTTCCCCTCCACAAGGGAGATTTCATCTTTCAAGGCTATCTGCAAATCAGATAAAGAAAGAGGCATTCCTATGCTGTGTGCAAGACCTCCTAATTATGGGAGGGATCCATCCAGTTCCGCAGACGGAACAAGGACAGGGTTTTTATTCAAATCTGTTTGTGGTTCCCAAAAAAGAGGGAACCTTCAGACCAATTTTGGATCTAAAGATCTTAAACAAATTCCTCAGAGTTCCATCTTTCAAAATGGAAACTATTCGGACCATCCTACCCATGATCCAAGAGGGTCAGTACATGACCATAGTGGACCTAAAGGATGCCTACCTTCACATACCGATTCACAAAGACCATCATCGGTTTCTAAGGTTTGCCTTTCTAGACAGGCATTACCAATTTGTAGCTCTTCCCTTCGGGTTGGCTACAGCCCCGAGAATCTTTACAAAGGTTCTGGGCTCACTTCTGGCGGTTCTAAGACCGCGAGGCATAGCGCTAGCTCCGTATCTAGACGACATCCTGATACAGGCGTCAAACTTTCAAGTTGCCAAGTCTCATACAGAGATAGTTCTGGCATTTCTGAGGTCGCACGGGTTGAAAGTGAATGAAGAAAAGAGTTCTCTATCCCCACTCACAAGAGTCTCCTTCTTAGGGACTCTTATAGATTCTGTAGAAATCAAAATTTACCTGACGGAGTCCAGGTTATCAAAACTTCTAAATGCTTGCCGTGTTCTTCACTCCATTCCACGCCCTTCGGTGGCTCAGTGTATGGAGGTAATCGGCTTAATGGTAGCGGCAATGGACATAGTGCCATTTGCGCGCTTACATCTCAGACCGCTGCAATTATGCATGCTGAGTCAGTGGAATGGGGATTACACAGATTTGTCCCCTCTGCTAAATCTGGATCAAGAGACCAGAGATTCTCTTCTCTGGTGGTTGTCTCGGGTCCACCTGTCCAAGGGTATGATCTTTCGCAGGCCAGATTGGACAATTGTAACAACAGATGCCAGCCTTCTAGGTTGGGGTGCAGTCTGGAACTCCCTGAAGGCACAGGGATCGTGGACTCAGGAGGAGAAACTCCTTCCAATAAATATTCTGGAGTTAAGATATTCAATGCTCTTCTGGCTTGGCCTCAGTTAGCAACACTGAGGTTCATCAGATTTCAGTCGGACAACATCACGACTGTGGCTTACATCAACCATCAAGGGGGAACCAGGAGTTCCCTAGCGATGTTAGAAGTCTCAAAAATAATTCGCTGGCATGGAGAACTGGGAGGCGGATTTTCTAAGTCGTCAGACTTTCCATCCGGGGGAGTGGGAACTCCATCCGGAGGTGTTTGCTCAATTGATTCATCGTTGGGGCAAACCAGATTTTGATCTCATGGCGTCTCGCCAGAACGCCAAGCTCCCTTGTTACGGATCCAGGTCCAGGGACCCAGAAGCGACGCTGATAGATGCTCTAGCAGCACCTTGGTTCTTCAACCTGGCTTATGTGTTTCCACCGTTTCCTCTGCTCCCTCGACTGATTGCCAAAATCAAACAGGAGAGAGCATCGGTGATTCTGATAGCAGCAGGACTTGGTATGCAGACCTAGTGGACATGTCATCCTTTCCACCATGGACTCTGCCTCTAAGACAGGACCTTCTGATACAAGGTCCTTTCAATCATCCAAATCTAATTTCTCTGAGACTGACTGCATGGAGATTGAACGCTTGATTCTATCAAAGCGTGGCTTCTCCGAGTCAGTCATTGATACCTTAATACAGGCACGAAAGCCTGTTACCAGGAAAATCTACCACAAGATATGGAGTAAATATCCTTATTGGTGTGAATCCAAGAATTACTCATGGAGTAAGGTTAGGATTCCTAGAATATTGTCTTTTCTCCAAGAGGGCTTAGACAAAGGATTATCAGCTAGGTCCTTAAAGGGACAGATTTCTGCTCTGTCTATTCTTTTGCACAAGCGTCTGGCAGAGGTTCCAGACGTTCAGGCATTTTGCCAGGATTTGGTTAGAATTAAGCCTGTGTTTAAACCTGTTGCTCCTCCGTGGAGCTTAAACTTGGTTCTTAAAGTTCTTCAAGGAGTTCCGTTTGAACCCCTTCATTCCATTGATATTAAACTTTTATCTTGGAAAGTTCTGTTTTTGATGGCTATTTCCTCGGCTCGGAGAGTCTCTGAGCTATCTGCCTTACAATGTGATTCTCCTTATCTGATTTTTCATGCAGATAAGGTAGTTCTGCATACCAAACCTGGGTTTTTACCTAAGGTGGTTTCTAACAAGAATATCAATCAAGAGATTGTTGTTCCATCATTGTGTCCTAATCCTTCTTCAAAGAAGGAACGTCTTTTACATAATCTGGACGTAGTCCGTGCCTTGAAGTTTTACTTACAAGCTACTAAGGATTTTCGTCAAACATCTTCCCTGTTTGTCGTTTACTCTGGACAGAGGAGAGGTAAAAAAGCTTCGGCAACCTCTCTGTCCTTTTGGTTTCGGAGCGTAATATGCCTAGCCTATGAGACTGCTGGACAGCAGCTCCCTGAAAGGATTACAGCTCATTCTACTAGAGCTGTGGCTTCCACCTGGGCCTTCAAAAATGAGGCCTCTGTTGAACAGATTTGCAAGGCTGCGACTTGGTCTTCGCTTCACACTTTTTCAAAATTTTACGAATTTGATACTTTTGCTTCTTCGGAGGCTGTTTTTGGGAGAAAGGTTCTTCGGGCAGTGGTTCCTTCCGCTTAATCCTACCTTGTCCCTCCCATCATCCGTGTACTTTAGCTTTGGTATTGGTATCCCACAAGTAATGGATGATCCGTGGACTGGATACACTTAACAAGAGAAAACATAATTTATGCTTATCTGATAAATTTATTTCTCTTGTAGTGTATCCAGTCCACGGCCCGCCCTGTCCTTTTAAGGCAGGTCTAAATTTTAATTAAACTGCAGTCACCACTGCACCCTATGGTTTCTCCTTTCTCTGTTTGTTTTCGGTCGAATGACTGGATATGACAGTTAGGGGAGGAGCTATATAGCAGCTCTGCTGTGGGTGATCCTCTTGCAACTTCCTGTTGGGAAGGAGAATATCCCACAAGTAATGGATGATCCGTGGATTGGATACACTACAAGAGAAATAAATTTATCAGATAAGCATAAATTATGTTTTTTTGCCTAGAAACAGTTTCCTGAGGCTTTCCACTGTTATAGTATAAAAGTTACAGTTGGTGCAGTTAAAATTACAAACTGTGACATTCAGCTTCCCTCAGCAGTCCCCTGCATGCTATAGGACATCTCTGAAGGGCTCAAAAGGCTTCAAAAGTAGGAGCTCAGTTGTTATGACTTTTTAAAAAACATATTTTTCGTTTTGTTAATCTGTTTTTTGTATTAAGGGGTTAAACATCCATTTGCAAGTGGGTGCAATGCTCTGCTAACTTGTTACATACACTGTAAAAATGTTGTTAGTTTAACTGCCTTTTTTCACTGTTATTTCAAATTTTGGCAAAATTTGTTTCTCTTAAAGGCACAGTAACGTTTTTTTATATTGCTTGTTAACGTGATTTAAAGTGTTTTCCATGCTTGCATAGAGGAAACTCCTTGTTCATTATGTTTAAAAGCCATGGTGGAACCCCATAGGAGAATGTGTACTAAATGTATTGATTTCACTTTAAACAATAAAGATCAACTGTTATCTTTAAAATAATTATCACCAGAGGATTCTGACGAGGGGCAAGTTATGCCGACTAACTCTCCCCACGTGTCGGACCCTTTGACTCCCGCTCAAGGGACTCACGCTAAAATGGCGCCAAGTACATCAAAGATGCCCATAGCGATTACTTTGCAGGACATGGCGGCAATCATGGATAATAACCTGTCAGCGGTATTAGCCAGACTGCCTGAATTCAGAGGAAAGCGCGATAGCTCTGGGGTTAGACGTAATACAGAGCGTGCAGATGTTTTAAGGCCCATGTCTGATACTGCATCACAATATGCAGAAGCTGAGGAAGAGCTTCAGTCTGTGGGTGACGTCTCTGACTCGGGGAAACCTGATTCAGATACGTCTACTTTTAAATTTAAGCTTCAGAACCTCCGGTTGTTGCTTGGAGAGGTTTTAGCTGCTCTGAATGACTGTGACACAATTGCAGTGCCAGAGAAATTGTGTAGACTGGATAAATACTACGCGGTGCCGGTGTGTACTGACGTTTTTCCAATACCTAAATGGTTTACAGAAATTATTACTAAGGAGTGGGACAGACCCGGTGTGCCGTTTTCCCCCCCTCCTATTTTTAGAAAAATGTTTCCAATAGACGCCACCACACGGGACTTATGGCAGACGGTCCCTAAGGTGGAGGGAGCAGTTTCTACTTTAGCAAAGCGTACCACTATCCCTGTTGAGGACAGTTGTGCTTTTTCAGATCCAATGGATAAAAAATTAGGTTACCTTAAGAAAATGTTTATTTAACAAGGTTTTATCCTGCAGCCCCTTGCATGCATTGCTCCTGTCACTGCTGCTGCGGCGTTCTGGTTTGAGTCTCTGGAAGAGGCCTTTCAGACAGCTACTCCATTGACTGAAATACTTGACAAGCTTAGAACACTTAAGCTAGCTAATTCTTTTGTTTCTGATGCCATTGTTCATTTGACTAAACTAACGGCTAGGAATTCTGGATTCGCCATCCAGGCGCGTAGGGCGCTATGGCTTAAATCTTGGTCAGCTGACGTGACTTCAAAGTCTAAATTACTTAACATTCCCTTTAAGGGGCAGACCCTATTCGGGCCTGGTTTGAAGGAAATTATTGCTGACATTACTGGAGATAAGGGTCATACCCTTCCTCAGGACAGGGCGGCCAAATCAAGGTCCAAACAGTCTAATTTTCGTGCCTTTCAAAACTTCAAGGCAGGTGCAGCATCAACTTCCTCTGCTACAAAACAAGAGGGAACTTTTGTGCAATCCAAGCCGGCCTGGAAATCTAACCAGGCCTGGAGCAAAGGCAAGCAGGCCAGAAAGCCTGCTGCTGCCTCTAAGACAGCATGAAGGAACGGCCCCCTATCCGGCAACGGATCTAGTAGGGGGCAGACTTTCTCTCTTCGCCCAGGCGTGGGCAAGAGATGTTCAGGATCCCTGGGCGTTGGAGATCATATCTCAGGGATATCTTCTGGACTTCAAAGCTTCCCCACACAAGGGAGATTTCACCTTTCAAGATTATCTGTAAACCAGATAAAGAAAGAGGCATTCTTATGCTGTGTGCAAGACCTCCTAATAATGGGAGTGATCCATCCAGTTCCACAGATGGAACAAGGACAGGGATTTTATTCAAATCTGTTTGTGGTTCCCAAAAAAGAGGGAACCTTAAGACCAATTTTGGATCTAAAGATCTTAAACAAATTCCTCAGAGTTCCATCGTTCAAAATGGAAACTATTTGGACAATCCTACCTATGATCCAGGAGGGTCAGTACATGACCACAGTGGATTTGAAGGATGCTTACCTTCACATACCGATTCACAAAGATCATCATCGGTTCCTAAGGTTTGCCTTTCTAGACAGGCATTACCAGTTTGTGGCTCTTCCTTTGGGTTAGCTACAGCCCCAAGAATTATTACAATGGTTCTGGGGTCTCTTCTGGCGGTCCTAAGACCACGGGGCATAGCAGTGGCCCCTTATCTAGATGACATCCTGATACAGGCGTCAAACTTCCAAATTGCCAAATCTCATACGGACATAGTGTTGGCATTTCTGAGGTCGCATGGGTGGAAAGTGAACGAGGGAAAGAGTTCTCTATCACCCCTCACAAGGGTTTCCTTCCTAGGAACTCTGATAGAATCTGTAGAAATGAAAATTTACCTGAAGGAGTCCAGGTGTTCTTCACTACATTCCGCGCCCTTCGGTGGCTCAGTGCATGGAAGTGATCGGCTTAGTGGTAGCGGAGATGGACATAGTGCCATTTGCGCGCCTACATCTCAGACCGCTGCAATTATGCATGCTCAGTCAGTGGAATGGGGATTACACAGATTTGTCCCCTCTGCTAAATCTGGATCAAGAGACTAGAGATTCTCTTCTCTGGTGGCTATCTCGGGTCCATCTGTCCAAAGGTATGACCTTTCGCAGGCCAGATTGGACAATTGTAACAACAGATGCCAGCCTTCTAGGTTGGGGTGCAGTCTGGAATTCCCTGAAGGCTCAGGGATCGTGGACTCAGGAGGAGAAACTCCTCCCAATAAATATTCTTCTAGCTTGGCCTCAGTTAGCAACCCTGAGGTTCATCATCAGATTTCAGTCGGACAACATCACGACTGTGGCTTACATCAACCATCAAGGGGGGACCAGGAGCTCCCTAGTGATGTTAGAAGTCTCCAAGATAATTCGCTGGGCAGAGACTCACTCTTGCCATCTATCAGCGATCCATATCCCAGGTGTAGAGAACTGGGAGGCGGATATTCTAAGTCGTCAGACTTTTCATCCTGGGGAGTGGGAACTCCATCCGGAGGTGTTTGCTCAATTGGTTCATCGTTGGGGCACACCAGAATTGGATCTCATGGCGTCTCGCCAGAACGCCAAGCTTCTTTGTTACGGATCCAGGTCCAGGGACCCAGAAGCGACGCTGATAGATGCTCTAGCAGCACCGTGGTTCTTCAACCTGGCTTATGTGTTTCCACCGTTTCCTCTGCTCCCTCGACTGATTGCCAAAATCAAACAGGAGAGAGCATCGATGATCTTGATCGCGCCTGCGTGGCCACGCAGGACCTGGTATGCAGACCTGGTGGACATGTCATCCTTTCCACCTTGGCCTCTGCCTCTGAGACAAGACCTTCTACTACAAAGTCCTTTCAATCATCCAAATCTAATTTCTCTGAGACTGACTGCCTGGAGATTGAACCCTTGATTTTATCAAGGCGTGGCTTCTCCGAGTCAGTCATTGATACCTTAATACAGGCACGAAAGCCTGTAACCAGGAAAATCTACCATAAGATATGGCGCAAATATCTTCATTAGTGTGAATCCAAGAATTACTCATGGAGTAAGGTTAGGATTCCTAGGATATTGTCCTTTCTCCAAGAGGGTTTGGATAAAGGATTATCAGCTAGTTCTTTAAAGGGACAGATTTCTGCTCTGTCTATCCTTTTGCACAAGCGTCTGGCAGAGGTTCCAGACGTCCAGGCATTTTGTCAGGCTTTGGTTAGAATTAAGCCTGTGTTTAAACCTGTTGCTCCTCCATGGAGCTTAAACTTGGTTCTTAAGGTTCTTCATGGAGTTCCGTTTGAACCCCTTCATTCCATTGATATCAAACTTTTATCTTGGAAAGTTCTGTTTTTGATGGCTATTTCCTCGGCTCGTAGAGTCTCTGAGTTATCAGCTTTACAATGTGATTCTCCTTATCTGATTTTCCATACGGATAAAGTAGTTCTGCGTACAAAACCTGGTTTTTTACCTAAGGTAGTTTCCAACAAGAATATCAATCAAGAGATTGTTGTTCCATCATTGTGTCCTAATCCTTCTTCAAAGAAGGAACGTCTTTTACATAATTTGGACGTAGTCCGTGCTTTAAAGTTTTACTTACAAGCGACTAAAGATTTTCGTCAAACATCTTCCCTGTTTGTTGTTTACTCTGGACAGAGGAGAGGTCAAAAGGCTTCGGCAACCTCTCTTTCTTTTTGGCTTCGGTGCGTAATACGCTTAGCCTATGAGACTGCTGGACAGCAGCCCCCTGAAAGGATTACAGCTCATTCTACTAGAGCTGTGGCTTCCACCTGGGCCTTTAAAAATGAGGCTTCTGTTGAACAGATTTGCAAAGCGGCGACTTGGTCTTCGCTTCATACCTTTTCAAAATTTTACAAATTTGATACTTTTGCTTCTTCGGAGGCTATTTTTGGGAGAAAGGTTCTACAGGCAGTGGTCCCTTCTGTTTAAGTACCTGCCTTGTCCCTCCCTTCATCTGTGTACTTTAGCTTTGGTATTGGTATCCCACAAGTAATGGATGATCCGTGGACTGGATACACCTAACAAGAGAAAACATAATTTATGCTTACCTGATAAATTTATTTCTCTTGTGGTGTATCCAGTCCGCGGCCCGCCCTGTCCTTTTAAGGCAGGTCTAAATTTTAAACTACAGTCACCACTGCACCCTATGGTTTCTCCTTTCTCAGCTAGTTTCGGTTGAATGACTGGATATGGCAGTTAGGGGAGGAGCTATAAAGCAGCTCTGCTGTGGGCGATCCTCTTGCAACTTCCTGTTGGGAAGGAGAATATCCCACAAGTAATGGATGATCCGTGGACTGGATACACCACAAGAGAAATAAATTTATCAGGTAAGCATAAATTATGTTTTCTCTGCGACTGACTGCTTGGAGATTGAACGCTTGATTTTATCAAAACGTGGGTTCTCCGAGTCGGTCATTGATACCTTAATTCAGGCTTGAAAACCTGTCACCAGGAAAATCTATCATAAGATATGGTGTAAATATCTTCATTGGTGTGAATCCAAGGGTTACTCATGGAGTAAAGTCAGGATTCCTAGGATATTACCCTTTCTCCAAGAAGGATTGGAGAAGGGATTGTCAGCTAGTTCCTTAAAGGGACAGATTTCTTCTCTGTCTATTCTTCTGCACAAGCGTCTGGAAGATGTTTCAGACGTTCAAGCGTTTTGTCAGGCTTTAGTTAGAATCAAGCCTGTGTTTAAACCTGTTGCTCCACCATGGAGTTTAAATTTAGTTCTTAAAGTTCTTCAAGGGGTTCCGTTTGAACCTCTGCATTCCATAGATATCAAGCTTTTATCTTGGAAAGTTCTGTTTTTGGTAGCTATCTCTTCAGCTCGAAGAGTTTCAGAGTTATCTGCCTTGCAGTCTGATCTTCCATGCAGATAAGGTAGTTTTGCGTACCAAACCTGGGTTTCTTCCTAAGGTGGTATCTAATAAGAATATCAATCAGGAGATTGTTGTTCCGTCACTGTGTCCTAATCCTTCTTCAAAGAAGGAACGTCTATTACACAATCTTGACGTGGTTCGTGCTTTAAATTTTTATTTACAAGCTACTAAGGATTTTCGTCAAACATCTGCATTGTTTGTTGTCTACTCTGGACAGAGTAGAGGCCAAAAGGCTTCGGCAGCTTCCCTTTCTTTTTGGCTGAGAAGCATAATCCGTTTAGCTTATGAGACTGCTGGCCAGCAGCCTCCTGAAAGAATTACAGCTCATTCCACTAGAGCGGTAGCTTCCACATGGGCTTTTAAAAATGAGGCCTCTGTTGAACAGATTTGTAAGGCGTTGACTTGGTCTTCGCTTCATACTTTTTGTAAATTCTACAAATTTGATACTTTTGCTTCCTCGGAGGCTATTTTTGGTAGAAAGGTCTTGCAGGCAGTGGTGCCTTCCGTTTAAGTTCCTGCCTTGTCCCTCCCTTCATCCGTGTCCTAAAGCTTTGGTATTGGTATCCCACAAGTAATGGATGAACCCGTGGACTGGATACACCTTACAAGAGAAAACAAAATTTATGCTTACCTGATAAATTTCTTTCTCTTTTGGTGTATCCAGTCCACGGCCCGCCCTGTCACTTTAAGGCAGGTGTTTTTTATTTTTAAACTACAGTCACCACTGCACCCTATAGTTTCTCCTTTTTCTTGCTTGTCTTCGGTCTCTCTTGATACTTCCTTTCTTGTTGAGAGCTGCAAGAGAATGACTGGGGGTGGCAGTTAGGGGAGGAGCTATATAGACAGCTCTGCTGTGGGTGTCCTCTTGCAACTTCCTGTTGGGAAGGAGAATATCCCACAAGTAATGGATGAACCCGTGGACTGGATACACCACAAGAGAAAGAAATTTATCAGGTAAATTTTGTTTTTGTACACTGAAGGTTCAGTCTACATAAAACCAAGGGAAAATCTGATCAAAATGTAATAAAAAAGCTCACATGTAACTTTTTAAAACAGATTGCTGTTCTATGTCTTGTCACCTAACAAATAGATTGAGTGGAGTTTCTGATTATATCCTCCTGCAGAATTTGTCTAATAACTTTACTAACTTCACAGTGCAAGAGCCAGAAACTACTCTCATGCTAATGTTTTATCTTAAAGGGGTAGTGTACTTGATTTTTTGTATTGTTTATAAAGATAAAGAACTCTTTTACTACTCACTCCCTAGCTTTGCACAACCAACAAGGTTATATAAATATACTTAATAACCTCTAAGGTTGCCTGTTTCTAAGCCCCTCCAGGCCACCTTTTATCTCAGTTCTTTTTATTAGCTTTTTAAATTGTGAACACCAGACAGACAGGCATGATTGTAAAAAGCACTGAGATGAGGGGCAGTCTGCAGAGTCTTAGATACAAGGTAATCACAGAGGTAAAAAGTATATTAATATAACAGTGTTGGTTATGCAAAACTGGGGAATGCAAAACAGCTGTCTGTGAGTGGACTCTCTGGCACTGCAAAGTATGTGGGAAATCGAAATTCCCTAATTTGTCTGGATATGTAAATGAGGTCTATTTTTTTTTTTTTTTTACAATATTAACCATATTTGAGGTAACCACAGTTATAAATGTATTTCTGTAAGGTAGGTATGTTTGTTTGTGTGTATACCTATATATATATATATATAACTGAGTATTTTTTTTTATAGCTTATACGGCGAGGTGATACTATCCATGCCCAGAAGGAAGACCTCTCTCGTCAACCGAAGGTAGCCTCTCTTTTGGATGTCGTCATCGACCTGGAGTTACAGCACAAGTACAGCAGTATCTGCCTAGTTCCAGTGGAGCAGGAGGTAGGATAAATGTGCTTTTCCTAAGTTCATCAAGGTACTCAAGATGTTTCTATTAATAATTTTGACTGTCTTGTACCGTGTTCCCAGCATTTCTGTAGATATTAATCTCCATACCTGTTATTGCCATTTTATAACACCAATCTCCAGGGTCCAATATGGTTGTCTTACTCTTAAATTTAATAACCTAATCCAGCATTATTCTTCACCTTGTCCTGTGTCTCATGTCATGGAGCATTTCACTGCTTTCTGAACATGTCACAGTTTTTATACAGAATATTCTGGAGCGCCACTATTTTGCCTCTATGGGGTCGATTTATCAACCCGTAAATGCATCTGTTTTCACGTGAGCCTTAAGACCGCTGCTCCTTAACTCGTCCGCCACCTCTGAGGCGGCAGACAGCAATTAGTCAGATCAGATACTATCGGGTTGATTAACACACCCTGCTAGCAGCCGATTGGCCGCGAATGTGCAGGGGCGGCATTGCACAAGCATTTTACAAGAAATGCTTGTGCAATGATAAATACCAACAGCGTATGCTGTCAGAACTTATCGATGTGCGGCAAACATGGTCCGCTACAGCAGATCATGTCCACTCGCACTATGCTAAATCGGCCCCTAAGTATGAATATACTAATCTGACGATATATCTTTAAAAACATAAATTATGCTTACCAGATAATTTCCTTTCCATCTGTATGAGGAGAGCTTCATTCATTACTTGTTGGAATACAGAACCTGGCCACCAGGAGGAGGCAAAGACACCACAGCCAAAGGCTTAAATACCTCCTCCACTTCCCTCATCCCCCAGTCATTCTGCCGAGGGAACAAGGAACAGTAGGAGAAATATCAGGGTATAAAAAGGTGCCAGATGAACAAAAAAATTAATTTAGGTCTGCCCAATGGAGAAAACGGGCGGGAGCCGTGGACTCTCCTCATACAGTTGGAAAGGAAATTATCTGGTAAGCATAATTTATGTTTTTCATCTTAAAATGAGGAGAGTCCATTGCTTCATTCCTTATTTGTGGGAAACATATACCAAAGCTCTAGAGGACACTGAATGAAAACGGGAGGGTAAAAAAGAGACGGACCCTATTCTGAGGGTACCACAGCCTGTAAAACCTTTCTCCCAAAAGCTGTTTCAGCTGAAGCAAAAACGTCAAATTTGTAAAATTTTGCAAAAGTAAGCCGCCCTAAAATGGAGGCCTCATTTTTGAAGGCCCAAGAAGAAGCCACAGCTCTAGTTGAATGAGCCGTAATCCTCTGAGGAGGCTTATGTCCCGCTGTTTTATATGCTAAGCGGATGATGCTCCTCAACCAAAAAGATAGGGAAGTGGAAGAAGCCTTCTGCCCTCTGCGCTTCCCAGAATAGACAACAAACAATGCCGAAGTCTGTCTAAAATCTCTCGTAACCTGAAGATACAATTTCAAAGCCTGAACCACATCCAAATTATGAAGTTGGTAAGGAGGTTCACATTGCAAGGCCGCCAACTCAGAGACTCTGCGTGATGAACCAATGGCCAATAGAAAAAGAACCTTCCAAGAAAGTAACTTAATGTCAAGCAAATGCATGGGCTCAAATGGAGCCCTCTGCAAAATCTTAAGAACCAAATTTAAACTCCAAGGAGGAGCGGAATGTCTAAACACAGGCCTGATTCTAGACAGAGCCTGAACAAAAGATTGAATATCAGGAAGTTCAGAGAGCATCTTATGTAATAACACCGATAGAGCAGAAATCTGTCCCTTTAAGGAACTAGCAGCAAGTCCCTTCTCCAAACCGTCTTGAACTCCAAACCGTCTTGAAGAAAGGACAGAATCCTGGATACCCTGACCTTATGCCAGGGGAATCCATGTTCTTTACACCAGAATAAGTAGGTCCTCCACACCTTATGGTAGATGCGACCGGTGACCGTCTTTCTAGCTTGAATGAGAGTATCAATCACTCTCTCAGAAAAACCTTTCTTGGCTAGGACTAAACGTTCAATATTCAGCCTTAATGAATCTAGATTTTGGTGAACAAAAGGACCCTAATACAGCAGATCCCTGCGACAGGGTAACCTCCATGGAGGAGATGTTGGCATCCCCACCAGGTCTGTAAACCACATCCTGCGCAGCCACACAGGAGCAATTATAATAGTCGAAACTTGCTCCTGCTTGATGCGGGCCTGGATGAAACGATTTTCTGCTGAGAAAGTCCGCTTCCCAGTTGTCCACACCCGGAATTTAGATCGCTGACAGCAAGCAGTTGTGGGCCTCTGCCCAATCCAGAATCCAAGATACTTCCTTCATGGCTAGGGAGCTTTTCGTTCCCCCCTGATGCTTGATGTAGGCCACCGAGGTAATGTCCCATTGGAATCTGATAAACTGGGACAAACCCAGAAGAGGCCAAGCCCTTAGAGCGTTGAAGATCGCTCGAAGTTCCAGAATGTTGATCGGGAGAAGAGATTCCTCCTGAGACCACTGGCCCTGTGCCTTTCTGGCATCCCAAAAGGCTCCCCATCCTGATAGACTAGCATCCGTAGTCACAATCTCCCAGGATGGTCTCAAGAAGGATGTCCCTTGGACAGAGCCACCAAGAGAACGATTCTCTCGATCGGCTGTCCAGAGAAATCTGTTGGGATAGATACGCATGATCGCCGTTCCATTGCCGCAGCATGCACAGCAGCAGGGGTCTGAGATGGAACCTGGCAAATGGGATGATATCTATGCTGGACACCATGAGCCCAATCACCTCAATACACCAGGCCACAGATGGCCTTAAGGAGGTCTGGAGGACAAGACAACTGGAAGTAATTTTGCAACGTCTCTGGTCGGTAAGAAATATCTTCATGGATACGGAATTTATTATCGTGCCCAGGAATTCCACTCTGGTACTGGGAACAAGAGAACTCTTTCCTAAGTTTATCTTCCTTCCAAGAGATTGAAGAAGAAGAGCTCTTGAATGGTCTTCTGCCAGTCGGCAGGACGGAGCTTGGACCAGAATGTCATCCAAATAAGGTGCTACTGCAATGCCTCTGGATCTCGCCACCACAAGCAGAGCCCCCAGAATCTTTGTAAAGACTCTTGGAGCAGTATCCAGACCAGAGGGAAGAGCTACAAACTGGAAGTGCTGATCCAGAAAAGCTTAAGAACTTGAAGTGATCCTTGTGTATTGGAACATGAAGGTAAGTATCCTTCAAGTCTATCATGGTCATGAACTGTCCCTCTTGAACTAAGGGCAGAATAGACCTTATCATTTCCATCTTGAATGATGGCACAAACAGAAACTTGTTTAAGCACTTTAGGTCTAGAATCGGGTGAAACATACCTTCCTTCTTTGGGATCACAAAAAGGTTTGATAGTATCCCAGACCTCTCTCTGCTAGAGGTACTGGCACAATGACTCCTAGAAATGCGCCTTGTTTTTCTGGTCTTGAAGACAGGTTTGGCAAGAGGAATCTTGTCAATCCTGTAACCCTGGGCAACGACATCCAGAACCATAAGGGTCTTGCACGTCTCCCAGCCAAGCCTCCACAAAGAGAGATAGTCTGCCCCCATACGATCTGGTGATGGATCGGGGGCCGCCCCTTCATGATGATTTTGTCTCGGCAGGCTTCTTGTTTTGCTTGGATTTGTTCCAAGATTGAGCTGGTTTACAAGTTCCCTTGGACTTATCAGACTTTACGGAAAAGGCTGCTGACATTGGGATTTGTCCAAAAGAAATGGACGAAAATTAGGACCTTGTCCTTCAGCTTTATTTTTCTTATCCTGTGGTAAAAAGGCACCCTTGCCCCTAGTGACCGTGGATATGACCAAAAAGAACTTTTCCTTTAAATGGAAGGGAAAGTAATCTAGATTTGGAAGTCATGTCAGCCAACCAAGACTTCAATTATAGAGCCCTGCGGGCTAGAACAGAAAAGCCTGATGTCTTGGCATTCAAGCGAATAATCTGCATGTTTGCATCACAAATAAATGAATTAGCAACCCTCAAGGCTTTAATTCCTTCCTGGATCTCATCAAGGGGAGTTTCCACCTTGATCTTCTCCGACAGGGAGTCACACTAATAGGTAGCACATCCAGCCACCACAGCAACCGCCGCTGCCAGTTAGAGTACAAATCCTGTGTGCTGAAACATCTTTCTTAACAGAGTTTCTAGCTTCTTATCCATCGGCTCCTTAAATGACGAACTATCCTCAAGCGGGATAGTGGTGCGCTTAGCAAGCATGAAGATAACTCCATCCACTTTAGGGACAGACCCCCATAACTCTAATTGGCAGTCAGGGACCAGGAACAATTTCTTAAAGGAAGAAGAAGGGGAAAAAGAGGATCCCAGTCTTTCCCATTCATTCTTAATAATAATTACCATCTTACGGGATGCACCATGCTGTCCTCATAAACCTTATCAAGCTTAGGAATAGAAGGTACCTCTGGTAACTTGGGTTCCGGAACCTCTAACGTAGCCAACACTTCCTTCAACAGAAAGAGTATGTGCTCTATCCTAATTCTAAAGTCTGGTTCCTGGAGGCTTGTGTGAGTGTATTTGTGTATGTATGTTTTTATGTATGTGTATATGTTTGTGTGTGTGTGAATGTGTGTGTGTGTGTGTATATATATATATATATATATATATATATATATATACATATATATATATATATATATATATATATATATATATATATATATATATATATATATATATATATATATATATATATATATACATATACTGTATATGTGTGTTTGTGCTTGTTTGTGCAGATTAAGGGAATTCTAAAAAATATGCAATAAAAATAGTTCTCCCCTCTTCCTCTTATGAGGAAATCTAAAAATGTTAGTGGTCTGAGGGTAGCATTAAAGCTAAACATGTCCCTGTGATTACCTGTTATTAATGCTTAAAGGGCCACTGTAAGTAAATATTTTCTATGCCTGTTACTAACTAACTACCCCAAATACGCTTTTTATCAATAGCATTTCATTAACTTATCTCTACCGTATATCAGAAATCTTGTCTGCAATTTAATTGTTTTCCAAACCCACTCCGTGGGTATCCTTTGCTCTGTACCAATCCGTTTACAATACCTAGGTTTCAAAATGGCGCTTTAAACACAAAGTTATTGGTTTAAGTATTTTGAACATGCAGTGCTGAAAATAGTGGGCAGGATAACGTGACATCATCTGCAAATAAAAGATATAACTTTTAGAACGTTATGAAACTTTGTTTTGGAGAAAATATAGGTCAGTAGGTTTTAATTAATGTTTATTAACTTTAATATGTTAGTTGTTTAGCTTAAAAATTATAACAGAAAGTAATCCTTTAAGAACAAAGATATTTGAATGGAGTTTATCTAAATGCAATTTGAAGTTTACAGACCATACAAATGGGTATATTTATTTTGTACACTGCAAGTTCAGTCTACATAAAACCAAGGGAAAATCTGATAAAAATTTAATAAAAAAGCTCACATGTAACTTTTTAAAACAGATTGCTGTTCTATGTCTTGTCACCTAACAAATAGATTGAGTGGAGTTTCTGATTATATCCTCCTGCAGAATTTGTCTAATAACTTTACTAACTTCACAGTGCAAGAGCCAGAAAATACTCTCATGCTAATGTTTTATCTTAAAGGGGCGGTGTACTTGATTTTTTGTATTGTTTAAGAAGATAAAGAACTCCTTTACTACCCAATCCCTAACTTTGCACAGCCAACATGGTTATATAAATATACTTGATTACCTCTAAGGTTGCCTGTTTCTAAGCCCCTGCAGGCCACCTCTTATCTCAGTTCTTTTTATTAGCTTTTTAAATTGTGAACACCAGACAGACAGTGCTAGTTAATGTGTGCCATATAGATAATATTGTGCTCACTCCCAGGAACCAGCATGATTGTAAAAGGCACTGAGATGAGGGGCAGTCTGCAGAGACTTAGATACAAGGTAATCACAGACGTAAAAAGTATATTAATATAACAGTGTTAGTTATGCAAAACTGGGGAATGGCTGATAAAGAGATTATACTGTATATCTTTTAAAACTATAACCATTTTAAAGTAGACTGTCCCTTCAAGGACAAAACATCTGTCTGTGAGTGGACTCTCTGGCACTGCAAAATCTGTGGGAAATCGAAATTTGTCTGGATATGTAAATGAGGTCTATTTTTTTCTTTACAATATTAACCATATTTGAGGTAACCACTGTTATGAATGTATTTCTGTAAGGTAGGTATGTTTGTTTGTGTGTATACCTCTATATATATATAACTGAGTAATTTTATTTTATAAAGAAAAATATAGGAGCGCCAGACGGTTTAAGGTTACTAATAGGCTAAATGGTGTTTAAGAAACCAATGGACAAAAAAAGGATATAAGTAAATAATAAAACTGTGATTAAATCTAAAACCAAGTATTTAATAAATGATCTAAAACAGGCTAATAACAGATCAATAGAACTATCACATAAGTGAAGCGTAAGTAACACATGCATACAAGATTATGCTAATAACCACCTACTCAAGGTGTAAAGAGCATTGACCAATTGGGCAGTGTTAAAAGTTAAAGAATGCTAAAATGATACAAGTGTATAATTAAAGTGTACATAGAAATGAACAGTAGACTCCCTACTGGGGCAGGTGAGCCAAATCAAAAAGTGAAATGGGAGGATGGTACACGTGTACAAAAATGAAAAATAATAGTAATAGAGTCAGTCAAGTGGCAAAAAGGGCCATTTCGGGTAATGAAAAATAGTCCTAAATAAAGTCCTAAATAATGTCCTGGAGAGCGACTAAAAAAAGAATTCTAATACAAGATCCCAGGAAATACTGAAAACAATGTGAGGTGTGGAACTTGGTAATCCGTGGCCTTCAGTGTAAAGATTCGTGGCCTTCAGTTTAAAGATTACCTGTAAAAGGAAATAAAATACAAATGCAAAAACAGCTACACAAAAAGAGTCCAATAAGAAATAGACTCACCAGGGAAGAATAAAAGCCTCCTTATTTCACTTTACACTGAAGGCCATGGATCACCAAGATCCACACCTCACATTGTTTTCAGCATTACCTGGGATCTTGTATTAGAATTCTTTTTTTGGTCGCTCTCCAGGACATTATTTAGGACTATTTTTCATTACCCGAATTGGCCCTTTTTGCCACTTGACTGACTCTATTATTATTATTTTTATTTTTCATTTTTGTACACGTGTACCATCCTCCCATTTCACTTTTTGATTTGGCTCACCTGCCCCAGTAGGGAGTCTACTGTTCATTTTTATGTACACTTTAATTATGCACTTGTATTGTTTTAGCATTGTTTAACGTTTAACACTGCCCAATTGGTCAATGCTCTTTACACCTTTTGAATAGGATTAGCATAATCTTGTATGCATGTGTTACTTATGCTTCTCTTATGTGATCAGTTCTATTGATCTGTTATTAGCCTGTTTTAGATCATTTATTAAATACTTGGTTTTAGATTTAATCACAGTTTTATTATTTACCTATATCCTTTTTTGTCCATTGGTTTCTTAAACACCATTTAGCCTATTAGTAACCTTAAACCGTCTGGCGCTCCTATATTTTTCTTTATCTCATTCACTTTGTTGGGTCCTGTTGTTAGGAGGTCCCTTTATAGTGAGCTTGGTTCCACATTCCGGGCGCAGTCCTTCACCACTGTCATATTTAATTTTATTTTATAGCTTATAAGGCGAGATGATACTATCCATGCCCAGAAGGAAGACCTCTCTCGTTGTCAACCAAAGGCAGCCTCTCTTTTGGATGTCGTCATCGACCTGGAGCTACAGCACAAGGACAACAGTGTCTGCTTAGTTCCAGTGGAGCAGGAGGTAGGATAAATGTGCTTTTCCTAAGTTCATCATGGTACTCAAGATGTTTCTATTAATATTTTTGACTATCTTGTACCCTGTTCCCTGCATTTCTGTAGATGTTAATCTCCTTACCTGTTATTGCCATTTTATAACACCAATCTCCAGGGTCCAATATGGTTATCTTACTCCTAAATTTAATAGCCTAATCCAGCATTATTCTTTCTGAGCATGTCACAGATTTTATACAGAACATTCTTTCTTACTGAAAGGTTCCTAAAGTCTCAACACAAAGAGATGTTACTATACTATTCTACTGGAGCGTCACTATTTTGCCTCTATGGGGTCGATTTATAACCCTTTAATGCATCTGTTTCCGTGCGAGCCTTCAGGCTCACCGGAAGCAAGAGTTAAGAGGCAGCGGTCTTAAGACCGCTGCTCCTTAACTCGTCCGCTACCTCTGTAGCGGCAGACAGCAATCAGACTGATCAGATTATTATTATACTTTATTTATGAAGCACCAACATATTCTGCAGCGCTGTCCATGGATACAATTAATTTAAATAAAACAATATAAGACTTGTAAGAGACAGGACAAAATTTACAAACACATACAGGAGGGATTGAGGGCCCTATTCCCGTGAGAACTTACAATCTAGAAGGGTAGGAGGTTGAGAAACAGGAGGTGAGGACTGCAAGATTGAGAAAGATGTTAATACAGAGTTAGATGAGGGAAATGTTAGGTAAGTGAAATTAATTTATTATTGAGTTGGGTGGTAGGCTTCCCTGAGCAGAAAAGTCTTCGGGTTGATTAACACCCCCTGCTAGAGGCCGATTGACCGCGAATGTGCAGGGGGTGGCAATGCACAAGCTTCACAAGAAATGCTTGTGCACTGATAAATACCAACAGCGTATGCTGTCGGCATTTATCGATGTGTGGCGAACATGATCCGCTACAGCGGATCATGTCTGCTCGCACTATGATAAATCGGCCCCTATGTATGAATATAAAAAATATATAGTGTGTAATTGTTTCTAAAAGACTAATCTGACGATATATGTTTAAAATACAGTTTACGTTTCCTGATACAAAAAACAAACTATTTCAAGATCCTTTCCATAAAATTATAAATCTCAAATCAAAGGATATCGGTATACATTAATATTGTATCAATCCATTTATGTTGCTGTGTCTGTTATGTGTGCTATTTAGGTGTTCACAATTCCTTATAGGTACTGATGCAGTGTCCGTAAAACCAAACAGTTAACTCCTTCTGCAATAAATACAGAACACAGTGGGCAAAAAACACCTAACATCTAAGCGTAGTATCATAGTATTTGGCCATTTAATAACATTTTACAGAAGATGCACTCACACAAACAAACCTCAAACATATGAGTTATGTAGATTGCACATGTATTAAAAAACGTCCCTCAAAGCTCCTCTGACTTTTCCGGTGTGTTTCTTGTCTCATGTCAGTTGGTAGCCCTCTGGTAACGCTTCACAACCTCTCCGGTATAGGGCTTTATACGGGTGCCCCTGGGGACAATTGCCAGGATGCGATATACTTGATATAGCTCACTAATGAGGTCAGCTGTGTCTGCTAAAGTCGACTCTCAGACACACTATCCTACAAACACCCAGATAGAGCCGTGTACTGGAAAGGTGGTGAAGCAGTACCGGAGGGCTACAAAATGGTCCAAATACTCTGATACTACACTTAGATTGGTGTTTTTCACGCTCTGTGTTTGTTCTGTGTTTATTGCAGAAGGAGTTAAGCACAAGGAGATGTTAACAGAGCACTATCAAGATATGGCCTAGGATTTCAGTCTCAAAGCTTGCTTGAAAACCATTAACCCCCTTACTTAACTTTGTTACAAAAGTCCTTCAGAACCATATACACTGTGCGGGTATTTCTCTTGTTAAGTGTATCCAGTCCACGGATCATCCATTACTTATGGGATAAGTACAGGTACAGCCCTGCTGTGCACACAAGTCACATGGCCACAGTTTTGGTATAAATACAGCAGAACAACCTTCCTACTGTCAGTTAAGCGTACAAACCGAATAGACAATGGGGAAGAGCTGTGACCTAATGGACTTTGAAATTGACATGATAGTAGGTGCAAGATGTGTTGATCAAAGAATATCTGAATGGCATGAACTTTTCATGTACCACAGTTTCAAGGGTGTATCAAAATGGTGCAATGAAAAAAAAATCCAGTCAGCAGCAGTCCTGTGGAGGAAAAACACTTGTTGATGAGAGAGGTCAGGGAGGATGGCTAGACTTGTGCTAGCAACCAGACAGGTCACAATTTTGCAAATCACATCTGAATTCAACCTTGGTGCGGAGAAAAAGATATTGCAACGCACAACTAGGTGAAACCTTGTTGGGGATGGGCTACAACAGCTGGCGGCCACAGTGTGTGCTGTTGTTAGCAGAGAAGAACAAGAGAGCACGCCTTCTGTAGGCACAACAACACCAGCTCTGGACCATTGAAGACTGGAAGAAGGTCGCTTGGTCTGACGAGTCTTAGTCCAAGTGCATGTTGTTGATGGCAGGCTCCAAATTTGGCAAAAACAGCATGAATTAATGGACTCATCATGTCTGATAAAAATTGTGCAAGGTGGTGGGGGTGGTGTTATGGTGTTGTGAATATCTTCCTGGCACACATTGGGTCCATTGATACCCCTAGATTCACATCTGAATGCCACAGTGTATGGAAACATTGTTGCTGACCAGGTGCATCCGTTCATGTTGAAATTTTATCTATAGGCAGATGGTTGTTTCCAGCAAGATAATGCGCAGCTGCACATAGCCAACATCACCATGGGATAGTTCCTGGAACATTACTATGACTTTTCTTTGCTGCAGTGGCCCGCTCAGTCCCAGGATCTCAATTGTATTGAACATCTGTAGCTGAAAAGGTCTATTTGCTGCAGGCCTGCAACTCTATCGAATCTCCAGGAGTTGTATGACACACTCATGTCCGCATGGTACACAATACCTCCACAACATTTTCAGCATCTTGTTTAATCCATGCCTAGACAAATTCAGGCTGTTTTGAAGGCTAAAGGAGGCTCAACACGTTACTAGGTAGCTGTACCTAATAAAGTGGCCGCACAGTGTATGTCATTTAGGATGCCAAGGTGCATGTTATTTGGTTTATAGCTACTCAGGAGGAGATATACCTTGGTATGTAGACTGATGAGGGGTATTTGGTTTAGAAAACTACCAGGCCCGAGTATGGTCCAGTAGTTTCATAGTGGTACCTGGAATCACTTTACTGATGCTCAAAGAGTTTTCAGCAAAATTGACCATGTTTCTTTTTATGGTTCTTGTCCAATATATATCTGATAGGGATACAGGCAGTACTGCTAATGGTAACAGTAACAGAGAGTCAAATACTTAAGGCAATTAAAATGTATTCTATGGGAAGGCCATGACAACCTCTAATAAGGGTTGTAGGAAACAGAATAAGTTAATTATGTAATAGGGCAGTCAAATCCTCATGTAAGCATTTCAAACCAGACCATCTTTTTACAGCATTGCAAGTGAAGCGCAAACGTTTGCAAGCAAGCGTTATCAGGTTTTAACTATCATTGGTGCGCATGTTAAATTGCGCTTGTATTACAAGTGTAAAGCAAATGATTACCGCAACTTCAGAGCTCTGAATAACTGTTTTTCACAAAACACCTCAAAAATACATTACAAAGTACAGTTACACTCATAATAACACTATCTAATAAAAAATATTTAAAAAAAATATTGCACACAAAAGTTATAAAGGCTCAAAGATATGAGATCTCAGGAGTCAGAGAGAAAAAAGGCAGACAAAGGGCTTTAAACTGAGATACATACATATCTTGTAGTAGTTATATTTGTATTTACTCGGAATGACTATTTGTGCATCTGATGGGCTGATAATCTTTTTCTATGTTCTTTATTCTTTTTCTTAGATACGATCTTCCAGCTTCATATCCAGGATCATCCATTCATTTGCTCCCCTCGCCTTCATTAGAGGATTTCTGAGGTGGAGCCGGTAGCTATGATTTAAGAATGTTTAATTCATTTTTAATCGTTCCTATAAGTTATGTATATAGTTCATTACGTTATATGTTCTATTAAGCTAAGTTTTATATGTTGTTTAATTGTTAACTTTTAAGTTAAGTTCCATATGTTATGTTTTAAGTCACATATAAATTCAAAAAAGTATCTATTAGCAGATTGTGTCAGCAGCAAGCCTGTATCATCTGGCTTTTCCATTATTTGTCCTCTGGTGTAACATCAGTACTCAGTTCAGCAGCAAAGCTTTATCATCTGGCTCTTCCATCCTTTAATCGTGTTCCCTGGTCCTAACATCAGTACTCAGTTCAGCAGCAAAGCCTTATCATCTGGCTCTTTCGTCATTTAATTGTGTTCCATGGTCCTAACAGTGATCAGTTCAGCAGCAAAGCCTTACCATCTGGCTCTTCCATCATTTAATTGTGTCCTCTGGTCCTAACATCAGTTATCAGTTCAGCAGCAAAGCCTTATCATCTGGCTCTTCCATCATTTAATCGTGTCCCCTGGTCCTAACATTAGTGATCAGTTCAGCAGCAAAGCCTTATCATCTGGCTCTTCCATAATTTAATTGTGTCCCCTGGTCCTAACATCAGTGATCAGTTCAGCAGCAAAGCCTTATCATCTGGCTCTTCCATCATTTAATCGTGTCCTCTGGTCCTAACACCAGTACTCAGTTCAGCAGCAAAGCCTTATCATCTGGCTGTTCCATCATTTAATTGTGTGCTCTGGTCCTAACATCAGTTATCAGTTCAGCAGCAAAGCCTTATCATCTGGCTCTTACATAATGTAATTGTGTTCCCTGATCCTAACATCAGTTATCAGTTCAGCAGCAAAGCCTTATCATCTGGCTCTTCCATCATTTAATTGTGTCCTCTAGTCCTAACATCAGTTATCAGTTCAGCAACAAAGCCTTATCATCTGGCTCTTCCATCATTTAATTGTGTATTATGGTCCTACCATCAGTTATCAGTTCAGCAGCAAAGCCTTATCATCTGGCTCTTCCATAATTTAATTGTGTCCTCTGGTCCTAACATCAGTTATCAGTTCAGCAGCAAAGCCTTATCATCTGGCTCTTCCATCATTTAATCGTGTCCCCTGGTTCTAACATCAGTTATCAGTTCAGCAGCAAGGCCTTATCATCTGGCTCTTCCATAATTTAATTGTGTCCCCTGGTCTTAACATCAGTACTCAGTTCAGCAGCAAAGCCTTATCATCTGGCTCTTCCATCATTTAATTGTGTACTCTGGTCCTAACATCAGTTATCAGTTCAGCAGCAAAGCCTTATCATCTGGCTCTTACATAATGTAATTGTGTCCCCTGGTCCCAACATCAGTTATCAGTTCAGCAGCAAAGCCTTATCATCTAGCTCTTCCATCATTTAATTGTGTCCTCTGGTCCTAACATCAGTTATCAGTTCAGCAGCAAAGCCTTATCATCTGGCTCTTCCATCATTTAATTGTGTATTCTGGTCCTACCATCAGTTATCAGTTCAGCAGCAAAGCCTTATCATCTGGCTCTTCCATAATTTAATTGTGTCCCCTGGTCCTAACATCAGTTATGTATATAGTTCATTACGTTATATGTTCTATTAAGCTAAGTTTTATATGTTGTTTAATTGTTAACTTTTAAGTTAAGTTCCATATGTTATGTTTCAAGTCCCATATAAAAAAGTATCTATAAGCAGATTGTGTCAGCAGCAAGCCTGTATCATCTGGCTTTTCCATTATTTGTCCTCTGGTGTAACATCAGTACTCAGTTCAGCAGCAAAGCTTTATCATCTGGCTCTTCCATCCTTTAATCGTGTTCCCTGGTCCTAACATCAGTACTCAGTTCAGCAGCAAAATCTTATCATCTGGCTCTTCCATCATTTAATTGTGTTCCATGGTCCTAACATCAGTGATCAGTTCAGCAGCAAAGCCTTACCATCTGGCTCTTCCATCATTTAATTGTGTCCTCTGGTCCTAACATCAGTTATCAGTTCAGCAGCAAAGCCTTATCATCTGGCTCTTCCATAATTTAATTGTGTCCCCTGGTCCTAACATCAGTGATCAGTTCAGCAGCAAAGCCTTATCATCTGGCTCTTACATAATGTAATTGTGTCCCCTGGTCCTAACATCAGTTATCAGTTCAGCAGCAAAGCCTTATCATCTGGCTCTTCCATCATTTGTGTCCTCTAGTCCTAACATCAGTTATCAGTTCAGCAGCAAAGCCTTATCATCTGGCTCTTCCATCATTTAATTGTGTATTATGGTCCTACCATCAGTTATCAGCTCAGCAGCAAAGCCTTATCATCTGGCTCTTCCATAATTTAATCGTTTCCCCTGGTCCTAACATCAGTTATCAGTTCAGCAGCAAAGCCTTATTATCTGGCTCTTCCATAATTTAATCATGTCGTCTGGTCCTAACATCAGTACACGTACACAGTTCAGCAGCAAAGCCTTATCACCTGGCTTTTCCATTATTTGTCCTCTGGTGTAACATCAGTACTCAGTTCAGCAGCAAAGCTTTATCATCTGGCTCTTCCATCCTTTAATCGTGTTCCCTGGTCCTAACATCAGTACTCAGTTCAGCAGCAAAGCCTTATCATCTGGCTCTTCCATCATTTAATTGTGTCCTCTGGTCGTAACATCAGTTATCAGTTCAGCAGCAAAGCCTTATCATCTGGCTCTTCCATCATTTAATCGTGTCCCCTGGTCCTAACATCAGTTATCAGTTCAGCAGCAAAGCCTTATCATCTGGCTCTTACATAATGTAATTGTGTCCCCTGGTCCTAACATCAGTTATCAGTTCAGCAGCAAAGCCTTATCATCTGGCTCTTCCATCATTTAATCGTGTCCCCTGGTCCTAACATCAGTTATCAGTTCAGCAGCAAAGCCTTATCATATGGCTCTTACATAATGTAATTGTGTCCCCTGGTCCTAACATCAGTTATCAGTTCAGCAGCAAAGCCTTATCATCTGGCTCTTCCATCATTTAATTGTGTCCTCTAGTCCTAACATCAGTTATCAGTTCAGCAGCAAAGCCTTATCATCTGGCTCTTCCATCATTTTATTGTGTATTATGGTCCTAACATCAGTTATCAGTTCAGCAGCAAAGCCTTATCATCTGGCTCTTCCATAATTTAATCGTGTCCCCTGGTCCTAACATCAGTTATCAGTTCAGCAGCAAAGCCTTATTATCTGGCTCTTCCATAATTTAATCATGTCCTCTGGTCCTAACATCAGTACACGTACACAGTTCAGCAGCAAAGCCTTATCACCTGGCTTTTTCATTATTTGTCCTCTGGTGTAACATCAGAACTCAGTTCAGCAGCAAAGCCTTATCATCTGGCTCTTCCATCATTTAATTGTGTCCTCTGGTCCTAACATCAGCTATCAGTTCAGCGGCAAAGCCTTATCATCTGGCTCTTCCATCATTTAATCGTGTCCCCTGGTCCTAACATCAGTTATCAGTTCAGCAGCAAAGCCTTATCATCTGGCTCTTACATAATGTAATTGTGTCCCCTGGTTCTAACATCAGTTATCAGTTCAGCAGCAAAGCCTTATCATCTGGCTCTTCCATCATTTGTGTCCTCTAGTCCTAACATCAGTTATCAGTTCAGCAGCAAAGCCTTATCATCTGGCTCTTCCATCATTTAATTGTGTATTATGGTCCTACCATCAGTTATCAGTTCAGCAGCAAAGCCTTATCATCTGGCTCTTCCATAATTTAATTGTGTCCCCTGGTCCTAACATCAGTTATCAGTTCAGCAGCAAAGCCTTATTATCTGGCTCTTCCATAATTTAATCATGTCGTCTGGTCCTAACATCAGTACACGTACACAGTTCAGCAGCAAAGCCTTATCACCTGGCTTTTCCATTATTTGTCCTCTGGTGTAACATCAGTACTCAATTCAGCAGCAAAGCTTTATCATCTGGCTCTTCCATCCTTTAATCGTGTTCCCTGGTCCTAACATCAGTACTCAGTTCAGCAGCAAAGCCTTATCATCTGGCTCTTCCATCATTTAATTGTGTCCTCTGGTCCTAACATCAGTTATCAGTTCAGCAGCAAAGCCTTATCATCTGGCTCTTCCATCATTTAATCGTGTCCCCTGGTCCTAACATCAGTTATCAGTTCAGCAGCAAAGCCTTATCATCTGGCTCTTACATAATGTAATTGTGTCCCCTGGTCCTAACATCAGTTATCAGTTCAGCAGCAAAGCCTTATCATCTGGCTCTTCCATCATTTAATTGTGTATTCTGGTCCTACCATCTGTTATCAGTTCAGCAGCAAAGCCTTATCATCTGGCTCTTCCATAATTTAATCGTGTCCCCTGGTCCTAACATAAGTTATGTATATAGTTCATTACGTTATATGTTCTATTAAGCTAAGTTTTATATGTTGTTTAATTGTTAACTTTTAAGTTAAGTTCCATATGTTATGTTTTAAGTCACATATAAATTCAAAAAAGTATCTATTAGCAGATTGTGTCAGCAGCAAGTCGTCTGGTCCTAACATCAGTACACGTACACAGTTCAGCAGCAAAGCCTTATCATCTGGCTTTTCCATTATTTGTCCTCTGGTGTAACATCAGTACTCAGTTCAGCAGCAAAACTTTATCATCTGGCTCTTCCATCCTTTAATCGTGTTCCCTGGTCCTAACATCAGTACTCAGTTCAGCAGCAAAGTCTTATCATCTGGCTCTTCCATCATTTAATTGTGTTCCATGGTCCTAACATCAGTGATCAGTTCAGCAGCAAAGCCTTACCATCTGGCTCTTCCATCATTTAATTGTGTCCTCTGGTCCTAACATCAGTTATCAGTTCAGCAGCAAAGCCTTATCATCTGGCTCTTCCATCATTTAATCGTGTCCCCTGGTCCTAACATTAGTTATCAGTTCAGCAGCAAAGCCTTATCATCTGGCTCTTCCATAATTTAATTGTGTCCCCTGGTCCTAACATCAGTGATCAGTTCAGCAGCAAAACCTTATCATCTGGCTCTTCCATCATTTAATCGTGTCCTCTGGTCCTAACATCAGTACTCAGTTCAGCAGCAAAGCCTTATCATCTGGCTCTTACATAATGTAAATGTGTCCCCTGGTCCTAACATCAGTTATCAGTTCAGCAGCAAAGCCTTATCATCTGGCTCTTCCATCATTTGTGTCCTCTAGTCCTAACATCAGTTATCAGTTAAGCAGCAAAGCCTTATCATCTGGCTCTTCCATCATTTAATTGTGTATTATGGTCCTACCATCAGTTATCAGTTCAGCAGCAAAGCCTTATCATCTGGCTCTTCCATAATTTAATTGTGTCCCCTGGTCCTAACATCAGTTATCAGTTCAGCAGCAAAGCCTTATTATCTGGCTCTTCCATAATTTAATCAAGTCGTCTGGTCCTAACATCAGTACACGTACACAGTTCAGCAGCAAAGCCTTATCACCTGGCTTTTCCATTATTTGTCCTCTGGTGTAACATCAGTACTCAGTTCAGCAGCAAAGCTTTATCATCTGGCTCTTCCATCCTTTAATCGTGTTCCCTGGTCCTAACATCAGTACTCAGTTCAGCAGCAAAGCCTTATCATCTGGCTCTTCCATCATTTAATTGTGTCCTCTGGTCCTAACATCAGTTATCAGTTCAGCAGCAAAGCCTTATCATCTGGCTCTTCCATCATTTAATCGTGTCCCCTGGTCCTAACATCAGTTATCAGTTCAGCAGCAAAGCCTTATCATCTGGCTCTTACATAATGTAATTGTGTCCCCTGGTCCTAACATCAGTTATCAGTTCAGCAGCAAAGCCTTATCATCTGGCTCTTCCATCCTTTAATCGTGTTCCCTGGTCCTAACATCAGTACTCAGTTCAGCAGCAAAGCCTTATCATCTGGCTCTTCCATCATTTAATTGTATCCTCTGGTCCTAACATCAGTTATCAGTTCAGCAGCAAAGCCTTATCATCTGGCTCTTCCATCATTTAATCGTGTCCCCTGGTCCTAACATCAGTTATCAGTTCAGCAGCAAAGCCTTATCATCTGGCTCTTACATAATGTAATTGTGTCCCCTGGTCCTAACATCAGTTATCAGTTCAGCAGCAAAGCCTTATCATCTGGCTCTTCCATCATTTAATTGTGTCCTCTGGTCCTAACATCAGTTATCAGTTCAGCAGCAAAGCCTTATCATCTGGCTCTTCCATCATTTAATTGTGTATTCTGGTCCTACCATCTGTTATCAGTTCAGCAGCAAAGCCTTATCATCTGGCTCTTCCATAATTTAATCGTGTCCCCTGGTCCTAACATAAGTTATGTATATAGTTCATTACGTTATATGTTCTATTAAGCTAAGTTTTATATGTTGTTTAATTGTTAACTTTTAAGTTAAGTTCCATATGTTATGTTTTAAGTCACATATAAATTCAAAAAAGTATCTATTAGCAGATTGTGTCAGCAGCAAGCCTGTATCATCTGGCTTTACCATTATTTGTCCTCTGGTGTAACATCAGTACTCAGTTCAGCAGCAAAACTTTATCATCTGGCTCTTCCATCCTTTAATCGTGTTCCCTGGTCCTAACATCAGTACTCAGTTCAGCAGCAAAGTCTTATCATCTGGCTCTTCCATCATTTAATTGTGTTCCATGGTCCTAACATCAGTGATCAGTTCAGCAGCAAAGCCTTACCATCTGGCTCTTCCATCATTTAATTGTGTCCTCTGGTCCTAACATCAGTTATCACTTCAGCAGCAAAGCCTTATCATCTGGCTCTTCCATCATTTAATCGTGTCCCCTGGTCCTAACATTAGTTATCAGTTCAGCAGCAAAGCCTTATCATCTGGCTCTTCCATAATTTAATTGTGTCCCCTGGTCCTAACATCAGTGATCAGTTCAGCAGCAAAACCTTATCATCTGGCTCTTCCATCATTTAATTGTGTCCTCTGGTCCTAACATCAGTACTCAGTTCAGCAGCAAAGCCTTATCATCTGGCTCTTCCATCATTTAATTGTGTACTTTGGTCCTAACATCAGTGATCAGTTCAGCAGCAAAGCCTTATAATCTGTCTCTTCCATCATTTAATCGTGTCCTCTGGTCCTAACATCAGTACTCAGTTCAGCAGCAAAGCCTTATCATCTGGCTCTTCCATCATTTAATTGTGTACTCTGGTCCTAACATCAGTTATCAGTACAGCAGCAAAGCCTTATCATCTGGCTCTTCCATAATTTAATCGTGTCCCCTGGTCCTAACATCAGTTATCAGTTCAGCAGCAAAGCCTTATTATCTGGCTCTTCCATAATTTAATCATGTCCTCTGGTCCTAACATCAGTATATGTACACAGTTCAGCAGCAAAGCCTTATCACCTGGCTCTTCCATCATTTATTCATGTCCCCTGGTCCTAACATCAGTTATCAGTTCAGCAGCAAAGCCATATCATCTGGCTTTTCCATAATTTAATCGTGTCCCCTGGTCCTAATATCAGTTACCAGTTCTGCAGCAAAGCCTTATAATCTGGCTCATCCATAATGTAATTGTGTCCTCTGGTCCTAATATCAGTTATCAGTTCAGCAGCAAAGCCTTATCATCTGGGTCTTCCATCATTTAATTGTGTCCCCTAGTCCTAACATCAGTTATCAGTTCAGCAGCAAAGCCTTATCATCTGGCTCTTACATAATGTAATTGTGTCCCCTGGTCCTAACATCAGTTATCAGTTCAGCAGCAAAGCCTTATCATCTGGCTCTTCCATCATTTAATTGTGTCCTCTGGTCCTAACATCAGTTATCAGTTCAGCAGCAAAGCCTTATCATCTGGCTCTTCCATCATTTAATTGTGTATTCTGGTCCTACCATCTGTTATCAGTTCAGCAGCAAAGCCTTATCATCTGGCTCTTCCATAATTTAATCGTGTCCCCTGGTCCTAACATAAGTTATGTATATAGTTCATTACGTTATATGTTCTATTAAGCTAAGTTTTATATGTTGTTTAATTGTTAACTTTTAAGTTAAGTTCCATATGTTATGTTTTAAGTCACATATAAATTCAAAAAAGTATCTATTAGCAGATTGTGTCAGCAGCAAGCCTGTATCATCTGGCTTTACCATTATTTGTCCTCTGGTGTAACATCAGTACTCAGTTCAGCAGCAAAGTCTTATCATCTGGCTCTTCCATCATTTAATTGTGTTCCATGGTCCTAACATCAGTGATCAGTTCAGCAGCAAAGCCTTACCATCTGGCTCTTCCATCATTTAATTGTGTCCTCTGGTCCTAACATCAGTTATCACTTCAGCAGCAAAGCCTTATCATCTGGCTCTTCCATCATTTAATCGTGTCCCCTGGTCCTAACATTAGTTATCAGTTCAGCAGCAAAGCCTTATCATCTGGCTCTTCCATAATTTAATTGTGTCCCCTGGTCCTAACATCAGTGATCAGTTCAGCAGCAAAACCTTATCATCTGGCTCTTCCATCATTTAATCGTGTCCTCTGGTCCTAACATCAGTACTCAGTTCAGCAGCAAAGCCTTATCATCTGGCTCTTCCATCATTTAATTGTGTACTTTGGTCCTAACATCAGTGATCAGTTCAGCAGCAAAGCCTTATAATCTGTCTCTTCCATCATTTAATCGTGTCCTCTGGTCCTAACATCAGTACTCAGTTCAGCAGCAAAGCCTTATCATCTGGCTCTTCCATCATTTAATTGTGTACTCTGGTCCTAACATCAGTTATCAGTACAGCAGCAAAGCCTTATCATCTGGCTCTTCCATAATTTAATTGTGTCCCCTGGTCCTAACATCAGTTATCAGTTCAGCAGCAAAGCCTTATTATCTGGCTCTTCCATAATTTAATCATGTCCTCTGGTCCTAACATCAGTATATGTACACAGTTCAGCAGCAAAGCCTTATCACCTGGCTCTTCCATCATTTATTCATGTCCCCTGGTCCTAACATCAGTTATCAGTTCAGCAGCAAAGCCATATCATCTGGCTTTTCCATAATTTAATCGTGTCCCCTGGTCCTAATATCAGTTACCAGTTCTGCAGCAAAGCCTTATAATCTGGCTCATCCATAATGTAATTGTGTCCTCTGGTCCTAATATCAGTTATCAGTTCAGCAGCAAAGCCTTATCATCTGGGTCTTCCATCATTTAATTGTGTCCCCTAGTCCTAACATCAGTTATCAGTTCAGCAGCAAAGCCTTATCATCTGACTCGTCCATAATTTAATTGTATCCTCTGGTCCTAACAGCAGTTATCAGTTCAGCAGCAAAGTCTTATCATCTGGCTCTTCCATCATTTAATCGTGTCTCCTGGTCCTAACATCAGTTATCGGTTCAGCAGCAAATCCTTATCATCTGACTCGTCCATAATTTAATTGTATCCTCGGGTCCTAACATCAGTTATTAGTTCAGCAGCAAAGCCTTATCATCTGGCTCTTCCATAATTTAATTGTGTCCCCTGGTCCTAACATCAGTTATCAGTTCAGCAGCAAAGCCTTATTATCTGGCTCTTCCATAATGTAATCATGTCCTCTGGTCCTAACATCAGTACACGTACACAGTTCAGCAACAAAGCCTTATCACCTGGCTCTTCCATCATTTAACAGTGTCCCCTGGTCTAACATCAGTACACAGTTCAGCAGCAAAGCCTTATCATCTGGCTCTTCCATCATTTAATTGTGTCCCCTGGTCTAACATCAGTACTCAGTTCAGCAGCAAAGCCTTATCATCTGGCTCTTCTATCATTTAATCATATCCCCTGATCTAACGTCAGTACTCAGTTCAGCAGCAAAGCCTTATCATCTGGCTCTTCCATCATGTAATTGTGTCCCCTGGTCTAACATCAGTTATCAGTTAAGCAGCAAAGCCTTATCATCTGGCTTTTCCATCATTTAATTGTGTATTCTGGTCCTACCATCAGTTATCAGTTAAGCAGCAAAGCCTTATCATTTGGCTCTTCCATAATTTAATCATGTCCCCTGGTCCTAACATCAGTTATCAGTTCCTCAGCAAAGCCTTATTATCTGGCTCTTCCATAATTTAATCATGTCCTCTGGTCCTAACATCAGTACACGTACACAGTTCAGCAGCAAAGCCTTATCACCTGGCTCTTCCATCATTGTATCATGTCCCCTGGTCCTAACATCAGTTATCAGTTCAGCAGCAAAGCCATATCATCTGGCTCTTCCATAATTTAATCGTGTCCCCTGGTCCTAACATCAGTTACCAGTTCTGCAGCAAAGCCTTATCATCTGGCTCTTTCATAATGTAATTGTGTCCTCTGGTCCTAACATCAGTTATCAGTTCAGCAGCAAAGCCTTATCATCTGGCTCTTCCATCATTTAATTGTGTCCTCTAGTCCTAACATCAGTTATCAGTTCAGCAGCAAAGCCTTATCATCTGGCTCTTCCATAATGTAATTGTGTCCTCTGGTCCTAACATCAGTTATCAGTTCAGCAGCAAAGCCTTATCATCTGGCTCTTCCATCATTTAATTGTGTCCCCTGGTCCTAACATCAGTTATCAGTTCAGCAGCAAAGCCTTATCATCTGACTCGTCCATAATTTAATTGTATCCTCGGGTCCTAACATCAGTTATTAGTTCAGCAGCAAAGCCTTATTATCTGGCTCTTCCATAATTTAATTGTGTCCCCTGGTCCTAACATCAGTTATCAGTTCAGCAGCAAAGCCTTATTATCTGGCTCTTCCATAATGTAATCATGTCCTCTGGTCCTAACATCAGTACACGTACACAGTTCAGCAACAAAGCCTTATCACCTGGCTCTTCCATCATTTAATAGTGTCCCCTGGTCTAACATCAGTACACAGTTCAGCAGCAAAGCCTTATCATCTGGCTCTTCCATCATTTAATTGTGTCCCCTGGTCTAACATCAGTACTCAGTTCAGCAGCAAAGCCTTATCATCTGGCTCTTCTATCATTTAATCATATCCCCTGATCTAACGTCAGTACTCAGTTCAGCAGCAAAGCCTTATCATCTGGCTCTTCAATCATTTAATTGTGTCCCCTGGTCTAACATCAGTTATCAGTTCAGCAGCAAAGCCTTATCATCTGGCTTTTCCATCATTTAATTGTGTATTCTGGTCCTACCATCAGTTATCAGTTCAGCAGCAAAGCCTTATCATCTGGCTCTTCCATAATTTAATCATGTCCCCTGGTCCTAACATCAGTTATCAGTTCCGCAGCAAAGCCTTATTATCTGGCTCTTCCATAATTTAATCATGTCCTCTGGTCCTAACATCAGTACACGTACACCGTTCAGCAGCAAAGCCTTATCACCTGGCTCTTCCATCATTTTATCATGTCCCCTGGTCCTAACATCAGTTATCAGTTCAGCAGCAAAGCCATATCATCTGGCTCTTCCATAATGTAATTGTGTCCTCTGGTCCTAACATCAGTTATCAGTTCAGCAGCAAAGCCTTATCATCTGGCTCTTCCATCATTTAATTGTGTCCTCTAGTCCTAACATCAGTTATCAGTTCAGCAGCAAAGCCTTATCATCTGGCTCTTCCATAATGTAATTGTGTCCTCTGGTCCTAACATCAGTTATCAGTTCAGCAGCAAAGCCTTATCATCTGGGTCTTCCATCATTTAATTGTGTCCCCTGGTCCTAACATCAGTTATCAGTTCAGCAGCAAAGCCTTATCATCTGACTCGTCCATAATTTAATTGTATCCTCTGGTGCTAACAGCAGTTATCAGTTCAGCAGCAAAGTCTTATCATCTGGCTCTTCCATCATTTAATTGTGTCCTCTGGTCCTAACATCAGTTATCAGTTCAGCAGCAAAGCCTTATCATCTGACTCGTCCATAATTTAATTGTATCCCCTGGTCCTAACATCAGTTATCAGTTCAGCAGCAAAGCCTTATCATCTGGCTCTTACATAATGTAATTGTGTCCCCTGGTCCTAACATCAGTTATTAGTTCAGCAGCAAAGCCTTATCATCTGGCTCTTCCATCATTTAATTGTGTCCTCTGGTCCTAACATCAGTTATCAGTTCAGCAGCAAAGCCTTATCATCTGGCTCTTCCATCATTTAATTGTGTATTCTGGTCCTACCATCAGTTATCAGTTCAGCATCAAAGCCTTATCATCTGGCTCTTCCATAATTTAATCGTGTCCCCTGGTCCTAACATCAGTTATCAGTTCAGCAGCAAAGCCTTATTATCTGGCTCTTCCATAATTTAATCATGTCCTCTGGTCCTAACATCAGTACACGTACACAGTTCAGCAGCAAAGCCTTATCATCTGACTCGTCCATAATTTAATTAGTATCCTCGGGTCCTAACATCAGTTATCAGTTCAGCAGCAAAGCCTTATCATCTGGCTTTTCCATAATTTAATTGTGTCCCCTGGTCCTAACATCAGGTATCAGTTCAGCAGCAAAGCCTTATTATCTGGCTCTTCCATAATTTAATCATGTCCTCTGGTCCAAACATCAGTACACGTACACAGTTCAGCAACAAAGCCTTATCATCTGGCTCTTCCATCATTTAATTGTGTCCCCTGGTCTAACATCAGTACTCAGTTCAGCAGCAAAGCCTTATCATCTGGCTCTTCTATCATTTAATCATATCCCCTGATCTAACGTCAGTACTCAGTTCAGCAGCAAAGCCTTATCATCTGGCTCTTCCATCATTTAATTGTGTCCCCTGGTCTAACATCAGTTATCAGTTCAACAGCAAAGCCTTATCATTTGGCTTTTCCATCATTTAATTGTGTATTCTGGTCCTACCATCAGTTATCAGTTCAGCAGCAAAGCCTTATCATCTGGCTCTTCCATAATTTAATCATGTCCCCTGGTCCTAACATCAGTTATCAGTTCAGCAGCAAAGCCTTATTATCTGGCTCTTCCATAATTTAATCATGTCCTCTGGTCCTAACATCAGTACACGTACACAGTTCAGCAGCAAAGCCTTATCACCTGGCTCTTCCATCATTTAATCATGTCCCCTGGTCCTAACATCAGTTATCAGTTCAGCAGCAAAGCCATATCATCTGGCTCTTCCATAATTTAATTGTGTCCCCTGGTCCTAACATCAGTTACCAGTTCTGCAGCAAAGCCTTATCATCTGGCTCTTCCATCATTTAATTGTGTCCTCTAGTCCTAACATCAGTTATCAGTTCAGAAGCAAAGCCTTATCATCTGGCTCTTCCATAATGTAATTGTGTCCTCTGGTCCTAACATCAGTTATCATCTGGGTCTTCCATCATTTAATTGTGTCCCCTGGTCCTAACATCAGTTATCAGTTCAGCAGCAAAGCCTTATCATCTGACTCATCCATAATTTAATTGTATCCTCTGGTCCTAACAGCAGTTATCAGTTTAGCAGCAAAGTCTTATCATCTGGCTCTTCCATCATTTAATTGTGTCCCCTGGTCCTAACATCAGTTATCAGTTCAGCAGCAAAGCCTTATCATCTGGCTCTTCCATAATGTAATCGTGTCCTCTGGTCCTAACATCAGTTATCATCTGGGTCTTCCATCATTTAATTGTGTCCCCTGGTCCTAACATCAGTTATCAGTTCAGCAGCAAAGCCTTATCATCTGACTCATCCATAATTTAATTGTATCCTCTGGTCCTAACAGCAGTTATCAGTTCTGCAGCAAAGCCTTATAATCTGGCTCATCCATAATGTAATTGTGTCCTCTGGTCCTAATATCAGTTATCAGTTCAGCAGCAAAGCCTTATCATCTGGGTCTTCCATCATTTAATTGTGTCCCCTAGTCCTAACATCAGTTATCAGTTCAGCAGCAAATCCTTATCATCTTACTCGTCCATAATTGAATTGTATCCTCTGGTCCTAACATCAGTTATCAGTTCAGCAGCAAAGCTTTATCATCTGGCTCTTCCATAATTTAATTGTGTCCCCTGGTCCTAACATCAGTTATCAGTTCAGCAGCAAAGCCTTATTATCTGGCTCTTCCATAATTTAATCATGTCCTCTGGTCCTAACATCAGTACACGTACACAGTTCAGCAACAAAGCCTTATGACCTGGCTCTTCCATCATTTAATCATGTCCCCTGGTCTAACATCAGTACACAGTTCAGCAGCAAAGCCTTATCATCTGACTCTTCCATCATTTAATTGTGTCCCCTGGTCTAACATCAGTAGTCAGTTCAGCAGCAAAGCCTTATTATCTGGCTTTTCCATCATTTAATCGTGTCCCTGGTTCTAACATCATTTATCAATTCAGCAGCAAAGCCTTATCACCTGGCTCCTCCAACATTTAATTTTGTCCCCTGGTCTAACATCAGTTATCAATTCAGCAGCAAAGCCTTATCATCTGGCTCTTCTCTCATTTAATGGTGTCCCCTGGTCTATTATCAGTTCAGCAGCAAGCCTTTATCACCTGGCTCTTCCATCACTTAATTGTGTCCCCTGGTCCTAACATCAGTTATCAGTACAGCAGCAAAGCCTTATCATCTGGCATTTAATGGTGTCTCATGTTACTTCATCAGTGATCTTGGTTATCTTGGTCTTCCAACATCAAATCATGTGAACATCCTGGCCTCTCGGTCATCCTGGGTCTCAGCCTCATCGCAGCAAACCTGGCTCCCCTGGCTCATAACAACTAGACATTTTTCCTCCAAAGGGATGGACACTTTAACATCAATGTCCTACCTATTTTGTCCTAATCCAACAAAGGACAATAAAATTTCTTGTAAGTATAAAGAGCGAAAGGTGTGTGATTCTGTGAGTGTAAGGAGATATGAAAGGTGTGTGAATGGCCAGTAACAATGGTTGAAGCCTTGACGTGGCGTTACTGCTCATATGGATTTCCGTCCATATGCTAATTCAGCCAACATGTGTATATAAAACTGAAATGTAATGTACAGGGCATAAGGAAAATATTGTTCATTGATTTAAGAGGTGGATTTATCAGGAACCATATAAAGTCAAGGGCATCATATGTAATATGCAGGTTTTAAGGTATAGATAATTTTCTATTGACTTAAAATATGTTAGTCATAAGTGCAACCTACACTATTACACAACAATAAATCATTTAATAATGTACAATCTAGAGAGAGAGTTTTTCTGTTAGTTTTTTTTTAAATTTAGTCTGAAACTTATGATGACAATTTGATTAGTATGAAATATGTTTGTTTACAGAATTAGCTTATATTTAATTTTTATAGATTCATAGAAGCATAAAGCTTGTTAATTTGTCAATGGCCACACATACAGACACACGCAGACACAAACAACATACACATACACACAGACAAATAAACACACATGCAGATTCATACAGATGAAAACATACAGACACAGACACATACAGACAGACACATACAGACACATACACACACACACACACACACACATATATATACAGACACATAAAGGCAAATACCGACACATACAAACACATACACAAAGACACATAGACATATACATTACAAACACACACAGACACATACAGACAGATACACACACATACATACTTGGACACACACATACCGACACATACAAACACACACATATATATATATATATATATATATATATATATATATATATATATATATATACACACACACACATATACAGACACAGACACATGCACACACATACAGACACATGCAGACAGATACAGACATACACAGACACATACCGACACATACAAACACACACACACACACACACACACACACACACACATATATATATATATATATATATATATATATATATATATATATATATATACACACACACACACACACATATACAGACACATTTAGACACATACATACACAGACACATGCACACACATACAGACACATGCAGACAGATACAGACATACACAGACACATGCAGCTTTACTCAGTGTACAGCTTGCCATATGTTTGCATCAATGGAGCAGCCACTTCAGGGATTATATGTCTGTGGCAAGTGTGAGCATATTGTCTCTTTACAAACTCGTATGAACAAATTGCAACACTGCGTGATATTCAGAAACTTGAAAGGGAAATTGATTTGACTGAGCAGGTTGTTCATGGTTCTAGCAGTGGGAATGGAGAGGATTCAGATGAGGAGACTCCGGGAAGTAGCTGGGTCAGAGTTAGAAGAGGAAATAAAAGTAAGAGGAAGTGACAGGCCAGTTCTGAGCTGGTTCACCCCAACAGATTTTCCAGATTGAGTAAAGATGTTGTGGATATCAGTTCAGGGGTGGCAATTTAAGAGAGAGCTGTTCTGCCTAATATAGTGAACAGCCCCTCAGTCATGGAAGCGGGGCATACTACAGTGAACAGTCCTTTAGTCATTGAATACAAACCCACCCCTAGAGCAGGGTGAGACAAAAAGAAATGCCCCTGAGCACAATGTGCATGAGAAGAAAGTGTGGTAAGAATGTTATTAAAATGTAAACTTTATTGTAGCTACTAAAATGACAGCAAAAATAAGAAAACAGATACACTGTTTTCTGCCCAACAAAAACACTGCACTACTGGTGCTGATTATTAGACTTATACTGCTGAAGTGTAGAGTAATGGTATATATCGGTGGATAATGCTATGTTGAGGGGAATATAACCTTGCTGTGAATGTTACCTCAATTACAGTCTTTTATACATTAGTACTCAATTGTATGCACTGAAAAAGTGGTGAGCAGCTTAATATAACAAACAGAAATCATAGGTAATAAGTAATAATTTAAACCTGCTGGCAGGATATAACCTGTAAATAAATACTCAAATAGTATAGCAAGGATAAATAGTATATCTTTTTACCCAATATGAGACTTAAAGGTGTAAAGTTAGTACAGTATATTGAGAATCTTTATAAACTTTTTAGACAGAGTTGTGCCACTGTGTTAAATGACTGGATTGAGTTCATTTACAGATAAGTAGCGTAACCATATGCCACATAGTTATAGTAAAAGTTACAAGCGTTACTCACTACCCTGGCTGTCCGCCAGAAATGTAGCAATTAAACTAAAGTAGGTAAATATATAGGGGCCGATTTATCAAGCTCCGTATAGAGCTTGATGCACCTTGTTTCCGCTGCTCCATAATTTGTCCGCCTGCTCTGAGGCCGTGGACAGAAATCAACACGATCGTATTCGATCGGGTTGATTGACACCCCCTGCTACTGGCTGATTGGCCTCGAATCTGCAGGGGGCGGCATTGCACCAGCAGTTCACAAGAACTGCTGGTGCAATGATAAATGCCGGCAGCGTATGCTGTCGGCATTTAACGATGTGCAGCGGACATGATACTCTACATCGTATCATGTCCGTTTGCACTATTATAAATATACCCCTAAGTCTGTAAATTAGTAATGATCAGTAGAGAGCAAGTTTAAAAAACAACAGAGATCACCTAACGTGGTCTCGTTTCACTATCGCTTCCTCAAAGAGGTGTCCTTCAGTCATGGTAGTGGGGGCATACTACAGTGAACCATCCTTCAGTCATGGAAAAGGGCTTACAAGTCTGGGCCTGAGGCAGATGTTGGTTGTAGGAGACTCTATTATTAGGAAGGTTGATAGGATAATTTATCATCCCGATCCCTTAAATAGAATAGTTCTGTCTGCCAGGGGCTTGTGTTAGGCATATTGTGGAGCGTATTGATAGATTGTTAGAGGGATGTGGGTCTGATCCTGCAGTCATGATACATATTGGTACTAATGAAGGAATCAGCTGGAGATGAAGAGTCCTAACAAATTACTTCAGGGAGTTAGGTAACAAGCTTAAAGCAAGGACCTCCAAGTTAATATTTTCAGAAATTTTACCAGTGCCATATGCTAATTCAGTAAGGCAGAAGGAGCTATGGTTTGTTAATCCTTGGTTAAAAACATGGTGTAAAAATAAGGGATTTGACGTATAGAGCACTGGGCTGACTTTTTACTTGGGTACAGGATAGATTGCACCTGAATAACATGGGTGCAGATGTGTTGGGGGAGAGGGTGGTAGCACACTTAGAGAATCTATTAAACAAGGGAAAGGGGATCAGTGCAAACATAATAGAACCAACAGATCAGTCTGTGTATATGAAACACCTAGAATATCTCAACGAAGGGATAACAGAAGGGTACACTTAGGAAATGTTGCATTAGAAAGTATGCAGGATAGCGCACCAAGAAGCATCAGAAAGGACATGAAAATGAAATGTATGACAGCAAATGCAAGAAGCATGATAAGTAAAATGGGGGAGCTGGAGCTCTTAGTTGGAGAAGAGGACTATGATGTTATCAGTTTAACTGAATCCTGGTGAGATGATTCACATGACTGGGCAGTTAACTTATACTTTATTTAGGAGAGATAGGAGTAATAAAAGGGGTGGAGGAATCTGCATGTATATTAAACCTGACCTTAAACCTATAATAAGAGAAGATATTTATGAGGGGGGTGCCTTAAAAAATAATTACTAGGAACATGCTACAAGCCCCCCAACATTAGTGATATGGAGGAAACTCAACTACTAATGCAAATAGGAAAGGCTGCTAATAACAGTGCTGTAATTATGGGAGATAAACTGGGCCAATGAAACTAGTAATACAGCTATATATTTAAATGTTCTCAAGAATAACTTCATGTCACAATTAATAGAGGAGCCAACTAGGAATAAAGCTATATTGGATTTAGTGCTATCGAACAATACAGATATAATATCAAACATAGAAGTTAAAGATTGGTTAACAGTGATCATAACATAGTCATGTTTGGAATCACTCTCCATAAGCAGTGTTATAAGGGCTCAACTAAGACTTTTAATTTTAAGAAATTAATACATATTAAGATTTCTTTCCTAAGATATGGTGAGTCCACGGCTTAAGTAATTACTGTTGGGAATATCACTCCTGGCCAGCAGGAGGAGGCAAAGAGCACCACAGTTTTACTGCTAAGTATCACTCCCTTACCCACAACCCCCAGTCATTCTCTTTGCCTTAGGTGCATAGAGGAGGTGAAGTTTAGGTGTCTGAAGAAAAAATTTGATTTAATCTACAAGCAAGTTTTGGGGTTTAGCCATATTCCACATCATTCCTTGCAGTTTGGAACTTGTAAAGAGGTACTTACTGCATTTTCCTAACAATTGCTGCCCTAGTTTAGAAAGCCAGAGTTGGCTACTCTGTTCTTTCTTTTTTCAAAGGTCTCTGTGAAGAACTGTGTCTTCTCATACCTTGTAACTGTCTACATGCCAGACAGCAGAGCAGGTAAGTGCTTTTTCTTCCAGTTGGGGAGACCATGCACTTAACAAATTAAAAGACACTGCTTTTTTATTGGGACATAGATAATCTTGTTGTATGGGTTACACTGGGGCATGAAGCAGGCACTGTAGCATGTGTGAGACTAACATTTAAACTCTTTACTTGATAAAACAATACAAGTTTAAACTGAAAGTAAGGCTGAATTTTCAATTTCAGCTGTTTATTCATTTCTCCTTTGTTTTAAAATAAAACAATGCAATATTTTAAACTGTACGGTTTGAAAAAAAATGGATATTTCTGGTACTCAGTGTACCAGGAAGCTATTTTTAGTGCCTCACTGTTTCGCAGCAGTAATTTGAGCTCGGCAGTTGCGGTCACATGACCGGCTTTACTTCATAACGTTTCTGAGGAAAAATATATTTGTATCCATTTCTGGGTGATCCGGTCTTAATTGGTAGCGGTAAGGCACCTCAGTAATTGAGGTGTGGGGTTGCCTGAGGGGTATTTTAAAAGTTTATTTGATGTTTATTAAATGTTTTTTCTTAACTTTTCTCACATAATTTTAGCTGAGGATCGATCCTAATTTGGGATAAAAAAAATTCCTTGGCTTTTTTTAATTGAATATTAAAAATTTTGAAACTTATCTGTACACGTTTATTTACTGTTTCACAACATGTCTGATATGGAGCAAGAATTCATGCTTAATATGTTTAGCTGCTCAAATTGTAGCTCCTATACAATTTTGTTCTTAATGTGTCAAGAAAACCTTGCAAAATAAAGGTAACATTTTTGAGCCTAATGACTCTCAGGATGATGCTGTTAAAATAATACCTGAGCTTTCTCCTGCTACGTCCCAAGACGTAGTGGAGTTTATTTATCTTCAGCAGTATCTGCGGTATTAGCTGCCATTCCCAGATTACAGGGAAAACGCAAGAGGAGATCTAGAAATTCAGAAAGTAAGGTGCCTGTCCTCAGTTCTGCTTCCCAAGTTGCCCTTTCTCATAAGTCTGATGAGGAAGATACATCGGGACTTTCTGAGGGTGAAATCTCAGATTGGGACAGTATAATTTCTTCTTCTGAGTCTGAGGTACTATCCTTCAGATTTAAGGTTGAACACCTTTGTGTATTGTTAAAGGAGTTTTTGGCTTCTTTAGAGGACTCTGATACCCCTGTCGTTGTCACTCCTAAGAAATCTAGTAAACTCAATAGTTTCTTTGATGAACCTTCCACTTCTGAGGTTTTTCCTGTGTCAGACCGTACTAGGGAGATTATCTCACAGGAATGGGAGAAACCAGTGGTGTTTTTTCCCCGTCGAGGACTCCATTAAAGACCCTTGGTATACTGTACCCAAAGTTGAAGGGGCCATTTCCACTCTGGCTAAGAGAACCACTATTCCTATTGAGGATAGCTGCTCTTTTAAGGATCCGATGGACAAGAAGCTGGAGGGTTATTTGAAAAAGATTTATGTTCATCAAGGTCTCTAATGGCAACCTGCGGTGTGTATTGCCACCGTGACTAGTGCAGCATCTTATTGGTTCAACGCCTTGTCTGATTCTCTTCAAGTAGAGACTTCCTTGGATGAAATTCAAGATAGGATTAAAGCTCTTAAGTTGGCCCATTCCTTTATTGCAGATGCCATTTTACAGGTTGTTATACTAGGAGCTAAAACTTCTAGTTTCGCTGTCCTAGCTCATAGGGCGTTATGGTTGAAATCCTGGTTTGCGGACATTACCTCTAAAGTCCAGCTTCTGGCGATTCCTTAAAAGGGCAAAACCTTGTTTGGACCAGGTTTGGCAGAAATTATCTCTGATATTACGGGTGGAAAAGGGTCTTTTCTACCTCAAGATAAGAAGAATAAGCCTAAAGGGCCTTCCCCTTCTTCTTCCAAGCAAGAACAATCCAAGTCTTCTTGGAAACCCAATCAGTCTTGGAACAAGGGGAAACAATCAAAGTAATCTGCAGCTGATTCCAAATCAGCATGAAGGGTTTGCCCCCGATCCGGGATCGGATCAGGTGAGGGGCAGACTTTCTCAGTTCTCTAAAACCTGGATACGAGATGTCCCAGATCCCTGAACTGTGGACATAGTATCCCAGGGTTACAAATTGGAATTCAAGACTTTTCCTCGCAGAGGCAGATTCCTTCTCTCAAGATTATCTGCAGACCAGATAAAGAGAGAGGCATTCTTGAAATGTATACAACATCTTTCCTCCCTGGGAGTGATAGTTCCAGTTCCAGTGCAGGAACAGCGTCTTGGGTTCTACTCCAACCTATTTGTGGTTCCCAAAAAAGAGGGAACTTTCTTTTCTATTCTAATCTAGACTTGACATGTCTAAACAAGTTTCTCAAAGTTCCATCCTTCAAGATGGAGACTATACGCTCCATTCTTCCTTACAAGAGGGTCAGTTCATGACAACCATAGACCTAAAGGATGCATATCATCATGTTCCTATTCACAGGGACCATCACAGATTCCTGAGATTTGCCTTTCTGGACAAACATTTCCAGTTTGTGGCCCTTCCATTTGGTCTAGTGACGGCTTGCAGAAATTTTTCAAAGGTTCTGGGGGCTCTTCTGGCAGTGTTCCGTTCTTGTGGAATTGCTGTGGCACCCTACCTGGACAACATATTGGTTCAGGCACTATCTTTTCAACAAGCAAAATCTCACACAGAGATATTGTTGTCTTTTCTTCGTTCCCACGGATGGAATGTGGATCTGGAAAAAGCTCCCTTTCCCCTGCTACAAAACTAGTGTTCTTAGGGACCATAATAGATTCTCTATTCATGTAGATTTTTCTGACAGAGGTCAGGAAAAACAAAATAATTTCCTCTTGCCTCTCTCTTCAGGCTACTGCTCATCCTTCAGTGGCTCAGTGTATGGAGGTAATCGGTCTGATGACTTCCATGGATATCATTCCTTTTGCTCAATTCCATTTGAGAGCTCTCCAGTTGTGCATGCTCAGACAATGGAATGGCGACCCTGCAGATCTATCTTAGAGAATAGCGTTAGATCAGTCATCAAGGGATTCTCTCCCGTGGTGGATTTCTCAGGAACATCTGTCTCAGTGCACATGCTTTCGGAGACCTTCCTGGGTGATCGTGACCACAGGCGCCAGCCTGCTGGGCTGGGGAGCAGTCTGGAACTTGTTAAAAGCTCAGGGCCTTTGGACTCTGGAGGAGTCTGCTCTTCCCATGAACATCTTGGAGTTGAGGGCGATTTACAATGCTCTATTGGCTTGGCCTCAGTTGTCCTCAGCCCAGTTTATCAGGTTCCAGTCAGACAACATAACCTCTGTGGCTTACATCGATCACCAGGGAGGAATACTCTGAGTTCCTTAGCCATAAAGGAGGTTACTCAGATTCTTCAGTGGGCAGAGACCCACAATTGCTGTCTATCTGCCATCCACATTCCAGGAGTAGACAACTGAGAAGCGGATTTTCTGAGCAAACAGACTTTTCATTCTGGAGAGTTGGAACTCCATCCGGAGGTGTTTTCCAGCTTAGTCCTCAAATGGGGTTCCGGAGTTAGATCTGATGGTGTCCCATCAGAACACCAAGCTTCCAAGGTACGGTTCAAGGTCAAGAGATCCGCAGGCCGTTCTGATAGATGCTCTGGTGGTTCCTTGGGTTTTCAGGTTGGCATACCTGTTTCCTCTGTTTACTCTCCTTCCACCAGTCATTGCTTGTATCAAACAAAAGAGGGCGTTGTGATTTTAATAGCCCCTACATGGCCTCACAGGATTTGGTTTGCAGACTTAGTGAAGATGTCATCTCTCCCACCTTGCAGACTACCTCTGAGGAAGGACCTCCTGATTCAGGGCCCCTTCCTTCATCCAAATCTCATTTCTCTGAAGCTGACTGCTTGGAGACTAAATGCTTAATTCTGTCTAAGTATGGTTTTTCTGAGTCGTCATTGAGACCATGATTCAGGCTCACAAGCCTATTACTAGAAAGATTTACCATAAGATTACCATATAGCGTATTTATCTTTCTTGGTATGAATCCAAGGGCTACTCTTTGAGTGGAATTAGAATTCCTATAATGTTATCTTTTCTTCAGGAAGGCCTGGAGAAGGGATTGTCAGTCAGTACCCTGAAGGGTCAGATTTATGCTTTATAAGTTTTACTACATAAACGTTTGGTGGATATGCCAGATGTGCAATTTTTATGTCAGGCCTTGGTCAAAATCAGCATAAGAAGAGAAGCACTCTATCAGGAACAAACAACAGCTCATCAGCTAGTTCTATGGCAATTTACCACTCAGGAGCAGCCTCTTTTAGACAAGTATGCTTTTCACAGAGGAAAACTTTCCTGAAGTATAGTAGTCTGATCCCGCCAAGTAAGGTCAGTCCAGCCCCAAAATACCAGGCAATTCTCCTCTGAACAAGGAACATGACAACCCCAGACGATTGTTTCAGCCTACTATGGGCCTCGTCAATGAGGTGCAGCCACATTGCTCTAAGCACACTGGGCAAGAAGTCCACGTCTGGTTTCCCCCATCACCCATAGGGAAATTTCCCCTGGGTCATATTCATTTGCATACGAAGAGAGAAGCGCTCTACCAGGAACGAACAACAGCTCCTCAGCTAGATCTATGGCGATTAACCACCCAGGAGCAGCCTCTTTTAGACCAGTGTGCTTTTCACAGAGGAAAACTTTCTTGAAGCATATCAGTCTGATCCCGCCAAGTAAGGCCAGTCCAGCCCCAAAATACTAGGCAATTCTCATCTGAACAAGGAACATGACAACCCCAGATGATCGTTTTGTCCTCCTATGGGCCTCATCAGTGAGGTGCAGTCACATTCCTCTAAGCACACTGGGCAAGGAGTCCACGTCTGGTTTCCCCATCACCCATAGGGAGACTTCCCCAGGGTCATATTAATTTTCATACGAAGAGAGAAGCGCTCTACCAAGAACAAACAACAGCTCATCAACTAGTTCTATGGCGATTTACCACCCAGGAGCAGCCTCTTTCAGACCAGTGTGCTTTTCACAGAGGAAAACTTTCCTGAAGCATATCAGTCTGACCAAGTAAGGTCAGTCCAGCCCCAAAATACCAAGCATTTCTCCTCTGAACAAGGAACATGACAATCCCAGATGATCGTTTCGGCCTCCAGACATGGACTCCTTGCCCAGTGTGCTTAGAGGAATGTGGTTGCACCTCAATGATGAGGCCCATAGGAGGCCAAAACGATCATCTGGGGTTGTCATGTTCATTGTTCAGAGGAGAATTGCCTGGTATTTCCGGGCTAGACTGATCCTATTTGGCGGGATCAGACTGATATACTTCAGGAAAATTTTCCTCTGTGAAAAGCACACTAGTCTAAAAGAGGCTGCTTCCGGTTGGTAAATCACCATAGAACTAGCTGATGAGCTGTTGTTCATTCCTGGTAGAGTGCTTCTCTCTTCGTATGCAAATGGGTATGACCCTGGGGAAGTCTATCTATGGGTGATGGGGGAAACCAGACGTGGACTCCTTCGTTCCTGGTAGAGCGCTTCGCTCTTCGTATGCTTGGTCAAAAACAGGCCTGTCTTTAAGCCTGTTGCTCCTCCTTGGAGCCTTAACCCTGCTCTTAAAGTTTGACAGCTTGCTCCGTTTGAGCCGTTGCATTCCATAGACATTAAGTTGTTATCTTGGAAGGTTTTGTTTCTTGAAGCTATCTCTTTTGCTTGAAGAGTCTCGGAACTCTCAGCTCTGCAGTGTGATTCCCCTTATCTTATTTTTCATGCCGATAAGGCGGTTCTTCATAAGGTTGTTAGCAGAAAGCTACTGCTGCTACTCTTTCTTTTTGGTTACGAAGTATAATTCGTTTGGCTTATGAGACTGCTGGACAGCAGCCTCCTGAGAGAATTATGGATCATTCCACAAGAGCTGTTTCCTCTTCTTGGGCTTTCAAAAATGAAGCTTCTGTGGAACAAATTTGCAAGGCTGCAACTTGGTCTTCTCTACATACTTTTGCCTCGGCTGAGGCTTCTTTTGGGAGAAAGGTTCTTCAAGCAGTGGTGCCTTCTGTTTAGGACTGCCTGTCTTGTCCCTCCCTATTTATCTGTGTCCTCTAGCTTGGATATTGGTTCCCAACAGTAATTACTCAAGCCATGGACTCACCATATCTTAGGAAAGAAAAACAAAATTTATGCTTACCTGATAAATGTATTTATTTCAGCATATGGTGAGTCCACGGTCCCACCCTTTATTTTAAGACAGTTGTTCTTTTGACTATAACCTCAGGCACCTCTACACCTTGTGTTACTCCTTTTTCTCCATTTCCCTTCGGTCGAATGACTGGGGGTTGTGGGTGAGGGAGTGATACTTAGCGGTTTAGCTGTGGTGCTCTTTGCCTCCTCCTGCTGGTCAGGAGTGATATTCCTAACAGTAATTACTCAAGCCATGGACTAACCATATCTGGAAAGAAATACAGTAAATGCAGTAAATGCAAATGATGAGCTGTAAACAGTTATGTTTAATGTGCTGCACAAGTTATGATTTATATATTAACAAAGCAAAGAAGATTCAATCAGCTTATCCTGAAATGAACAGTTTACACCAGAATATGAATAAACTGGATTGCACAACAGAATTATTAAAGGGTAGAGTTAAGCAAATGGTATTTATTCTGCATTTGTTTCACTATTTTGGGGGTCACTTTATCAATGCCCCATCTTTCTTGTCTGCCAGAAACAGAAGTTAAGACCGCTGCTCTTTAACTTTTTGGCATATAGTGAGGTCGAGCAAACATGATTCGCTACAGGGAATCATGTTGGCTCGACCTTTGGTAAATCTACCCCTTGCTCTTTTGTAAAAATTTTGTTTTGTCCTACGATCCCTAGAAAGGCCAAAAAGTAAAATTATTTATTTATAAAATATTTTACCAGGAAGGATACATTGAGATTTCTCTTGTTTTCAAGTATGTCCTGGGTTCACAACACATAGCATTGATACAATAGGGTACACTAAAAACATAATTTATGCTTACCTGATAAATGTATTTCTCTTGTAGTGTATCCAGTCCACGGATCATCCATTACTTGTGTGATATTCTCCTTCCCAACAGGAAGTTGCAAGAGGATCACCCACAGCTCCTCCCCTCACTGCCATATCCAGTCATTCGACCGAAACAAGCCGAGAAAGGAGAAACCATAGGGTGCAGTGGTGACTGTAGTTTAATTAAAATTTAGACCTGCCTGAAAAGGACAGGGCAGGCCGTGGACTGGATACACTACAAGAGAAATAAATTTATCAGGTAAGCATAAATTATGTTTTCTCTTGTTAAGTGTATCCAGTCCACGGATCATCCATTACTTGTGGGATACCAATACTAAAGCTAAAGTACACGGATGAAGGGAGGGACAAGGCAGGTACTTAAACGGAAGGTACCACTGCCTGTAAGACCTTTCTCCCAAAAATAGCCTCAGAAGAAGCAAAAGTATCAAATTTGTAGAATTTTGAAAAAGTATGAAGCGAAGACTCCGTCTTGTAAATCTGTTCAACAGAAGCCACATTTAAAAAAGGCCCAAGTGAAAACCACAGCTCTAGTAGAATGAGCTGTAATCCCTTCAGGAGGCTGCTGTCCAGCAGTCTCATAAGCTAAATGAATTATGCTTTTTAACCAAAAAGACAGAGAGGCTGCTGAAGTCTTTTGTCCTCTCCTCTGTCCAGAATAGACAACAAACAAGGTGAACGTTTGATGAAAACTGTAGTAGCTTGTAAGTAAAACTTTAAAGCACAAACCACGTCCAATATTGTGTAATAGACGTTCCTTCTTTGAGGAAGGATTAGGATACAAGCATGGAACAACTATCTCTTGAGTGATGTACTTGTTAGATACCACCTTAGGAAAAAACCCAGGTTGGTACGCAGGACTACCTTATCCGTACGAAGGACCAGATAAGGAGAATCACATTGTAACACAGATAACTTGGAGACTCTACGAGTCGAGGAATTAGCTACCCAAAAGGAACTTTCCAAGATAAAGATTGATATCTATGGAACAAAAAAGGTTCAAACGGAACTTCTTGAAGAACCTTAAGAATCAGGTTTAAGCTCCATGGCGGAGCAACAGTTTTAAACACAGGCTTGGATCTAACCAAAGCCTGACCAAATGCCTGAACGTCTCGAATACCTGCCAGACGCTTGTGCAAAAAAATAGACAGAGTAAAAATCTGTCCCCTTTTAAGGAATTAGCTGACAACCCTTTTCTCAAAAACATCTTGGAGAAAAGATAATATCCTGGGAATCCAGACTTTACTCCATGAGTAACCCTTGGATTCATAACAATCAGATATTTACACCATATCTATGTTCAATTTTCCTAGAGACAGGCTTTCATGTCTGTTTTAAGGTATCAATGACTGACTCGGAGAAGCCATGCTTTGATAACATCAAGCGTTCAGTCTCCAGGCAGTCCATCTCAGATTGATTCTATTTAGATGGTTGAAAGGACCCTGAGGTAGAGGGACCTGTCTCTGAAGCAGAGACCGTGATGGAAAGGATGACATGTCCACCAGATCTGCATACCAGGTCCTGCGTGGCTACGCAGGCGCTGTCAAAAACACCAAAGCCCTCTCCTGCTTGGTCTTGACCTCCGGAGGAAATCCCACTCCCCCGGAAGAAAAGTCTGACGACTTAGAAAATCCACCTCCCAGTTCTCAACACCTGGGATATGGATAGCTGATAGACAAGAGTGAGTCTCTGTCCAGTGAATTATTGTAAGACTTCTAACATCGCTAGGGAACTTCTGTTCCCCCTTGATGGCTGATGTAAGCCACAGTCGTGTATATTGTCCGACTGAGTATGATGTACCTCAGAGTTGCTAACTGAGGCCAAGTCTGAAGAGCATGGAATATCACTCCCAGTTCCAGAATATTTATTAGAAGGAGGGTCTCCTCCTAAGTCCACTATCCCTGAGCCTTCAGGGAGTTCCAGACTGCATCCCAACCTAAAAGGCTGGCATCTATTGTAACAATTGTCCCATCTGACCTGCGGAAGGTCATACCCTTGGACAGATGGACCCGACATAGTCACCAAAGAAGAGAATCTCTGGTCTCTTGGTCCAGGTTTAACAGGGGGACAAATCTGTGTAATCCCCGTTCCTCTGACTGAGCATGCATAGTTGCAGCGGTCTGAAATGTAGACGTGCAAACGGTACTATGTCCCTTGCCGCTACCATTAAGCCGATTTCATTCATGTACTGAGCCACCGAAGGGCGCGGATGGGATGAAAAAAACACGGCAGAAATTTAGAAACTTTGACAACCTGGACTCCGTCAGGTAAATTTTCATTTCTACAGAATCTATCAGAGTCCCTAGGAGGGAAACCCTTGAGATTGGGGATAGAGAACTCTTTCCTTGTTCACTTTCCACCCATGTGATCTCAGAAATGCCAGTACTACGTCCGTATGAGACTGGGCAATTTGGATGTTTGACGCCTGTATCAGGATGTCGTCTAAATAATGGGCCACTTCTATGCCCCGCGGTCTAAGGACCGCCAAAGCGACCCCAGAACCTCCATAAAGATTCTTGGGGCTGTAGATATCCCAAAGGAAAGAGCTACAAACTGCTAATGCCTGTCTAGAAAGGCAAACCTGAAAAACGATGGTGATCTTTATGCATCACAATGTGAGGATAAGCATCCTTCAAATCCATTGTAGTCCTCTATTGACTCTCCTGGATCATAGTTAAGATGGTACGAATAGTTTCCATCTTAAATGACGGAATTCTGAGGAATTTGTTTAAGATCTTTAGATCCAAAATAGGTCTGAAGGTTCCCTCTCCTTGGGAACCACAAACAGATTTGAGTAAAAACTCTGTCCCTGTTCCTCTCTTGGAACTGGATGGATCTCATACACAATGTAAGAATGCCTCCTTCTTTATCTGGTTTGCAGATAATTGTGAAAGGCGAAATCTCCCCTTTTTTTGGGGGGGAATCTTTGAAATCCAGAAGATATCTCTGGGATATAAATTCCAATGCCTAGGGATCCTGGGCATCTCTTGCCCACGCCTGGGCAAAGAATGAAAGTCTGCCCCCTATAGGATCCGTTACCGGATAGGGGTCCGTTCCTTCATGCTGCCTTAGAGGCAGCAGCAGGCTCCTTGGCCTGCTTATCTTTGTTCCAGGTCCGATTGTCTCCAGACCGCCTTGGACTGAGCAAAAATTCCCTCTTGTTTTGCCTTAGAGGAAGAGGATGCCACACCTGCCCTGAAGTTTTTAAAAGGTACGAAAATTAGACTTTTTTTTTTTTTTTTTTTTTTCTTTTTTTTCCCCCTTGATTTAGACCTATCCTGAGGAAGGGCATGACCTTTTCCTCCAGTGATATAAGCAATAATCTCCTTCAAACCAGGCCCGAATAGGGTCTGCCCCTTGAAGGGAAGTTAAGTAGCTTATTTATTAAAGTCACGACAGCTGACCATGATATAAGCCATAGCGCTCTGCGCGCCAGTATAGTAAAAAACAGAATTCTTAGCCGTTAGTCTAGTCAAATGAACAAGGCATCAGAAAACAAAGGAATTGGCTAGCATAAGCTTGTCAAATATATTCATCCAATGGAGTCGCTTAACTGTAAAGCCTCATCAAGAGACTCAACCCAGAACGCTGCAGCAGCAGTGACAGAAGCAATGTATGCAAGGGGCTGCAGGATAAAACCCTGTTGAATAAACATTTTTTATCCATTGGATCTAAAAAGCACAACTGTCCTCGTCAGAGGTAGTGGTACGCTTAGCTAGAGTAGAAACTCTTCTCTCCACCTTAGGAACTGTCTGCCAGAAGTCCCGTGTGGTGGAAACTATTAGAAAACATTCTTCTAAAAAATAGGAGGGGAAGAGAACGGCACACCTGGTCTATCCCATTCCTTATTAAAAAAATTTTTAGTAAACCTCTTTAGGTATTGGAAAAACATCAGTACACACCGGCACTGCATATTATTTATCCAGTCTACACAATTTCTCTGGCCCTGCGATTGTACACATTCATTCAGAGCAGCCAAAGCCTCCCTGAGCAACAAGTGGAGGTTCTCAAGCATAAATTTTAAATGTAGAAATATCAGAATCAGGTTAAATCATCTTCCCTGAGTCAAAAAAAAAAAAAATCACCCACAGACTAAGCATATTGTGAGGTAGTATCATACATGGTTCTTAAAGCGTCTGTATGCTCTGTATCTACCCCCAGAGCTAACTGCTTTCCTTTAATTTCAGGTAGTCTGACTAATACTGCTGCCAGAATATTATTCACCACCTTTGCCATGTCTTGTAAAATAAACGCTATGGGCGCCCTTGATGCACTTGGCGCCATTTGAGCATGAGTCCCTGAAGCGGGAGTCGAAGGGTCTGACACGTGGGGAGAGTTAGTCGGCATAACTTTCCCCTCGACAGAATCCCCTGGTAAAGAAACGCTATGGGTGCCCTTGATGTACTTGGCGCCATTTGAGCGTGAGTCCCTAAAGCGGGAGTCAAAAGGTCTGACACGTGGGGAGAGTTAGTCGGCATAACTACCCCCACGACAGAATCCTCTGGTGATAATGTTTTTAAAGACAAAAAAATGATCTTTATTGTTTAACATGAAATCAGTACATCTGGTACACATTCTAAGATGGGGTTCCACCATGGCTTTAAAACATAATGAACACAGAGCTTCCTCTATGTCAGACATGTTAGAACAGACTAATAATGAGACTAGTAAGCTTGGAAAACACTTTAAATCAAGTTAACAAGCAAATATATAAAACGTTACTGTGCCTTTAAGAGAAACAAATTTTGCCAAAATTTGAAATAACAGTGAAAAAAGGCAGTTAAACTAACAAAATTTTTACAGTGTATGTAACAAGTTAGCAGAGCATTGCACCCACTTGCAAATGGATGATTAACCCCTTAATACAAAAAACAGATTAACAAAACGAAAAATATGTTTTAAACAGTCATAACAGCTCCTACTTTTGAAGCCCTTTTGAGCCCTTCAGAGATGTCCTATAGCATGCAGGGGACTGCTGAGGGAAGCTGAATGTCACTGTTTGTAATTTTAACTGCACCAACTGTAACTTTTATACTATAACAGTGGAAAGCCTCAGGAAACTGTTTCTATGCAAAATTTAAGCCAGCCATGTGGAAAAAACTTAGGCCCCAATAAGTTTTATCACCAAACATACGTTTTAAAACACATTTTTACAAGAGTATGTATCTCTATTAATAAGCCTGATACCAGTCGCTATCGCTGCATTTAAGGCTTTACTTACATTACTTCGGTATCAGCAGTATTTTCTTAGTCAATTCCATTCCTAGAAAAATATTTTACTGCACATACCTTATCTGCAGGAAAACCTGCACGCCATTCCCCCTCTGAAGTACCTCACTCCTCAGAATGTGTGAGAACAGCAAATGGATCTTAGTTACGTCTGCTAAGATCATAGAAAAACGCAGGCAGATTCTTCTTCCAAATACTGCCTGAGATAAACAGCACACTCCGGTGCCATTTAAAAATAACAAACTTTTGATTGAAGAATAAACTAAGTAGAAAGCACCACAGACTCTCACAACCTCCTATCTATGTTGAGGCTTGCAAGAGAATGACTGAATATGGCAGTTAGGGGAGGAGCTATATAGCAGCTTTGCTGTGGGTGGACTCTTGCAGCTTCCTGTTGGGAAGGAGAATATATTCCATAAGTAATGGATGATCCGTGGACTGGATACACTACAAGAGAAATAAATTTATCAGGTAAGCATAAATTATGTTTTCGTGCCTGTAATAAGGTATCAACTACTGACTCGGAGAAGCCACGCTTTGATAGGATCAAGCGTTCAATCTCCATGCAGTCAGTCTCAGAGAAAGTAGATTCGGATGATTGAAATGACCTTGTATTAGAAGGTCTTGTCTCAGAAGCAGAGTCCATGGTGGAAAGTATGACATGTCCACTAAGTCTGCATACCAGGTTCTGCGTGGCCACGCAGGCGCTATCAATATCACCGATGCTCTTTCCTGTTTGATTTTGGCAATCAGACGAGGGAGTAGAGGAAACGGTGGGAACACATAAGCCAGGTTGAAGAACCAAGGCGGTGCTAGAGCATCTATCAGTGCCGCTTCTGGGTCCCTGGACCTGGATCCGTAACAAGGAAGCTTGGCGTTCTGGCGAAACGCCATGAGATCCAATTCTGGTTTGCCCCAACGGAGAACCAATTGAGCAAACACCTCCGGATGGAGTTCCCATTCCCCCGGATGAAAAGTCTGACGACTTAGAAAATCCGCCTCCCAGTTCTCTACACCTGGGATATGGATCGCTGACAGGTGGCAAGAGTGAGTCTCTGCCCAGCGAATTATCTTCTGACATCGCTAGGGAACTCCTGGTTCCCCCTTGATGGTTGATGTAAGCCACAGTCGTGATGTTGTCCGACTGAAATCTGATGAACCTCAGTGTTGCTAGCTGAGGCCAAGCCAGAAGAGCATTGAATATTGCTCTTAACGCCAGAATATTTATTGGGAGGAGTTTCTCCTCCTGAGTCTATGAACCCTGAGCCTTCATGGAGTTCCAGACTGCACCCCAACCTAGAAGGCTGGCATCTGTTGTTACAATTGTCCAATCTGGTCTGCGAAAGGTCATACCCTTGGACAGATGGGCCCGAGATAACCACCAGAGAAGAGAATCTCTGGTTTCCTGATCCAGATTTAGTAGAGGGGACAAATCTGTGTAATCCCCATTCCACTTGACTGAGCATGCATAATTGCAGCGGTCTGAGATGTAAGCGCGCAAATGGCACTATGTCCATTGCCGCTACCATTAAGCCGATTACTTCCATGCACTGAGCCACCGTGGGGCGCGGAATGGAGTGAAGAACACGGCAAGCATTTAGAAGTTTTGATAACCTGGACTCCGTCAGGTAAATTTTTATTTCTACAGAATCTATTAGAGTCCCTAGGAAGGAAACCCTCGTGAGAGGAGATAGGGAACTCTTTTCTTCGTTCACTTTCCACCCATGCGACCTCAGGAATGCCAGAACTATCTCTGTATGAGATTTGGCAATTTGAAAGCTTGACACCTGTATCAGGATATCGTCCAGGTAAGGAGCCACCGCTATGCCTCGCGGTCTTAGGACCGCCAGAAGTGAGCCCAGAACCTTTGTAAAAATTCTTGGGGCTGTAGCCAACCCTAATGGAAGAGCTACAAATTGGTAATGCCTGTCTAGAAAGGCAAACCTCAGGAACTGATGATGATTCTTGTGAATCAGAATGTGAAGGTAGGCATCCTTTAAGTCCACTGTGGTCATGTACTGACCCTCTTGGATCATGGGTAAAATGGTTCGAATAGTTTCCATCTTGAATGACGGAACTCTGAGGAATTTGTTTAGGATCTTTAAATCCAAAATTGGTCTGAAGGTTCCCTCTTTTTTGGGAACCACAAACAGATTTGAATAAAACCCCTGTCCTTGTTCCGTCCGCGGAACTGGATGGATCACTCCCATTACAAGGAGATCTTGTACGCAGCTTAGGAATGCCTCTTTCTTTATCTGGTTCGCAGATAATCTTGAAAGGTGAAATCTCCCTTGTGGAGGAGAAGCTTTGAAGTCCAGAAGATATCCCTGAGATATGATCTCCAACGCCCAGGGATCCTGAACATCTCTTGCCCACGCCTGGGCGAAGAGAGAGAGTCTGCCCCCTACTAGATCCGTTGTCGGATAGGGGGCCGCTCCTTTATGCTGTCTTAGAGGCAGCAGCAGGCTTTCTGGCCTGCTTGCCCTTGTTCCAGGACTGGTTAGGTTTCCAGGCCTGATTGGATTGAGCAAAAGTTCTCTCTTGTTTTGAAGCAGAGGAAGTTGATGCTGCACCTGCCTTGAAATTTCGAAAGGCACGAAAATTAGACTGTTTGGCCTTTGATTTGGCCCTGTCCTGAGGAAGGGTATGACCCTTACCTCCAGTAATGTCAGCAATAATTTCTTTCAAACCAGGCCCGAATAAGGTCTGCCCCTTGAAAGGAATGTTGAGTAATTTAGACTTTGAAGTCACATCAGCTGACCAGGATTTGAGCCATAGCGCCCTACGCGCCTGGATGGCGAATCCAGAATTCTTAGCCGTTAGTTTAGTCAAATGAACAATGGCATCAGAAACAAATGAGTTAGCTAGCTTAAGAGTTCTAAGCTTGTCAACAATTTCAGTCAATGGAGCTGTATGGATGGCCTCTTCCAGGGCCTCAAACCAGAATGCCGCCGCAGCAGTGACAGGCGCAATGCATGCAAGGGGCTGTAAAATAAAACCTTGTTGAATAAACATTTTCTTCAGGTAACCCTCTAATTTTTTATCCATTGTATCTGAAAAATCACAACTGTCCTCAACCGGGATAGTGGTACGATTTGCTAAAGTAGAAACTGCTCCCTCCACCTTAGGGACAGTCTGCCATAAGTCCCGTGTAGTGGCATCTATTGGAAACATTTTTCTAAATATAGGAGGTGGGGAAAAGGGCATACCGGGCCTATCCCACTCCTTACTAATAATTTCTGTAAGCCTTTTAGGTATTGGAAAAACATCAGTACTCACCGGCACTGCATAGTATTTATCCAGCCTACACAATTTCTCTGGCACTGCAATTGTGTCACAGTCATTCAGAGCAGCTAATACCTCCCCAAGCAATACACAGAGGTTCTCAAGCTTAAATTTAAAATTAGAAATCTCTGAATCAGGTCTCCCCGATTCAGAGACGTCACCCATAGACTGAAGCTCTCCATCCTCAGGTTCTGCATATTGTGACGCAGTATCAGACATGGCTCTTACAGCATCTACACGCTCTGTATCTCGTCTAACCCCAGAGCTATCGCGCTTGCCTCTCAATTCAGGCAATCTGGATAATACCTCTGACAGGGTATTATTCATGATTGCAGCCATGTCCTGCAAAGTAATCGCTATGGGTGTCCCTGATGTACTTGGCACCATATTAGCGTGCGTCCCTTGAGCGGAAGGCGAAGGGTCCAACACGTGGGGAGAGTTAGTCGGCATAATTTCCCCCTCGACAGACCCCTCTGGTGACAATTATTTTATAGATAAAGACTGATCTTTACTGTTTAATGTGAAATCAATACATTTAGTACACATTCTCCTATGGGGCTCCACCATGGCTTTTAAACATAATGAACAAGTATCCTCTGTTTCAGACATGTTTGTACAGACTAGCAATGAGACTAGCAAGCTTGGAAAACACTTTAAAGCAACTTAACAAGCAATATAAAAAAACGTTACTGTGCCTTTAAGAGAAACAAATTTTGACAAAATTTGAAATAACAGTGAAAAAAGGCAGTTACACTAACAAAATTTTTACAGTGTATGTAACAAGTCAGCAGAGCATTGCACCCACTTGCAAATGGATGATTAACCCCTTAATAACAAAAACAGAATAATAAATGACAAAAACGTTTTTTTAAACACAGTCACAACAACTGCCAGAGTCTACTGTGATTGTTACCCTCCTCAAACACGACTTTGAAGCCTTTTGAGCCCTTCAGAGATGTCCTGTATCATGCAGAGGGAAGCTGAATGTCTCTGTCAGTATTTTTATCTGCACAGAAAAGCACTAAAATAGGCCCTTCCCACTCACATTGCAACAGTGGAAAGCCTGTTACTAGGCAAAATTCAAGCCAGCCATGTGGAAAAAAACTAGGCCCCAATAAGTTTTGTCACCAAACATATATAAAAAAACGATTAACATGCCAGGAAACGTTTTATATTACACTTTTATAAGAGTATGTATCTTTGTTAATAAGCCTGATACCAGTCGCTATCACTGCATTTAAGGCTTAACTTACATTAATCCGGTATCAGCAGCATTTTTCTAGCAAATTCCATCCCTAGAAATATGTTAACTGCACATACCTTATTGCAGGAAAACCTGCACGCTATTCCCCCTCTGAAGTTACCTCACTCCTCAGAATATGTGAGAACAGCAATGGATCTTAGTTACTTCTGCTAAGATCATAGGAATCACAGGCAGATTCTTCTTCTAATGCTGCCTGAGATGAAACAGTACACTCCGGTACCATTTAAAATAACAAACTTTTGATTGAAGTTAAAAAACTAACTATAATACACCACTCTCCTCTTACTACGTCCATCTTTGTTGAGGGTTGCAAGAGAATGACTGGGTATGACATGTGAGGGGAGGAGCTATATAGCAGCTCTGCTGTGGGTGATCCTCTTGCAACTTCCTGTTGGGAAGGAGAATATCCCACAAGTAATGGATGATCCGTGGACTGGATACACTTAACAAGAGAAATACAGAAACAATATTAATACATAACATATGCAAAATGTAACATAGAACAGGTAGGAAATATATAATCAACCATGACAGGTGCATTCTGTTTTGAGATATGCAGAGAGGGATCTCTTAAAGGAGTTTAGGCTTGGGGAAGGTTTGAAAATGTGTGGGAGGTCGTTCCATAATTGTGGTGCTCTGTAGGAAAAGGAGGATCCAGCTGCTTTCTTTTTGTATGGAGGCAGACTAAATAATGTGCTGGTACTGGATCAGAGTTTATTGGAGCATTCTGCTCAGGTAGGATGGGAGCTTCCCAGAAAAGCTCTTAAACACAAGGCTGGAAAGATGGAGGGTGCGTCTGGATTCCAGTGACAGCCAGTTTAGTTCTTTTAGCATGTCACAATGGTGGGTCCTGTAGTTACATTGTAGCACAAAGCGGCAGAACGAGTTATACAATGTATTAAGTTTATTTAGGTGAGTTTGCGGTGCAGGTGCATATACTACGTCCCCGTAATCCATGATAGGCATCAGCATTTGCTGTACAATTGTTTCCTTAAATGTAGGGCTTATACAGGATTTGTTTCTGTACAGGGCACCTAGTTTTTGATACAGTTTAGATGCAAGTTTTTCTATGTGGAGGCCAAAAGATAGATTGGGGTCTAACAACATACCCAAGTATTTGAAAGAGTCGACTGCAGTCAGTGTGCAATTTGATTTTGTTTTGATGCATAGATGGGAATTTTTGTAGTTTGTGTAATTTAGGTCCTGTTCCAAAGATTGTGACAGTTTTGTCAGTGATTAGGAAGAGTTTGTTTTTTGAGATCCACTTTTCTACCTCTGTGAACTGGTCTTGGAGCACTGACTCAAGCTGCGGCAGATCGGATTTGTTTGCATCTGTGCAGGGTTTTAATTCTATGAATTGCCAAAATCCGCAGCATTTTCAGGTTACGTAATTTGCTTTTTGGCCTCTCTTTAGAGCCCAATTTAGTAAAAAAACAACTAGGTTAAAATGAATTGCCAAAGACTTTGATCACTACATATAACCATCAGAATGTAAAAGCAATTGTTCCTTTGTAATTTAAATCTGAAATTCGTTGTCTTTCCATTGCTGACAATGAAACCTTGCATTCATAAATACATCACCCAGCGAAAGACATTAGATAAACAACTTTCAAGAGGAATTTTAAGATGTATGTCCCTGGAGTGCACAACAATACAAATGTTACTAATAAAATTTCAGTTTTAAATACTTATAAGACATTTCTTTTTATGTAATTATTTTTCAATGCAGTGACTAATTTCTGATTGCACATATAGAAAATGAATGCAATACCCCTTTAAGAAATGTGTTATGTTTAAAAACTGACTTCACCATGGTCTTAATTAAGCCCTCATCAAACTAGCGATCATTACTGTATCTAAACAAATAAATGGTAATGACTCACTAATGCAAGATAAAACCTAATTCTCAAAATAGAAATAAAATTGTTCCTTCATACATAGTTGCAGCTTTTGGGAAGTAAAAATAAAATAATAAAAGTATCAAATGCCACCAATCTCTCTCTGGTTGACAAACAAATGTTCATAAACAACAACAATATAGTTTGCTATATTTTTTTTTCCTTTTCATGTAAAATATTTATTTTATTTTTTTATCTGGAAAAAAATGTTTTTCAACATACTGAAGCTATAAATAAACATGCTATCAATTATAGTGTTCTGCTCAATAAATACCACATGACTTATTAGATGCACCCTCTGTGCTCATTTATTTCTCAAGACTATAAAAGTCATGCCCTAAAGCTGATTTTTTTTAATATAATGAAGGGATGCCTTGTAAAGATACAACAAAATATGTCAGTAAACATTGTTTTGAAAGAGAATAATAATTGTTACAGACTGACCCTAATTTAATTTGCTGAAATGGAAAACAAAAACTGCTTTCATGCCAGTGTTTTCAAATATGAAGTGTTTTTTAAAGGGACAGTCTGCACCAGAATTTGTATTGGTTAAAAAGATAGATAATCCCAATATTACCCATTCCCCAGTTTTGCATAATCAACAGTTATATTTATATACTTTTTACCTCTGTGATTACCTTGTTTCTAAGCCTCTGCAGTCTACCCTCTTATTTCAGTTCTTTGGACAGGCTTGCATTTTAGCCAATCAGTGCTGACTCATAAATAACTCCACGGGAGTGAGCCCAGTGTTATCTATATGGCACACATGAACTAGCACTGTCTAGCTGTGAAACTGTCAAAATGCACTGAGATAAGAGGTTGCCTTTAAGGGCTTAGAAATTAGCATATGAGCCTACCTAGGTTTAGCTTTCAACAAACAATACAAAAAGAACAAAGCAAATTTGATGATTAAAGTAAATTCTAAAGGTATTTAAAATTACATGCTCTGTCTGAATCATGAAAGTTTAATTTTGATTAGACTGTCCCTTTAAAGGGACATTAAACACTTTGAGATGGTAATATAAAACGATAAATTGTATATATAAAACAACTCTGCAATATACTTTCATTATTTATTTTGTCCTCTTTGCCTGTAATTCCATTCTGAAATTGTGAGCTTTTCAGTTCCTGTTAGAAATGGAAGTGCAGAACACTGTTAAATCCAGCACAACCATTGGCTGCACACTCTAGTGACCTATTTATAACTGATCCTAATTGGCCACAGAAGAGAAGGTAACACAAGTTACAACATGGCAGCTCCCAGTGTTTTATAGACACTAAAACTTTACACTTATTTTGTCACTTTTTAAACAACTAATGAAACTTTAAAAAATACATCTACATGTTAGTCATGGACTAATCTTTTCTTTGAATGCATCATTCTACCTAGCATGTATTTAGTGTTTAATGTCCCTTTAAGGCTGTATAATAAATAGTGCTATAAATATAGAAATAATTCATAAGTAACAGAAAAAATACAAGTAGATGAATATGTAAATATTTTTAATAACAGATGTTCAAGGTTCATATTTACATACTGGGTAAAAAAATTATTTGTACAACTAAAAATGAGCAGGGGTTAGATTCAGTAGTGAGATTCTGACATTTTGGCAAGAGGTTCTCTAACTTCTCTATAATACACAAAACCTTTACACTTTCTACATTTTAAAAACAGGTTCTTTACCATTTTTAAATTTTAGGAACCGGTTGTTAAAGGAGCAGTAAATAAAGTAGATTTGCATAATCAACAAATTCATTATAACAAGATATGGCAAAAACACTTAGTCCGAACTTCAAATGAGTAATAGATTTTTTTCAGACAGATTTCAAAGTTATATATATTTCCTCTCCTTTTGTATCATGTGACAGCCATCAGCCAATCACAAATGCATATGCGTATATTGTGTGAATTCTTGCACATGCTCAGTAGGAGCTGGTGACTCAAAAAGTGTAAATACAAAAAGACTGTGCACATGGAAAGACTTTAAGCAGCCAATCAGGATGCTAGTCCCAGGACTTGCAAGGGAGAGTGCATCTGGCATGTGCAGCACAATCATTTCCCTCCTCAGTTTAAAGGGACACTGAACCCAAAAAAAAATTATTTTGTGATTCAGATCTTTATTTGAAAAGCAAGAATGTAATTTTTGGTGAACAACCTGGGTTGTTCGTGCTGATTGGTGGATAAATTCACCCACTAATAAACTAATGCTGTCCAGGGTCTGAACCAAAAATTGTCTGGCTCCTTAGCTTAGATGCCTTCTTCTACAAATAACGATAGAAAAAGAACAAAGAAAAATTAATAATAGGAGTAAATTAGAAAGTTGCTTAAAATTGCATGTTCTATCTGAACCATGAAAGAAAAAAAATTGGGTTCAGTGTCCCTTTAAGGAAGTTTACTATGAGATTTTAGTGAAGTAAAGTGTGAACTATGAAGCTGATTGGCTTCTTTTTTTTCAACCTGTAGCTAGATAGTATAACTAAAGGATACCTGTTCACAGAGCACTTACTATTGTGAGCTGAAGACATTTTGAAGTAAAATGTATTTTTTACATAGAGATATTCATGCGATATTTTATTAGCAGCTTTTTACAGTTAAGCTACATCACTTTCAAGTGATATAGCATATGGGTATTATATCCGTTAATTCAAAATATAATTCCCCATAAAATGTTTGAATATACATCATGAAAAAATGTTTTCAAATTACATTGTACTTATGTAACACTGTGAGACTTATTTGCTGCAACTAGTTGTCAGTAAAAGGAAGAATGTGCTTTAACGAAGGGCGGACGATGGAGAAACAGGAGGAGTAAAGTAAATCAATAACTTTAATCGAGGGCAAAAAAAGACTAAAGTTGATGACTTAAAGGGATAGGAAAGTCAAAACTCAAACTTGAATGATTCTATTTTCAAAAGTGCTTTGTTCTCTTGGTATATCTTGTTGAAACAGAATATGCACATAGCCTACACTAGTGAGAGCTAGCTGCTGATTGGTGCCTGCACACATGTCTCTTGTAATTGGCTAACTAGATGTTTTTAAGTTGTACAATGCTGTTCCTTCAGCAAAGGATAACAAGAGAATGAAGCAAATTTGAAAATAGAAAAAATTGGAGAGTTGTTTAAAATTGTATGTTCTATCCAAATCATGAAAGAACATTTTGGGATTTCCTGTCCCTTTAAAGTTATATTAAAATATTGCAAGGATTACATTTTTTTTTTTTTTTCAATTTACTGCTAATTTACTATCACTTCAAAATGTGATGCAACTTTCTATGACAAATTTACACCAAGCTCTTCCATTTGATGGACAAAATTGTGCTTCCACAAAGTGAATAAAAACACAATTAACAAATGAAACTCCTTCTCTTGAAAAAACAGCAAATTCTATTATATGATGCAATACAAAAAGCTTTACCTGTATATTATACACAGGATAATATTAAAAATATTTCAATGGGACATGAAAATTAAAAAAATCCTACATGATTCAGATAGAGCATGTCAATTTAATATGCTTTTTAATTCATTTTTATTATTAAATTTACTTTGTTTTCTTGGTAACCTTTGTTAATATATATATATATATATATATATATATATATATATATATATATATATATATATATATATATATATATATATATATATACACACATATACCTAGCAGTAGTAATGCAGTGTGTGTTCAGATGTGTTCAGCTAGCTCCCAGTTGTGCTCTGGATCTAACTTTAAAACAGTGCTTTACAGGGGTTAAACACACCATTTTATGCAAGCAAAAGTGGGAAAATAAAATACCCTAACACATTACAGCATTTTAATTTGCACTTTTTATGTCCCTTGAAAGTGATGCAGCATATCTGTAAAAAGCTGACTAGAAAATATCATCTGAACATCTCTATGTAAAAAAGAAAGATATTTTACCTCATACCCCACTGTAAAGAGACTTTAAAGGGACATTAACCCCTTTGTGACTAGAGCTCTTTTCCATTTGTTGACCGTCTGGGACCAGGGCTATTTTTGCATTTCTGCGGTGTTTGTGTTTAGCTGTAATTTTGCTCTTACTCATTTACTGTACCCACACATATTATATACCGTTTTTCTCGCCATTAAATGGACTTTCGAAAGATACCATTATTTTCATCATATCTTATAAATTACTATAAAAAAATATAAAATATGATGAAAAAATTGAAAAAAACACACTTTTTCTAACTTTGACCCCCAAAATCTGTTACACATCTACAGCCACCAAAAACACCAATGCTAAATAGTTTCTACATTTTGTCCTGAGTTTAAAAATACCCAATGTTTACATGTTCTTTGCTTTTTTTGCAAGTTATAGGGCAATAAATACAAGTAGCACTTTGCTATTTCCAAACCACTTTTTTTTCAAAATTAGCGCTAGTTACATTGTAACACTGATATCTGTCAGGAATCCCTGGATAACCCTTCACATGTATATATTTGTTTTTAGTAGACAACCCAAAGTATTGATCTAGGCCCATTTTGGTATATTTCATGCCATCATTTCACCACCAAATGCGTTTAAATAAAAAAAAAAGTTCACTTTTTCACAAACTTTTTCACAAACTTTAACTTTCTCACTGAAATTATTTACAAACAGCTTGTGCAATTATGGCACAAATGGTTGTAAATGCTTCTCTGGGATCCCCTTTGTTCAGAAATAGCAGACATATATGGCTTTGGCGTTGCTTTTTGGTAATTAGAAGGCCGCTAAACGCTGCTGTGCACCACATGTTTATTATACCCAGCAGTGAAGGGGTTAATTAGGGAGCGTGTAGGGTTAATTTTAGCTTTAGTGTAGTAGACAACCCCAAGTATTGATCTAGGCCCATTTTGGTATATTTCATGCCACCATTTCACTGCCAAATGCGATCAAATAAAAAAATAGTTCACTTTTTAACAAACTTTAGGTTTCTCACTGAAATTATTTAAAAACAGCTTTTGCAATTATGGCACAAATGGTTGTAAATGCTTCTCTGGGATCCCCTTTGTTCAGAAATAGCACACATCTATGGCTTTTGCATTTCTTTTTGGTAATTAGAAGGCTGCAAAATGCCGCTGCGCACCACACTTGTATTATGCCCAGCAGTGAAGGGGTTAATTAGGTAGCTTGTAGGGAGCTTGTAGGGTTAATTTTAGCTTTAGTGTAGAGATTAGCATCCCACCCTCTGATCCCTCCCAAACAGCTATCTTCCCTCCCCCACCCCACAATTGTCCCCGCCATCTTAAGTACTGGCAGAAAGTGCACATTGCACATACAGGAACCGGATGCTGGGTAGCGATGGGCCCCCCACCCGTCTCCCTGCTAATGCTCACAGCCACCAATAATCGGCACCATCGTTACCGGTGCACATAGTGGCCCTCTCTGCATATGGTATTACAGGATACCTCAATATCGAGGCATCACTGCAATACCATAAAAGCGCCTGGAAGCGATCAGGATCGCTTCCACCACTTGAAACCCCAGAGGACGTGCCAGGAACGTCCTTGGTCATGAAGGGTATTTTTTTGTAGGACGTTCCTGGTGCGTCCTCTGACGTGAAGGGGTTAAACCCAAACTTTTTCATTCAATATTCAGACAGAGCACACAATTTTAAAAAAAGTTTCTAATTTAATTCTATTATCAAATCTTCTTAGTTTTCATGTTATTCTTTCTTAAAGAGATACCTAGGTAGCAGGTAGGTATCGTGCCCATTCCTGACGCACTACATGACAAGAAATAGTGCTGCCATCTAGTGCTCTTGCTAATATATAACATTCTTGCAAAACTGCTGCCATAAAGTGCTGCAGACATGTGCACACTTATGAACCTTCTTTCCTTCTTTTCAACAAAGAATAACAAGAAAACAAAGAAAATTCGATAATAGAAGTAAATTGGAAAGTTGTTTAAAATTGTATGTTCTATCTGAATCATGAAAAATGTTTTTGGCTTTTTATGTCCCTTTAAACAGCAAATCAGGATGCTTGCCCCAGGACTTGCAAGGGAGTGCATATCTGGCATGTTTAGGCACAGTTATATTATTTTCCTATTCAGTTTAAAGTGAAGGTCAATTTGAATGTGAAAGTGCCCGGTTTTTAAAAAAACTATTACAAACAAGGGTACATTCATTCATGAAAATTGACATTTCAGCCGTTTTATTAAAATATACCCTTTCTTCTTGAAGCCGCTCCAGTGCTTCACCAGCCCGTCGCAAGCCTCTTCATACGTCAGCAGTGACAATTCTGGCATCTTCCAATCACAGCTTCCTCCCCGGGGTAATCATTGCCTGAGGCAATGCCGTGATTGGAGGAAGCCGGTTTCATCATTGCTGGGTAAGTAAACCAGGAAGGAGCAGGCAGGGCATCGTTTCAGAACGGCGATCCGGCATTTCAGAAGAACAAGGTAAGTATTTTTAAAATACGGTGCTATGTCAATTTTCATGAATGAAAATGCCCCTGTTTTTAATAGTTTTTTTAAAAAACGGGCACTTTCACATGAAAATTGACCTTCAATTTAAGGAAGTTTGCTATGAAATCTCAAAAGATTTCAGTGAACTCTCATGAGATCACAGCAAATCAATACATGACCTCAGCACTACTGATTGGCTTTTTTTGTTGTTTTGTTTCCAACTTACAGGTGGACATCAGCTGAAGTATAACTGTTCACAAAGCACTTTAACTTTCTCACTGAAATTATTTACAAACAGCTTGTGCAATTATGGCACAAATGGTTGTAAATGCTTCTCTGGGATCCCCTTTGTTCAGAAATAGCAGACATATATGGCTTTGGCGTTGCTTTTTGGTAATTAGAAGGCCGCTAAACGCTGCTGTGCACCACATGTTTATTATACCCAGCAGTGAAGGGGTTAATTAGGGAGCGTGTAGGGTTAATTTTAGCTTTAGTGTAGTAGACAACCCCAAGTATTGATCTAGGCCCATTTTGGTATATTTCATGCCACCATTTCACTGCCAAATGCGATCAAATAAAAAAATAGTTCACTTTTTAACAAACTTTAGGTTTCTCACTGAAATTATTTAAAAACAGCTTTTGCAATTATGGCACAAATGGTTGTAAATGCTTCTCTGGGATCCCCTTTGTTCAGAAATAGCACACATCTATGGCTTTTGCATTTCTTTTTGGTAATTAGAAGGCTGCAAAATGCCGCTGCGCACCACACTTGTATTATGCCCAGCAGTGAAGGGGTTAATTAGGTAGCTTGTAGGGAGCTTGTAGGGTTAATTTTAGCTTTAGTGTAGAGATTAGCATCCCACCCTCTGATCCCTCCCAAACAGCTATCTTCCCTCCCCCACCCCACAATTGTCCCCGCCATCTTAAGTACTGGCAGAAAGTGCACATTGCACATACAGGAACCGGATGCTGGGTAGCGATGGGCCCCCCACCCGTCTCCCTGCTAATGCTCACAGCCACCAATAATCGGCACCATCGTTACCGGTGCACATAGTGGCCCTCTCTGCATATGGTATTACAGGATACCTCAATATCGAGGCATCACTGCAATACCATAAAAGCGCCTGGAAGCGATCAGGATCGCTTCCACCACTTGAAACCCCAGAGGACGTGCCAGGAACGTCCTTGGTCATGAAGGGTATTTTTTTGTAGGACGTTCCTGGTGCGTCCTCTGACGTGAAGGGGTTAAACCCAAACTTTTTCATTCAATATTCAGACAGAGCACACAATTTTAAAAAAAGTTTCTAATTTAATTCTATTATCAAATCTTCTTAGTTTTCATGTTATTCTTTCTTAAAGAGATACCTAGGTAGCAGGTAGGTATCGTGCCCATTCCTGACGCACTACATGACAAGAAATAGTGCTGCCATCTAGTGCTCTTGCTAATATATAACATTCTTGCAAAACTGCTGCCATAAAGTGCTGCAGACATGTGCACACTTATGAACCTTCTTTCCTTCTTTTCAACAAAGAATAACAAGAAAACAAAGAAAATTCGATAATAGAAGTAAATTGGAAAGTTGTTTAAAATTGTATGTTCTATCTGAATCATGAAAAATGTTTTTGGCTTTTTATGTCCCTTTAAACAGCAAATCAGGATGCTTGCCCCAGGACTTGCAAGGGAGTGCATATCTGGCATGTTTAGGCACAGTTATATTATTTTCCTATTCAGTTTAAAGTGAAGGTCAATTTGAATGTGAAAGTGCCCGTTTTTTAAAAAAACTATTACAAACAAGGGTACATTCATTCATGAAAATTGACATTTCAGCCGTTTTATTAAAATATACCCTTTCTTCTTGAAGCCGCTCCAGTGCTTCACCAGCCCGTCGCAAGCCTCTTCATACGTCAGCAGTGACAATTCTGGCATCTTCCAATCACAGCTTCCTCCCCGGGGTAATCATTGCCTGAGGCAATGCCGTGATTGGAGGAAGCCGGTTTCATCATTGCTGGGTAAGTAAACCAGGAAGGAGCAGGCAGGGCATCGTTTCAGAACGGCGATCCGGCATTTCAGAAGAACAAGGTAAGTATTTTTAAAATACGGTGCTATGTCAATTTTCATGAATGAAAATGCCCCTGTTTTTAATAGTTTTTTTAAAAAACGGGCACTTTCACATGAAAATTGACCTTCAATTTAAGGAAGTTTGCTATGAAATCTCAAAAGATTTCAGTGAACTCTCATGAGATCACAGCAAATCAATACATGACCTCAGCACTACTGATTGGCTTTTTTTGTTGTTTTGTTTCCAACTTACAGGTGGACATCAGCTGAAGTATAACTGTTCACAAAGCACTTACTCTGGTGAGCTGAAGAAATTTTGAGGTAAAATATCTTCCCTTTTTACTTAGAGATGCTCAGGTGATATTTTCCTGTCAGCTTTTTACAGTTATGTTGCATCAGTTTCAAGTGATTTAGCATATGAGTATTATGTCCCTTTAATAAACAATGGGTAATAAAATGCAAATCTACAAAACAAAAACTTTTCTTATTTTTTTTTGTATAAAACAAAAATATATTATACAGGTATTGACTGACTATAAATAAATACCAGTACATGTCTTACCTGAAATCTGTAAGGGGAATCATCTGCTCGAAGCACAAGATTCCTTGGCTCTTTCAATGGATAGATGTAACCATATTTAACAAGGAAATTGCCTAGGTGCACAGATTCTATGAGCAAAATAAAAAAATGCAAATTCAGTGTTAAAAAACAAAAGTTATACACACATATATAGTATAGCGATATATCGCTATATATATATATATATATATATACTGTATATATATATATATACTGTGTGTATATATATATATATATATATATATATATATATATATACACAGATATATATATATATAAATATATATACGTATATATATAAATATATTAATATTGCTACTCAGGTGGCATTATGAAGTAGCTTAATGGGGGCAGTGTAATACTTTTATAAATAACAGAAAATGTAATTTTGATTAGCTATCCAACGCACAAATTAATTGCATAATTTAACATGCATTTATTTAGTGATAATATGTGCAACAGACATTGAGAAAAAAAATAGTATTAGCTTCTTTTGGCTTAATATTAGCTGAAATTTTAGCTGATTGGTCAGTACAATCAGCCAGGTAGTATACCCATTAAGTGTCAGATTTCAAGTGAAACGATATTTAACACTCCCGCTGACTCCGCTAGAAGTAAGCTTTTTGTGCGCATCGGGTATCACTCGTTTAACAAGTTGAATGTAAACTGTTTTTGCAGGATCGCTAACCCGATGCGTGCAGAGATCTGAATTTAGGATAACGTGCGCGTTTTGACAAATTCCCCCATAGCAGTCAATGGAGCAAAAAAAGCTGGAAAAACCCCCTACTTGAGCACAAACCCAATCGTATATTCTGTGTGTGCTAGCCCGACATGAAAATAGGAATATTTCCAATGTTCTTCTGTCTATGTATTCATAAATACATATTTCTATATATATCTGATGGTATTTTGGTACAATATATATCTATACCTATATATAGATCATGATTATATATAGGTATAGATATATATATGAATATCTATTTGTAAATACATAAAACATATTCTGCTATGTGCAGAACATTAAAATGTGAAATATTTAGAGTACATACTCAGTATAACACTTTATTAAATATACATATATACACATATACATATATAAAGATATATGTACACACATATAAACATATACAGTATATATATATATATATATATATATATATATATATATATATATATATATATATATATATATATATATATATATATAGACACATACATATACATATTTAGACATGTGTATGTATGTATCTCAATGTTAAAGCCTTTAAGATCCTTTTTTTTCTCTAACACCTGAGATCTCATATCTTTGAGCCCCTATAATGTTTTTGAGCATTTTTTTTTGTATTTTTTATCATATAGTGCTATTATGAGTGTAACTGTACTGTTATATGTATTTGTGACACTTTTTTTGTTCAGCGAAACAGCTAACCAGAGAACTAAGGACTTGCTATCCCGACGAGCGTTACCTTCAATTGTGCTCAAGCGATCGCGTTTACTTTCAACTTGAATTACGAGCAAAAACCTGACGTGTGCAAACACCCAAGATAAACCTGCATAACTGTTAGAGCTCCACTCGTAATCTTGCCATACATAGGTCTAGGGGAAAACACTATATATAGATACCCCTATAATATGCAATTCATTTATATATTGATACATATTCATGTGAATATGTGGCAGCCACAATAACCCATATGAGCAATTTTAAAAAAGAAAAGAAAAATCCAAATGATAAGATTTAACAGTGCTGTCTGGTGTACTGGGTAAACAGATATGTCAAATGTTTATAGCGATATTTAAAAAAAATCTAGGTATTTTATATACTAACTAGTCCTAACGCCCATGTACACAAGCCATTTTTTGCAGTACAGCGGTCCCACCCCTTGCTCTCTCTCTATCCCCCCTCTCTTTTGCTCTCTCTTTCTCCCTTCTTTTTGCACTCTCTTTCGCCCCTCTCTTTTGCTCTCTCTCTCTTCCCTCTCTCTTACTCTCTTCCTTACTCTCTTCCCCCTCTCTTTTACTCTCTCTCTCTCCCCCCTCTCCTTTGCTCTCTCTCTCCACCCTCTCTTTTGCTCTATCTCTCCCCCCCTCTTTTGCTCTCTCTCTCCCCCATCTCTTTTACTCTCTCTCTCCCCCCTCTCTTTTGCTCTCTCTCCCCCTCTCTCTCCCCTCTTTTGCTCTCTCTCCCCCTCTTTTGCTGTCTCTCTCCCTCTCTTTTGCTCTCTCTATTCCCCCTCTCTCTCCTCTTGTTTGCTCTCTCTCTCTCCTCTCTTTTGCTCTCTTTCTCCCTCTCTTTTGCTCTCTCTCTCCCTCTCTTTTGTGCTCTCTCCCCCTCTCTTTTGCGCTCTCTCCCCCTCTCTTTTGCACTCTCTCCCCCTCTCTTTTTTGCTCTCTTTTCCCCCTCTCTTTTGCTCTCTCTTTTCCCCCTCTCTTTTGCGCTCTCTCCCCCTCTCTTTTGCCCTCTCTCCCCCTCTCTTTTGTGCTCTCTCCCCCTCCCTTTTGCGCTCTCTCCCCCCTCTCTTTTGCGCACTCTCCCCCCTCTCTTTTGCGCACTCCCCCCTCTCTTTTGCGCACTCTCCCCCCTCTCTTTTGCGCACTCTCCCCCCTCTCTTTTGCGCTCTCTCCCCCCTCTCTTTTGCTGTCTCTCTCCCCCCTCTCTTTTGCTGTCTCTCTCCCCCCTCTCTTTTGCTGTCTCTCTCCCCCCTCTCTTTTGCTGTCTCTCTCCCCCTCTCTTTTGTGCTCTCTCCCCCCTCTCTTTTGCTGTCTCTCTCCCCCTCTCTTTTGCTGTCTCTCTCCCCCCTCTCTTTTGCTGTCTCTTCCAACTCTCTTTTGCTGTCTCTCTCCCCACTCTCTTTTGCTGTCTCTCTCTCCCCCCTCTCTTTTGCTGTCTCTCTCCCCCTCTCTTTTGCTGTCTCTCTCCCCCTCTCCTTTGTGCTCTCTCCCCCATCTCTTTTGCGCTCTCTCCCCCCTCTCTTTTGCGCTCTCTCCCCCCTCTCTTTTGCGCTCTCTCTCCCTCTCTTTTGCGCTCTCTCCCCATCTCTTTTGAGCACTCTCCCCCCCCCTCTCTTTTGCGCACTCTCCCCCCTCTCTTTTGCGCACTCTCCCCCTCTCTTTTGCTGTCTCTCTCCCCCCTCTCTTTTGTGCTCTCTCCCCCCTCTCTTTTGCTGTCTCTCTCCCCCCTCTCTTTTGCTGTCTCTCTCCCCCCCTCTTTTGCTGTCTCTCTCCCCTCTCTTTTGTGCTCTCTCCCCCTCTCTTTTGCTGTCTCTCTCCCCCCTCTCTTTTGCTGTCTCTTCCAACTCTCTCTTTTTTTTTTTTTTTTTGGTTTTAAATGCTTTATTGAAAAACGTATAAATAATACAAACATGAGAATTTGCAAAATGGTACATATGCATCAGTCTTTTGTTTTGTTTTGTTTTGGCAATTCTATAAGTTACAAGGGAATAACAAAGAAAGTTTAATTGACATACAGAGAGAAAGGTAATTCCCTTTTTTCTTTTTTTTTTCTTTTATAGTAAATAAGATACCCTTTATGGGTCAACAACGGTAATTATTGGTTAAATAAAAGAAATTATCTAATTAGGTATTTAACTGTATAAAATATAGTCTGGTTGCATGATTCCTGCAGGTAGAAAAGAGAAGGGTTGTAAGGTCGAGAAGATAGGTGGAGAGTCGGTTGGGGCTGAGAGGTCCATTGTCGTTTGCAAGCAATGGAATGTAAAGGTAGGTATGTAAAGGAAAGGTATTGTAGGGTTCCTTATGTGGTATGTGGGGGTTGTGTGTGATTGAGGTATTCTTCCCATAGGAAGCAAATGGAGTGGTAGTCGTCTGTCTGTTTATTGCGGTTATAGTGGTGTTTTTCTAGTTTGAGGGACTGAGAGGTAGTTTCTTTCCAAATTGAGACTGACGGGAGGCTATGGTTTTTCCAGTGCTTTGGTATCAATCGTTTTGCCGAGTTTGTCATAATAGTTAGTAATGCCAGTCTTAGTTTACATTTTATTTTAGTGAACTTGTTAAAAAGGAAAAACCAGATATTTAGTTCAAGATTTGTTGATAAGAGAATTTCAAATTCTACTTTGATTGATTTCCAGTACTCTTGGGCGACAGGACATGTCCACCATATATGTGTTGGGGTGCCTATGTCGTTGCAGCCCCTCCAACAGTTTGGTGAGAGCTCGGGGAGGATGGCATGTAGTCGGTATGGGGTGTAATACCATCTGTACAGAAGTTTGACGTTCATCTCCATTATATAAATGGAGGATGAAGATTTTGTCATATAGTGAACGATCTGCAGCCAATCTTTATGGGTTTGAGTGGAGCCGATCTCTTTTTCCCACTTTTGTATATAAGAGGGGAGGGAGAGTTGATACGGTTGCATGAGTAGTCGATGTGTGAATGAAAGAAAGCCTTTATTCAATGTTTCGTTAATACAGCTGCTTTCAAAGCTGGTTAAAGGGCGTGTGAGTTGGGTTTTCTTGGGGTGTTTAGTAATGAAGTCTGAAAGCTGTTGGTGTTGGAACCAGTTTAATTGTGTGGTCCCTAGTGTTGATATGATTTCGGGTAGAGTCTTGGGTTTCCCGTTTATAAGTATTGCGTGGCAAGGGAAGCCCCTGGATATATAGGGGGTTTGGGTTACTTGTGGGAGGAGTTTAACAGGGAGGTCGGGATTGTCGTTGAGAGGGGTTAGTGGGGAGGGTATTGTTGATATGTGGTTTTGGCGTTTAATGTGCGAGTCCCACATCTTGAATGTCGCTTTGGTTATAGTTGGGAGGTGTATTGGTAGGTTTCGTTTATTGGATGGTAGCCAGCATTTGCTGCTCAGGTGGGTGGTGGAGGATAGTAAGTGCTCGAGGAGCACCCATTCTTTATGCTCTGAGTGTCTACTCCAGTGGATAATTCGGGAGTAGAAGGAGGCTAGTCTGTATTGCATTAAGTTTGGGATCCCTAGGCCGCCTAGTTCTTTGGGGCGGTATAATGTGGTAGTGGCTATTCTAGGTCTCTTATGTTGCCAGATGTAGGAGATAATAGATTTTTGAAGTTTATGGATTAGGGGGTTTGGGGTGGGAATTGGTAGGGTTTGAAAGAGGTATAATAACTTGGGAAGGAGGGTCATCTTCACTGAATTGATCCTACCCAGCCAAGAGATAGGCTTGTTGCTCCAAGACCTAAGTAAAGCAGTTATTGTGTTAAAAATGGCTTTGAAATTAAAATCGAGTATGACCTGTAAGTGCGGGGAGATGTGGACACCTAGATACTTGATGGATTGGCATTGAAGGCGAAAGTGGGCTATTGATCGTATTGCATCCAGGTCGTTCTCGCGCAGCCCTATGGGTAATAATTCTGATTTTGTAATGTTGATTTTAAAGTTGGAGAAGGTGCCATAAGTGTGGAGGGTTTGCATAAGTGATGGAAGTGACAATTCGGGTTGTGTGATGGTGAGAAAGAGATCGTCAGCGTACAGAGTGACTTTGTACTCTTGGTGTGCTATTTTGATTCCATGTATAGCCTCATTGTGCCTGATGTAGGAGGCAAGGACCTCCATGGCGAGGACAAACAAAATAGGGGAGAGAGGGCATCCCTGTCGTGTGCCGTTTGTGATGTCGAATGGTTGGGAGAGTGTATCATTTAGTTTGATTTTTGCCTGGGGGCGGTTGTAGAGGGAGAATATTTTTCCTATGTCTTCCAACTCTCTTTTGCTGTCTCTTTCCCCACTCTCTTTTGCTGTATCTCTCCCCCCTCTCTTTTGCTGTCTCTCTCCCCCTCTCTTTTGCTGTCTCTCTCCCCCTCTCCTTTGCGCTCTCTCCCCCCTCTCTTTTGCACTCTCTCCCCCCCTCTCTTTTGCGCTCTCTCCCCCCTCTCTTTTGCGCTCTCTCTCCCTCTCTTTTGCGCTCTCTCCCCATCTCTTTTGCGCACTCTCCCCCCCCTCTCTTTTGCGCACTCTCCCCCCTCTCTTTTGTGCTCTCTCCCCTCTCTTTGGCTGTCTCTCTCCCACCTCTCTTTTGTTGTCTCTCTCCCTCCTCTCTTTTGCTGTCTCTCTCCCCCTCTCTTTTGCTGTCTCTCTCCCCCCTCTCTTTTGCTGTCTCTCTCCCCTCTCTCTTTTGCTGTCTCTCTCCCCCTCTCTTTTGTGCTCTCTCCCCCTCTCTTTTGCGCTCTCTCCCCCTCTCTTTTGTGCTCTCTCCCCCTCTCTTTTGCTGTCTCTCTCCCCCCTCTCTTTTGTTGTCTCTTTCCCTCCTCTCTTTTGCTGTCTCTCTCCCCCTCTCTTTTGCTGTCTCTCCCCCCCCCTCTCTTTTGCTGTCTTTCTCCCCTCTCTCTTTTGCTGTCTCTCTCCCCCTCTCTTTTGCACTCTCTCCTCCCTCTCTTTTGCGCTCTCTCCCACTCTCTTTTGCGCTCTCTCCCCCTCTCTTTTGCGCACTCTCCCCCCTCTCTTTTGCGCACTCTCCCCCCTCTCTTTTGCGCTCTCTCCCCCTCTCTTTTGCGCACTTTCCCCCCTCTGTTTTGCGCACTCTCCCTCCTCTCTTTTGTGCTCTCTCCCCCCTCTCTTTTGCGCTCTCTCCCCCTCTCTTTTGCGCTCTCTCCCCCTCTCTTTTGCGCTCTCTCCCCTTCTCTTTTGCTGTCTCTCCCCCCCCCCTCTCTTTTGCTGTCTCTCTCCCCCCTCTCTTTTGCTGTCTCTCTCTCCCTCTATCCCCCCTCTTCTGCTCTCTCTATCCACCCTCTTAAGAGCTCTCGGCAGCCGGCCCCGGCATCTGGCTCCGCCCATGTCACGCTCAACCACGCCCATGTCACACCCGATCACGCCCATGTCACGCCATCCACACGCCCATGTTGCACCCGTCCAGCCACGCCCACTCCACACCCGCCCGGCCATGCTTAATCCACCACACGACGCCAGGTCAGTTGGAAGGTCAGGTGTGTTTGTCCTCGCGCGCAGTCTCTACTGCGCATGACAGCTTCTGACAAACACACTTGGCCTTTTATTATATAGGATAGTTATGAAAATATGGAACGTTAAGTCAAAATAAAGTTTTATGATTCAACTAGAGCATGCAGTTTTAATACACTTTCCTATTTTACCCCCATTATCAAATTCTCCATAGTCTTTTTATATTCTCACTTTCTGGGGAACAAAATCCTACTGAGCACAAGGTCACAGGGTATAAGTCTGTGAGTGTCTGATGTCTGTCACATGATACAGGGGGCCGGATAATGGGGACAAATAAACTTTTTAGAAAAAAAATCTACTGCTTATTTGAAATTCAGAGTAAGTGTTATTGCCTTGTCTTTTTATTATGTACTTGCCAATGATGTAATTCTACTGCATTGAGTGTGCCTTTAAAGGGACATAATACTCATTTGCTAAATCACTTGAAACTGATGCAGTATAACTGTAAAAAGCTGACAGGAAAATATCACCTGAGCATCTCTAAGTAAAAAAAGAAGATATTTTACCTCACAATTTCCTCAGCTCAGCAGAGTAAGTTCTGTGTAAAAGTTATACTCAGCTGCTGCCCAGCTGCAGGCAAAAAAAAATAATGAAGAAATGAACAGCAGCCAATCAGCATCAGCAGTGCTGAGGTCATGAACTCTTTTACTGTGATCTCATGAGATTTGACGCTGCTTCTTAACTCCTGTTTCCGGCGAGCCTGAAGCCGTTCGGCCCTTGTTAATCGACCCCAGAGTGTGCATTGTAAACAACTTTACAATGTACTTCCATTATCAAAATGGCTTAGTTCTCTTTGTATCTTTTGTTGAAACTCCTATCTAGCTAGGCTCAAGAGAAGCAATGCAGGACTATCTGATGATTCAATTCTGCATTATTCCTCTTGTCACTGGCTCACCTGGGGCGCGATCCGATATAGATCGCAGTTTGCGGCGCAAGCGAGGGAACCGGCGTCGCCCGCAGTTTCAGCTCGCAACTCGAGCTATCCTATATAAGTCGCCGTCAGATGCTAACGTGCCGTAAGTCTGACAAACCAGCGATGTCCAGAAATCTGCGCAAGTACAAATTTCTGGCGTCGCCAGTGACTTGCGCCGCGTTAGAAACTGCCGGCGCCTATAAAACCTGACTAAAGTCTAAAACACCCGCACTGTCTAACACGCCTCCCTAACATAGCCCGACACGTCTAACACGCCTCCCTAACATAGCCCGACACGTCTAACCCTCTATCCGCTATCCCCCCTCACTAGCCTAACAATAAAAAAGCTATTAACCCCTAAACCGCCGCTCCCGTACCCCACCGCCAGCTATATTATATCTATAACCCCCTAAAGTGAGCCCCTAACACCGCCGCCATCTATATTAAAATTATTAACCCCTAATGTAAGCCCCTTACACCGCCGCCATCTCTATTAAAATGATTAACCCCTAATTTAATCTACCTACCCCGCCGCCAGCTATATTATCTATATTAACCCTAAGTATATTATAGTTAATATAGGTATTACATTATATATATTAACTATATTAACCCTAATTATATTAGGGTTAATATAGTTAATATAGTTACTATAGTATTTATATTAACTATATTAACTCTATCTAACCCTAACACCCCTAACTAAATTTATATTAAATTAATCTAATTCATTTATAAACTAAAATGTTCCTATTTAAATCTAAATACTTACCTATAAAATAAACCCTAAGATAGCTACAATATAATTAATAATTACATTGTAGCTATGTTAGGGTTAATATTTATTTTACAGGTAAATTGTTAATTATTTTAACTAGGTATAATAGCTATTAAATAGTTATTAACTATTTAATATCTACCTAGTTAAAATAATTACCCAATTACCTGTAAAATAAATCCTAACCTAAGTTACAAATACACCTACACTATCAATAAATTAAATAAACTACAAACATCTATCTAAAAATACAATTAAATTAACAAAACTAAATTACAAAAAAAAAAACACTAAATTACAAAAAATAAAAAAAGATTACAAGATTTTTAAGCTAATTACACCTATTCTAAGCCCCCTAATAAAATAATAAACCCCCAAAATAAAAAAAATTCCCTGCCCTATTCTAAATTAAAAAATTTTAAAAGCTCTTTACCTTACCAGCCCTTAAAAGGGCCTTTTGTGGGTCATGTCCCAAAGAATTCAGCTCTTTTGCATACAAATACAATACCCCCCCCCCATTACAACCCACCACCCACATACCCCTATTCTAAAACCACCCAAACCCCCCTTAAAAAAGCCTAACACTAGCCCCCTGAAGATCTCCCTACCTTGTCTTCACCACACCGGGCCGAACTCCTGATCCGATCCGGGCGATGTCTTCCTCCAAGCGGCAAAGAAGAATTCTTCCTCCGGCGATGTCTTCCTCCAAGCGGCAAAGAAGAATTCTTCCTCCGGCGACGTCTTCCTCCAAGCGGCAGCAAAGTCTTCATTCTTCCGGGGGCATCTTCAATCTTCTTTCTTCGCTCCGCCGCCGCGGAGCATCCATCCCGGCCGACTACTGAACTACGAATGAGGTACCTTTAAATGACGTCATCCAAGATGGCGTCCGCCGAATTCCGATTGACTGATAGGATTCTATCAGCCAATCGGAATTAAGTTAAAACAATCTGATTGGCTGATTGAATCAGCCAATCAGATTCAAGTTCAATCCGATTGGCTGATCCAATCAGCCAATCAGATTGAGCTCGCATTCTATTGGCTGTTCCGATCAGCCAATAGAATGCGAGCTCAATCTGATTGGCTGATTAATTTTTATATAGGTGGCGGCGGTGTAAGGGGTCAGATTAGGGGATAGATAAGGTAGATGGCGGCGGTTTTAGGGGCTCACAGTAGGGGGTTAGTTGATGTAGATGGCGGCGGGGTCCGGGAGCGGCGGTTTAGGGGTTAATAACTTTATTAGGGATTTCGGGGGGGGGATCGCGGTTGACAGGGAGATAGACATTGCGCATGCGTTAGGTGTTAGGTTTATTTTAGAAGATCGCGGTTGACAGGGAGATAGACATTGCGCATGCGTTAGGTGTTAGGTTTATTTTAGCAGCCAGTTTAGGGAGTTACGGGGCTCCAATAGTCAGCGTAAGGCTTCTTACGGCTGCTTTTTGTGGCGAGGTGAAAATGGAGTAAGTTTTCTCCATTTTTGCCACGTAAGTCCTTACGCTGCATATTGGATACCAAACTGCGCTGGTTTGGTATACCTGCCTATAGCCCAAAAAACTACGGGCGACGGCAGAAATATACGCGCGTAACTTCTAGGTTACGCCGTATATGTGATACCAAACCAGCGTAAATATTGGCGTCGCCGGCTTTTGCGGGCGACGATTTATATCGGATCGACCCCCTGATGTGTTCAACTAGCTCTCAGTAGTGCATTGCTGCTCATGAGTGTATTTAAGTAGGATTTTCAACTATGGAAAGAATGTGCTAGAGAAGGATTACAAAGGATAGAGGACAACCAGGAAAGGGCAGATGCCAAAGGAGACTGCTGGGTTTGAAGCAAGGGAGGGTGGCCAACAGTATCAAAGACGATAGAGATGTATTAAAGGGACACTAAACACAATTTTTTTCTTTCATGATTCAGATAGAGCAGCAATTTTAAACAACTTTCTAATTTACTCCTATTATCAAATTTTCTTTGTTCTCTTGCTATCTTTATTTAAAAAGCAGGAATGTGATGCATAGAAGCCGGACCATTTTAGGTTGAGAACCTGGGTTATGCTTGCTTTTTGGTGGGTAAATGTAAGCCTAAGATTTAAATTCCTGCTTTTAAAATAAAGATAGCAAGACAAATTGATAATAGGAGTAAATTAGAAAGTTGCTTAAAATGTCATGCTCTATCTGAATCATGAAAGAAAAAATTTGGGTTCAGTGTCCCTTTAACAGAGAGAAATGGACTTTGGGTTTTGCTGTAACTAGGTCAATAGTAACCTTCATGATTGCAGTCTCTGTAGAGTGTTGGGGAGGAAATCCAGATTGCAAAGGGTCAAGGAGGGAGTTTAATGCAGGGGAATGTTATAGATATTTATTTATCAGCCGTTCCAGAAGTTTTGAGGCAAGAGGGCGTAGGGAAATAGGGCGATTGTTGGATGCGGGGAATATTGGATTGAGAGAAGGTTTTTGAGGATAGGTGTGACTAGTGCATGTTTAGGTGAAAGAAATATACCAGTGCTGAGGGAGGATATGAGCAAGAGTAGGTAAAAGGGTGGTCAGTAGTTTTAAGGGGACGGAATAGCGAAAACCAGTAATGAGGTGGGATAATGCTATAAGGGCAGAAACGTCACCCTCAGTAAAAGGGGCAAAGGAGCTGTGGACATGCAAGTAATGGCTGTTTGAAGGGGTGGAGTGGAGTTAAGATTGTTAAAGGGACAGTAAAGTCAAAATTAAACTTTAATAATTCAGATATAGCATGTGATTTAAAACAACTTTCCAATTATTTTCTTTATCTAATGTGCTTTGTTTTATTTGTTGAAAAGCATGCCTAGGTAAGCTCAGGGGCAGCAATGCACTACTGGGAGCTAGCAGGTTATCTGTGGCTGCTCATATATGCATCTTGCCATTGGCCCATGTGATGTATTTAGCTAGCTCCCAGTACTACATTGCTGCTCCTTCAACAAAAGATGCCAAGATAATGACAATAGAAGTAAATTGGAAAGTTGTTTAAAACTGCATGTTCTATCTGAATCAAGAACAAATTTGGGTTTCATGTCCCTTTATTGTGGAAAGAGATTATTTCATTTCTGATGGAGTCTATTTTGTTGTTCAAGTGGCTGCAACAATCTTGGGATGAGAAAGAAGTAATACAGGTACAAATCCCCAAAGCTGGAATTCAAAAATCCAAACTTATTCTGAAATCCAGACTATTTAATTAATATATATATATATATATATATATATATATATATATATATATATATATATATATATATATATATATATATATATATATATATATATATATATATATATATATTTTTTTTTTTTTTTTTTTTTTTTTTTTTTTTTAATAAAAATAACAAAACTTACTTTTTTCCCATCTGTAAGTGTCTTCTCTGCCTGACTCTTTGGGTTATTTTTGTTTGACTAAAATGCAAATAATAGTCTACATTTATTTAAAACAACATATATTACCTTTCTGATTACAGTACTCTACTATCTTTATGAGGGTACTATGTATACAAAAGTATTAGAAATTATTTAAAACTACCTTAACCCCTTAATGACCACAGCACTTTTCCATTTTCTGTCCGTTTGGGACCAAGGCTATTTTTACATTTTTGCGGTGTTTGTGTTTAGCTGTAATTTTCCTCTTACTCATTTACTGTACCCACACATATTATATACCGTTTTTCTCGCCATTAAATGGACTTTCAAAATATACCATTATTTCATCATATCTTATAATTTACTATAAAAAATATAAAATATGAGGAAAAAATGGAAAAAAACACACTTTTTCTAACTTTGACCCCCAAAATCTGTTACACATCTACAACCACCAAAAAACACCCATGCTAAATAGTTTCTAAATTTTGTCCTGAGTTTAGAAATACCCAATGTTTACATGTTCTTTGCTTTTTTTGCAAGTTATAGGGCCATAAATACAAGTAGCACTTTGCCATTTCCAAACCACTTTTTTTCAAAATTAGCGCTAGTTACATTGGGACACTAATATCTTTCAGGAATCTCTGAATATCCATTGACATGTATATATATTTTTTTTAGAAGACATCCCAAAGTATTGATCTAGGCCCATTTTGGTATATTTCATGCCACCATTTCACTGCTGAATGCGATCAAATAAAAAATGTTTTTTACTTTTTCACAAATTTTTTCACAAACTTTAGGTTTCTCACTGAAATTATTTACAAACAACTCATGAAATTATTGAATAAATGGTTGCAAATGCTTCTCTGGGATCCCCTTTGTTCATAAATAGCAGACATATATGGCTTTGGCTTTGCTTTTTGGTAATTAGAAGGCTGCTAAATGCCACTGCGCACCACACGTGTATTATGCCCAGCAGTGAATGGGTTAATTAGGGAGCATGTAGGGAGCTTCTAGGGTTAATTTTAGCTCTAGTGTAGTGTAGTAGACAACCCCAAGTATTGATCTAGGCCCATTTTGGTATATTTCATGCCACCATTTCACCGCCAAAAGCAATCAAATAAAAAAAAATTGTTCACTTTTTCAAACTTTAGGTTTTTCACTAAAATTATTTACAAACAGCTTGTGCAATTATGGCACAAATGGTTTTAAATGCTTCTCTGGGATCCCCTTTGTTCAGAAATAGCAGACATATATGGCTTTGGCGTTGCTTTTTGGTAATTATAAGGCCGCTAAATGCTGCTGCGCATCACATGTGTATTATGGCCAGCAGTGAAGGGGTTAATTAGGTAGTTTGTAGGGAGCTTGCAGGGTTAATTTTAGCTTTAGTGTAGAGATCAGACTCCCACCTAACACATCCCACCCCCTGATCCCTCCCAAACAGCACTCTTCCCTCCCCCACCCCACAATTGTCCCTGCCATCTTAAGTACTGGCAGAAAGTCTGCCAGTACTAAAATAAAAGGTATAAAAAAAAATATATATATATTTTTTAAAGCATATTTACATATGCTGCTATGTAGGGTCCCCCTTAGCCCCCAACCTCCCTGATCCCCCCAAAATAGCTCCCTAACCCTCCCCCTCTGCCTTATTGGGGCCATCTTGGGTACTGGCAGCTGTCTGCCAGTACCCAGTTTGCAAATAAAAATGTTTATTTTTTATTTTTTATTATTTGTTTCTGTAGTGTAGCTTCCCCCCCACAGTCCAATACCCCACCAGCCAAACCGATCACCAAAATAAACATATTAACCCCTTTGATCCCCACTTCTAGCAAAAAAACTTTCTGTAGCGTAGTGGTTCCCACCCGCTCCCTCCCCGTGCACGCGCCCGCCCGGCCTCCCCGTGCACGTGCGCGCGTCCGTGCGCGTCCCCCCGGTCGTTCCCGCCCCCCTCCGCATCACAAAGGCCATCGATGGCCGCCACCCACCTCCCACACCGGCTCCCACCCACCAACGAACGTAGCCGTTAATGTCCGGTGCAGAGAGGGCCACAGAGTGGCTCTCTGTGCACCGGATGGCTACAAATGGTTATTGCAGGATGCCTCGATATCGAGGCATCACTGCAATAACCGGAAAGCAGCTGGAAGCGAGCAGGATCGCTTCCAGCTGCTTTCCACACCGAGGACGTGCAGGGTACGTCCTCAGGCGTTAACTGCCTTTTTTTTGAGGACGTACCCTGCACGTCCTCGGTCATTAAGGGGTTAAAGAGCCATAATACCCAAATGTTTAAACACTTGAAAGTGATGCAGCATAGCTGTAAAAAGCTGACTAGAAAATATCACCTGAACATCTCTATGTAAAAAAGAAAGATATTTTACCTCAAAAGTTCCTCAGTAGCCACCTCCCATTGTAAAGGATTTCTAAGCAGCATATTTGTATGTCTGTCCCGGGACAGAGGAAGGGGCGAGCTTACGTGCACTCTCATCTTATTTCCCTATTAAGTTTAAGGAAGTTTACTATGAAATCTCATGAGAGTTAAGTGAAATCTCATGAGATCACAGTAAAAGAGTTCATAACCTCAGCACTGTTGATGCTGATTGGCTGCTGTTCATTTATTCATTTATTTATTTTTTACCTGCAGCTGGGAGCAGCTGAGTATAACTTTTTACACAGCACTTACTCTGGTGAGCTGAGGAAATTGTGAGGTAAAATATCTTCCTTTTTTACATAGAGATGCTCAGGTGATATTTTCCTGTCAGCTTTTTACAGTTATACTGCATCAGTTTCAAGTGATTTAGCATATGAGTATTATGTCCCTTTAAATTACATGTAGCTGTATTATGACATGTAAATATCGCCAAAAATCCAAAATCCAAACATTTTCCTACCCCAAGCAGTTCGGATAAAGGTTTTCTACCTGTAATAGGGTGTGGATGGACAAGGGAATTGAAATTGAAGAATATATGTTTTGGGTTTGAAGAAAGAGTGCATGATTTGCAAGCTGTAATAAGATGGGGCCACATTGTTGTGACAGTGGAGTTGTAGTGACACATTTTTTTTGAAAGGGTTAATTTAAAAGGGACATAAAACCCAAAATCAATCTTTCACAATTTAGACAGAGTACACAATTGTAAACAACTTTCCAATATTCTTCTATCATCTAATTTGCTTCATTATTTTGGTATCCTTGATTAAAAGAGCAGCAATGCACTACTGGGAGCTAGCTGGAAAACATTGGGTGAGCCCATGACAAGATACATCAATCAGCAGCTATCTTCCGGTAGTACATTCTGCTTCTGAGCCTACCTGGGAAGGCTTTTTCAATAAGGAAAACAAAGCTAATTAATTAGAAGAGGTCAACTGGAAAGTTGATTAAAATTACTAAATCATGAAAGTTTAATTTTGATTTAAAGGGACAGTCTACACCAGAATTTTTATTGTTTAAAAAGATAGATAATCCCTTTATTACCCATTCCCCAATTTTGCATAACCAACACCGTTATATTAATACACTTTTTACTTCTGTTATTACTTTGTATCTCTTAGTCTCTGCAGACTGCCCCTTTATTTTAGTTATTTCAACAGACTTGCATTTTAGCCAATCAGTGCTGACTCCTAGGTAACTCCACGGGTGTGAGCACAATGTTATCAATATGGCACGCATGAACTATCGCCCTCTAGTTGTGAAAAAATGTCAAAATGCATTCAGATAAGAGGCGCCCTTCAAGGGCTAAGAAATTTGCATAAGAGCCTCCTAGGTTTAGCTTTCAACTAAGAATACCAAGAAAACAAAGCAAAATTGATGCTAAAAGTAAATTGGAAAGTTGTTTAACATGACATGCCCTATCTGAATCATGAAAGTTTATTTTTGCCTAGACTGTCCCTTTAACTGTCCCTTTAACATGCGTCTTGCTATTTAAATTGTTATAACAATTCAAATTTATATTTTTATAACTAGATTGGAATACATGAAATATAAAAGGTACTACTTTTTTATATGTTTGACATTTACATTTTAATTAGCATATTTTTGTTTAGTTTATTCATTTAAAATAAAAAAATATCTTTTTCTAAGTTGTTGGGTTTTTTTAAATTCTGAGGACCATAAAGACACTTTTATAGCAAATGTATAGCCGCATCACATTGTAGTTTAGATTAAAGAAGATGTAGTCAAAATAATTACAAATAATTATATTATAATTCTGTGATCAAGAGCTGTATTTTTATATTATTACTACCCGTATTTAGGAGTCACATTCACCACTTCCATTTTTTGTCAGTTACCTGAGTATATTTAAATGTAATATAGTTATGTTTGAAATAATAATACATTTTGATATACTGTTTGTTATTAGAAACCCCACTGCATCAACATGGAAACCACAGAAAGTGTTTTATAGAGCTTAAAGTTCAAGTAAATCCTAGTGTTTTTCAAACGCTAGGCTTTACCAGTGCAACAAATAAACGGGACTTTCTGTCATGAAATATAAAATACTTCATGCTGAAAGTTTCTTTATTTGTCTGCAGCGTTCACCGCGCTGAACGCCTCAGACAGCCCACGGCGCAACACTATTTTATCACTGAGGTCATTTTAGCCAATAGCGTGCATGCTATCCGGCATATTGCCAGCTGGCCCACATGGCTATTGGCTAAGAGGTGGAAATGTCACCTCACAGAAAAATAGCGTTCTGCTGCGGGCGGGCGGGCGGCCTGAGGAGCTCAACGCAGCGAACGCTTCAGGCAAATAAAGGAACTTTCAGCATAAAGTATTTTATACTTCATAACTTATTTTCCCCTTTATGTGTTCCACTTGTGACATTTCAAAAACACTAGGATTTACTATCACTTTTAAGGTCAGCTTCTTAAGCCCTAGAAACCCCCAAGACCAACCTTTGAAAGGTAATCGCCTGCCCTTTCAAATAGTGGGTAACATTGGGAAGTATATAATGTGCACGTTTTTTTTAAAAAAAAAATACACACTTTTTAACCCTTTCATGACCTGGTTAAAATATCTAAATCGGAACAGCGTTCCGATGTAGACAAATTGAAATCAAGCGATCGTGCAAAAGATCGCGAGATTTCAATTATGGGATCGGGTCTGGGGGGCGTCCCTAAGATGCTAGGAACGCCCTCCAGACCGCGATCAAATCCTGCAAGCCTAGTAGGCTTCAGGACAGCCGTTTGCGATGACGTTGTATTCCGTCATAACGGTTTTAAAGCCCAGTGGCGTTGTGACGGAATACAGAGGCATAAAAGATTAATGAGGGGGTCACTAGGCACATATAAATGCCCATCAAAATGGCCTAGAGAACCCATAAGATCCCATATGTTAAAGACCAAAAACCTCTCTTTAAAATAAAGCCTCTGTATTGGTTTAAATAGTCAGGTAATCACTGTAATACTAGTGATAGACTGGCGTGAATAAACATACATTTATATAAATAGAGGCTCATGGGAGCCCATACGTGTACCTCAAAGTTATATAAATATACTCAAAGTCCACTATTTATATTAAACCCTTGCTGTTTACAAGAGTTTACAAAAAACATACTGTATAGTTAACAATGGCCTAGATTTAGAGTTTTGCGACCAAAGGGGTGCGTTAGCTACGCGTGTTTTTTTCCCCCGCACCTTTTAAATAACGCTGGTATTTAGAGTTTTCTGAAGGGCTGCGTTAGGCTCCAAAAAAGGAGCGTAGAGGCATATTTGCCGCCACTTCAACTCTCAATACCAGCGTTGCTTACAGTAGCGGCCAGCTTGAAAAACGTGCTCGTGCACGATTCCCCCATAGGAAACAATGGGGCAGTTTGAGCTGCAAAAAAACCTAACACCTGCAAAAAAGCAGCGTTAAGCTCCCAACGCAGCCCCATTGTTTCCTATGGGGAAACACTTCCTAAGTCTGCACCTAACACCCTAACATGAACCCCGAGTCTAAACACCCCTAACCTTACACTTATTAACCCCTAATTTGCCTCCCCCACTATCGCTAACCCCTGCATATTATTATTAACCCCTAATCTGCTGCTCCGTACACCGCCGCCACCTACATTATACCTATGTACCCCTAATCTGCTGCCCCTAACACCGCCGACCCCTATATTATATTTATTAACCCCTAATATTCCCCCCCAATGTCACCGCTACCTTACCTACACTTATTAACCCCTAATCTGCCGACCGGACCTCGCCGCCACTATAATAAATGTATTAACCCCTAAACCGCCTCACTCCCGCCTCGCAAACCCTATCATAAATAGTATTAACCCCTAATCTGCCCTCCCTAACATCGCCGACACCTAACTTCAAGTATTAACCCCTAATCTGCCGACCGGACCTCGCCGCTACTTTAATAAATGTATTAACCCCTAAAGCTAAGTCTAACACTAACACCCCCCTAAGATAAATATAATTTTTATCTAACAAAATAAAATAAATCTTATTAAATAAATTAATCCTATTTAAAGCTAAATACTTACCTGTAAAATAAACCCTAATATAGCTACAATATAAATAATAATTATATTGTAGCTATTTTAGGATTTATATTTATTTTACAGGCAACTTTGTATTTATTTTAACTAGGTACAATAGCTATTAAATAGTTAATAACTATTTAATAGCTACCTAGTTAAAATAATTACAAAATTAACTGTAAAATAAATCCTAACCTAAGTTACAATTAAACCTAACACTACACTATCAATAAATAAATTAAATAAATTAACTACAATTACCTACAATTAAATCAACTAAACTAGATTACAAAAAAAAACAAACACTAATTTACAAAAAAAAAAGATTACAAGAATTTTAAACTAATTACACCTACTCTAAGCCCCCCAAAATAAAAAAATGCCCTACCCTATTCTAAAATAAAAGGTTAACGGCTGCAGATTAGGGGTACATAGGGATAATGTAGGTGGCGGCGGTGTGCGGTCGGCAGATTAGGGGGACCTCGGTTTAGGGGTACATAGGTAGTTTATGGGTGTTAGTGTACTTTAGAGAACAGTAGTTAAGAGCTTTATGAACCGGCGTTAGCCCATAAAGCTCTTAACTCCTGACTTTTTTCTGCGACTGGAGTCTTGTCGGTAGAGGGTCTACTGCTCACTTTAGCCAAGACTCTAAATACCGGCGTTAGGAAGATCTCATTGAAAAGATAGGATACGCAATTGGCGTAATGGGATCTGCGGTATGGAAAAGTTGCGGCCGGAAAGTGAGCGTTAGACCCTTTCCTGGCTGACTCTAAATACTGCGGTAAAAAGCAGCGTTAGGACCCCTTAACGCTAGTTTTGACGGCTAACGCAGAAATCTAGGCGATTCTTATTTATTACAATTTTAATAACAATATACACTTTTTTTTTACACTTTTTGCTATACAGTTCTCATGTTTCCTGATATATACATAAAATAATGGTATATTTTGAATCTGCTGGTTTTGCTGAAAAAAACAATAATCAATATGTTTTCTCACTGAAAATGACCTAGAGTAAGAGTTAAATGTTTACAGCATTAAGAAACTACAAAACAGCTCAGCACAGGGGTGGAAATGGCATAGCAGTTAACGGGTTAAAATTGGATGATCTATTTGAAGGATTAAAGAAAATATGTTGGGGCTTGTGTCCCTTTAAAAACTCTAGAAAATGAAAAACAAACATTATTATACATTAAGGGCAGAAATAGGCAATTACTCACCTTCTTCAGAAATGGATAACTTCTGAATCAGCCATTCAATTATGTCATTCCCTAAATCAAAATAAATTAAATCACTCATTAGTTCCTATTAGTTCATTTATTCACCTTAATTAAAAGTGTCAATCAAAATATTCCATGTGACTCTCTTTTTTTTTTGCACTTTCTTTTAACCATGTAGCTATTTTATTAATCCATTGTTTTAACCAATATAAGAATTGTATTTACAATAGAATACTCATAGAAAAAAACATTACAAATACATTTTAAATGTTTTGACTGCATAACATTTCACAAGAAAAAATGGATAGACTTAAAGGGATAGAAAAATGCATTTCAATGTGAAATATACTTTCATTAGCAAAAATGCTTCTTGTAAAGGTTGTTACGGTTTTTCTGTCGCATACGCACATATGCTGTGAGGAACCATGCACCACTAGTCATACACCATGCCTGATCAGACAGCTGGTGATGTGTATGGCTTCTAAAGACATAATTTGAGTCATACACGCCACTTCTAAATCTCTAAGCAGGAATGGGGGCTGAATTATCAAGCTGCTTGATACCCCTGTTTCCGCGCAAGCCTTAAAGGGACAATCTAGTCAAAATTAAACTTTCATGATTCAGATAGGGCATGCAATTTTAAACAACTTTCCAATTTACTTCTATTATCTAATTTTCTCAATTCTTTAGATATCCTTTGTTGAAGAAATAGCAATGCACATATGTGAGCCAATCACAGAAGGCCTCTAGGTTCAGCAACCAATCAGTAGTTACTGAGCATATCTAGATATGCTTTTTAGCAAGTGATATCAAGAGAATGAAGCAAATTAGATAATAGAAGTAAATTAGAAAGTTGTTTAAAATGACATGCGCTTTCTAAATCACGAAAGAAAAAAAATTAGCTTTCATGTCCCTTTAAGGCTCTCCTGAAACAGCAGTTATGAAGCAGCGGTCTAAAGACCTCTGCTCCATATCTGGTCTGCTGCCTCTGAGGCTGCGGTCTGCAATCCGCCCAATCCTATACAATCGGGCTGATTGGCACCCCGATTGGCCACAAATCTGCAGGGGGCGGCATAGCTCAAGCAGTTCTGGTGAACTGCTTGTGCAATGTTAAATGACAACAACGTATGTTGTTGGCATTCAGCGATGTCTGTCGGACATGATCCGCTACAGCGTATCCTGTCGGACAGACATTGATAAATCGGCCCCATGGTGTTTGAATACTAGTGCACAACAGGGTCTCACAGCATATGTACAATAATAATTTTTACTAGAAGCATTTTTGCTAGAGTTGCTTTATTTATAGTGCTTGTCAATTAAACAGTAGTTATTGGGTTTATACACTTATTAAGGTTATCTGAATTCCAATGCTGTTTAAAAAAATGTATTTTTTTGCCAAAAAAGCAAAAATACTGTTTTTTTTTTTTATCAAAATGCTGCAAGTTGCCTAAATCATCTAGTTAAGTTGCATCATTTGCAGGTTACAGAATTAGCTTTTCAGTCTCTCTGGGGAGTGTGTGAAATTTTTAGACAAAAGTAAGAAGTGTTTAACCCTTTCGCTACTACGATTTTTTACACCCCAGTTTCCCTTCTGCCATAGTGTAGCTTCCCATCCCTTCCTCTCCCTTAAAATGTTTTCTTTAGTGTACGGCCCCTCCCACTCCCTCGCTGCTTTGCTTTTTTTGTCATGGTCATCTTTGTTGACGAGCATACCTAGGTAGACCTTGTGTCTGGATAACTATGAAGTAGCAGTTTATTAAAATACTGCTGCCATCTTGTGTTCTTACAAATGTATAACATTGTTAAAATAATTTTTGCACAACTACTGCAACATAGTGCTCCAAGCATGGGTAGCTTCCTGAGTTTATTTACCTGCTGTTCAACAAAGTATACGAAGAAAAAACAGTCAATTTGATTACAGAAATAAAAAAGTTCTCTTTCCTAAGATATGGAGAATCCATGACGGCATTCAATTACTAGTGGGAATATCACTCCTGGCCAGCAGGAGGAGGCAAAGAGCACCACATCAAAGCTGTTAAGTGTCACTCCCCTACCCATAATCCCCAGTCATTCTCTTTGCCTCTGTTAATGGAGGAGGTGAAGTTTGGTGTCTGAAGAAATGAATTTTTGGGTACTTTTCCCTGCAAGCAAGGATTTGGGTTTAGCTGAGTCCACGTCAATCTCTTCAGTAGAGTAGTGGTGGCTTTTAAGCAGTTAGAAAGTTGTGAGGTAGTCCTTGCTTTGTTTCCTAACACATTGCTGCCCATGGTACAGAAAGCCAGAGTTGGTTACTCTATTCTTTTTTTTTTACAGGTCTCTGTAAGGAGTGTGTCCTTTCACGTCTTGTGAGCTGTTGGACAGCTAGACAGCAGGTAAGTGCTTTTGTCTTCATGGGTCTTGGAGACTTGAACTTTGAAAGAATATTTCATATGCAGTAGATGGGGACATTTTTAAAATTCTTTCTACAGGATTCTCTTTGGTAGTGGGCAGGCACATTATGTATTTTGAAACTAGGGGTTAATCCAGGGCCAGCGCTACAGTATAGGCAGTCTAGGCAGCCCCAGTAGGGGGCGCCAGATTGGCTTGCCCAGTGCTTGGCTATCGGCATTTGCAAAGCAGGGGTCAGCATGCCATGCATATGAAAAAATGTTTATGTCTGTGCGCACAGCACACTGCCACACACTAACTGTCTCAGACAGCCTGGCCCTAGTCATAAGCGGGCATCTGTCAGTGTATAAAGGCAGACAGGGCAGCTCACTTGCGCATCAGCAGTGCGGCGTACTCAAGAGACTGTGCGTCACATGCACAGTTAGTCAGTGACATAGAGGCGAGGCAGAGTCGGACAGCAGTGGAGCCGACTCTCTCTCTGAGAGGGAATGTAATGTGGGGATGCTGGCGCCTCGTAGGTGACTGTCATGACACAGCAGTCAGCACTTACTAAAAAAAAGTTTTGAGGCTCAGCCACGTGAGTGACGCTCACACGTGACCTACCCAGATGGCCAGAGAGACCGGCGCTGGCGGCGGTACTGAAGTGAGACGTGAGAGGTAGGATGATATGTGATATACCCGTGTTTCTCAACAGCCGGGCCGCGGCCCACTACCGGGCCGCGACGGCCCTGCTGGTGGGCCGCGATCCGACATTGCTTCCAGACACTCGCTCTGACAGGCCCGCCTTTACACATCTCCTAAATTTTGGACGCGCCTGTCAGAGTGCCACTGCGCATGTCAGTTTGCGCACTGTAAGCATGTAGCGGCGGGCGAGCGCACTGTGACCGGGTAGAAGCGGCTGGCGGCGTGCAGAGCGTGAAGCATCGGCTCTCAGGTAAGTAAGCCCACTGACACCAATTACATATTTACGGCCACTGACACCAATGTATATATTTAGGGCGGCCACTGTACACCAATGTGTATTTGTAAACTGTGTGTGTGTATATATATATATATATATATATATATATATATATATATATATATATATATATAGATCCCACTGACACCAATGAATTATAAAATATTAACCCACTGTAAAATATATATATATATATATATATATATACCACTGACACCAATGAATTATCATATAATTAACCCACTGTTTATAGTGGGTTAATTTTATAATTTATTGGTGTCAGTGGGTGAGGGAGGAGAGAGAGAGAAAGAAAGAAAGAAAGAAAGAAAGAAAGAAAGAAAGAAAGAAAGAAAGAAAGAAAGAAAGAAAGAAAGAAAGAAAGAAAGAAAGGGAGGAGAGAGAGAGGGGAGGAGAGAGAGAGAAAGAGAGAGGGGAGGAGAGAAAGAGAGAGGGGAGGAGAGAGAGAGAGAGGTGAGGAGAGAGAGAAAAAGAGAGAGAAGGGGAGGAGATAGAGAGAGAGAGGGGGAGGAGAGAGAGAGGGGGGAGGAGAGAGAGAGCGAGGGGGGAGGAGAGAGAGAGCGAGGGGGGAGGAGAGAAAGAGAATATATATATATATATATATATTTATTTATATTTCTCCCGATGCTTACCGGGCCCTGGACCGGTCCGGCTAAAACTTACCGGGCCTTGAGGTCACTTAGGTTGAGAACCACTGAATATTATAGTATTATAGACAGTGACATATACTCTCTGCTATTATATGTGATATAGATATACTTTGGGCTATTATATGTGTTATATACAGTAACAGATATTTATACTCTGGCTGGTTATTATATGTGATATAGACGGTGACATATACTCAGCGCTATTATATGTGATATAGACAGTGACATATACTCAGCGCTATTATATGTGATATAGACAGTGACATATACTCTGGGCTATTATATGTGATATAGACAGTGACAGATACTCTGGGTTATTATATGTGATGTATATACAGTGACCCTGGTGTATTATATGTGATATATACAGTGACATATACCCTGGGCTATTATATATGATATAGACAGTGACATATACCCTGGGCTATTATATGTGATATAGATGTACTCTGGGCTATTATATGTGTTATATACATTAGCAGATATTTATACTCTGGCTGGTTATTATATGTGATATAGACAGTGACATATACCCTGGGCTATTATATGTGATATAGACAGTGACAGATACTCTGGGTTATTATATGTGATGTATATACAGTGACCCTGGTGTATTATATGTGATATATACAGTGACATATACCCTGGGCTATTATATATGATATAGACAGTGACATATACCCTGGTCTATTATATGTGATATAGATAGTGACATATACCCTGGGCTATTATATGTGATATAGATGTACTCTGGGCTATTATATGTGTTATATACATTAGCAGAAATGTATACTCTGGCTGGTTATTATATGTGATATAGACAGTGACATATACCCTGGGCTATTATATATGATATAGACAGTGACATATACCCTGGGCTATTATATATGATATAGACAGTGACATATACCCTGGGCTATTATATATGATATAGACAGTGACATATACCCTGGGCTTTTATATGTGATATAGACAGTTACATATACCCTGGGCTATTATTTGTAATATAGACAGTGACATATACTCTGGACTATTATATGTGATATAGACAGTGACATATACCCTGGGCTATTATATATGATATATATAGTGACATATACCCTGGGCTATTATATGTGATATAGATATACTCTGGATTATTATATGTGATATAGACAGTGACATATATTTTGGGCTATTATATGTGATATAGACATTGACATATACACTGGGCTATTATATGTGATATATATACAGTGACCATGGGCTATTATATGTGATATATACGGTGACATATACCCTGGGCTATTATATATGATATAGATAATGACATATACCCTGGGCTATTATATGTGATATAGATATACTCTGGACTATTATATGTGTTATATACATTAGCAGATATTTATACTCTGGCTGGTTATTATATGTGATATAGACAGTGACATATACTCTGGGCTATTATATGTGATATAGACAGTGACATATATTCTGGACTATTATATGTGATATAGACAGTGACATATACTCTGGGCTATTATTTGTGATATATATATATATACAGTGACCCTGGGCTATTATATGTGATATATACAGTGACATATACCCTGGGCTATTATATATGATATAGACAGTGACATATACCCTGGGCTATTATATGTGATATAGACAATTATATATACCCTGGGCTATTATATGTAATATAGAGAGTGACATATACTCTGGGCTATTATATGTGATATAGACAGTGACATATACTCTGGGCTATTATATGTGATATAGACAGTGACATATACACTGGGCTATTATATGTGATATAGACAGTGACATATACCCTGGGCTATTATATATGATATAGATAGTGACATATACCCTGGGCTATTATAAGTGATATAGATATACTCTGGGCTATTATATGTGTTATATACATTAGCAGATATTTATACTCTGGCTGGTTATTATATGTGATATAGACAGTGACATATACTCTGGGCTATTATATGTGATATAAACAGTGACATATATTCTGGGTTATTATATGTGATATAGACAGTGACAGATACTCTGGGTTATTATATGTGATGTATATACAGTGACCCTGGTGTATTATATGTGATATATACAGTGACATATACCCTGGGCTATTATATATGATATAGACAGTGACATATACCCTGGGCTATTATATGTGATATAGATAGTGACATATACCCTGGGCTATTATATGTGATATAGATGTACTCTGGGCTATTATATGTGTTATATACATTAGCAGATATTTATACTCTGGCTGGTTATTATATGTGATATAGACAGTGACATATACCCTGGGCTATTATATATGATATAGACAGTGACATATACCCTGGGCTATTATATATGATATAGACAGTGACATATACCCTGGGCTATTATATGTAATATAGACAGTGACATATACTCTGGGCTATTATATGTGATATAGACAGTGACATATACCCTGGGCTATTATATATGATATAGATAGTCACATATACCCTGGGCTATTATATGTGATATAGATATACTCTGGACTATTATTATATGTGTTATACACATTAGCATATATTTATACTCTGGCTGGTTATTATATGTGATATAGACAGTGACATATATTTTGGGCTATTATATGTGATTTAGACAGTGACATATACACTGGGCTATTATATGTGATATATATACAGTGACCCTGGGCTATTATATGTGATATATGCAGTGACATATACCCCGGGCTATTATATATGATATAGATAATGACATATACCCTGGTCTATTACATGTGATATAGATATACTCTGGACTATTATATGTGTTATATACATTAGCAGATATTTATACTCTGGCTGGTTATTATATGTGATATAGACAGTGACATATACTCTGGGCTATTATATGTGATATAGACAGTGACATATATTCTGGGCTATTATATGTGATATAGACAGTGACATATACTCTGGGCTATTATTTGTGATATATATACAGTGACCCTGGGCTATTGTATGTGATATGTACAGTGACATATACCCTGGGCTATTATATATGATATAGACATTGACATATACCCTGGTTTATTATATGTAATATAGAGAGTGACATAAACTCTGGGCTATTATATGTCATATAGACAGTGACATATACTCTGGGATATTATATGTGATATATACAGTGACATATAGTCAAAATAAAATTTTAGCCCACAAAGTGGTATACCTTAACCACTATACACCCCTATAATCACGTTGTATACACTGCAAAAGGTACCTAAGAGTGGTTTTAAAGAATTTTCCTATTTTATTTTATAACAATAAAAGTAAAATTTTATTTTGAGCCCACAATTCTATTGTAGTGATAGCTGTTTATCCAAATCAGCGGCTTCAGCTGAATGATATTTCCAAACCAAGAGTGCTATATGTGATGTGTCTTTTTGAATAGTAGGTCTCTTCACCTCTTTTCATATTACTCTAGTTCTGAATATACACACAGCACCCACCAACCCTTGCCTACATATTACTACCAACTAGGGATCAAGGTTTTGAAACACATGAAAGTAGTGCCATTGGACTTCCTCTTTTCACTGTCTGATTTGATATGCAGCACTACCACTGTATGATTTGTTGTGCAGCACAAACACTGTCTGATTTGCTATGCAGCACGACCACTGTCTGATTTGCTATGCAACACAACCACTGTATGATTTGTTGTGCAGCACAAACACTGTCTGATTTGCTATGCAGCACAACCACTGTCTGATTTGCTATGCAACACAACCACTGTCTGATTTGCTATGCAGCACAACCACTATGTGATTTTCTATGCAGCACAACCACTGTATGATTTGTTATGCAGCACAAACACTGTCTGATTTGCTATGCAGCACAACCACTGTCTGATTTGCTATGCAGCACAACCATTGTCTGATTTGCTATGCAGCACAACCATTGTCTGATTTGCTATGCAGCACAAACACTGTCTGATTTGCTATGCTGCAGTATGACTGTCTGATTTGTTATGCAGCACAACCCTTGTCTTATTTGCTATGCAGCACTACCACTGTTTGATTTTAATTTAGCCACTAATCAACAAGTGCTACCCAGGTACTGAACCAAAAATGGTCTGGCTCCTAAACTTACATTCCTGCTTTTCAAATACAGATACCATGAGAACGAAGAAAATTGATAATAGGAGTTAGTTAGAAAGTTGCTTAAAATGTCATACTGTAGCTGAATCATGATATAAAATGTTGACTTTCATATCCCTTTAACTAGCAATGGGATGTAATGGGGGGGTGCTTTAAAATGTATCCTCGCCTGTGTGGCCAAAAATCCTAGCACCGGCCCTGGGTTAATCTTCCCTTTGTTGGGACGTTTTTTCCTCTTTGGGCTAATTTTGTTGAAAAACTTTTGCCTAGATTACGAGTTTTGCGTTAGAGGCTATGCGGTGCTAACGAGGAGTTTTTTCTCACCGCTCACTTACATACAGCGCTGGTATTACGAGTTTTCAGAAACCCGTCATTAAAAGACAAAAAGTGAGCGTTGAGCAAAATTTAGCTCCAAATCTCACTCCAATACCAGCGCTGCTTAAGTCAGCGTGCACGATTTCCCCATAGGAATCAATGGGGAGAGCCGGCTGAAAAAAAGTCTAACACCTGCAAAAAAGCAGCGTATAACTCACTAACGCAGCCCCATTGATTCCTATGGGGAAATAAAATTTATGTTTACACCTAACACTCGAACATGAACCCCGAGTCTAAACACCCCTAATCTTACACTTATTAACCCCTAATCTGCCGCCCCCGACATCGCTGACACCTATATTATACTTCTTAACCCCTAATCTGCTGCTTCGGACACCGCCGCCACCTACATTATACTTATGAACCCCTAATCTGCTGCCCCCAACATCGCCGCCACCTACATTATATGTATTAACCCCTAATCTGCCACCCCAAATGTTGCCGCAACCTACCTACACTTATTTACCCCTAATCTGCCGCCCCCAACGTCGCCACCACTATAATAAACATATTAACCCCTAAACCCCCACTCTCCCGCCTCGCAAACATTAGTTAAATATTATTAACCCCTAATCTGCCATCCCTAACATCGCCGCCACCTACCTACATTTATTAACCCCTAATCTGCTGCCCCCAACGTTGCTGCCACTATATTATAGTTATTAACCCCTAAACCTAAGTCTAACCCTAAACCTAACACCCACTAACTTAAATATAATTTAAATAAATCTAAATAAATATTCCTATAATTAACTAAATTATTCCTATTTAAAACTAAATACTTACCTGTAAAATAAACCCTAAGATAGCTACAATATAACTAATAGTTACATTGTAGCTATTTTAGGATTTATTTTTATTTTACAGGCAAGTTTGTATTTATTTTAACTAGGTAGAATAGTTATTAAATAGTTATTAACTATTTAATAACTACCTAGCTAAAATAAATACAAATTTACCTGTAAAATAAAACCTAACCTAAGTTACACTAACACCTAACACTACATTATAATTAAATAAATTAACTAAATTAAATACAATTACCTAAATTAAATTCAATTAGCTAAAGTACAAAATAAAAAAACACTAAATTACAGAAAATAATAAACAAATTACAGAAATTTAAACTAATTACACCTAATTTAATAGCCCTATTAAAATAAAAAAAAGCCTCCCCCCCCCAAAAAAAAAACCTAGCCTAAACTAAACTACCAATAGCCCTTAAAAGGGCCTTTTGCGGGCATTGCCCCAAAGTAATCAGCTCTTTTACCTGTAAACAAAAAATACAAACAACCCCCCCAACAGTAAAACCCACCATGCACACAACCAACCCCCCAAATAAAATACTATCTAAAAAAACCTAAGCTCCCCGTTGCTCTGAAAAAGGCATTTGGATGGGCATTGCTCTTAAAATGGCAGTAAGCTCTTTTGCCGCCCAAACCCTAATCTAAAAAATAAAACCCACCCAATACACCCTTAAAAAAACCTAACACTAACCCCCTAAAGATCGTCTTACCGGGAGACGTCTTCATCCAAGTTGGGCGAAGTAGTCCTCCAGACGGTCAGAAGTCTACATCCAAGCTGGGCAGAAGTGATACTCCAGATGGGCAGAAGTCTTCATCCAGACGGCATCTTCTATCTTCATCCATCCGGCGCGGAGCGGGTCCATCTTCAAGACATCCGACGCGGAGCATCCTCTTCTGGCGACGACTAAAACAGAATGAAGGTATCTTTAAGTGACGTCATCCAAGATGGCGTCCCTTAGATTCCGATTGGCTGATAGAATTCTATCAGCCAATCGGAATTAAGGTCAAAAAAATCCTATTGGCTGATGCAATCAGCCAATAGGATTGAAGTTCAATCCTATTGGCTGATCCAATCAGCCAATATGACTGAGCTCGCATTCTATTGGCTGATTGGAACAACCAATAGAATGCAAGCTCAATCCTATTGGCTGATTGCATTGAATTCTATCAGCCAATCGGAATCTAAGGGACGCAATCTTGGATGACGTCACTTAAAGGTACTTTTATTCTGTTTTAGTCGTCGCCAGAAGAGGATGCTCCGCATCGGATGTCTTGAAGATGGAGCCGCTTCGTGCCAGATGGATGAAGATAGAAGATGCCGTCTGAATGAAGACTTCTGCCCGTCTGGAGGACCACTTCTGCCCGGCTTAGATGAAGACTTCTGCCCGTATGGAGGACCACTTCGCCCGGCTTGGATGAAGACGTCTCCCGGTAAGTTGATCTTCAGGGGGTTAGTGTTAGGTTTTTTTAAGGGTGTATTGGGTGGGTTTTATTTTTTAGATTAGGGTTTGGGCGGCAAAAGCGCTAACTGACCTTTTAAGGGCAATGCCCATCCAAATGCCCTTTTCAGGGCAATGGGGAGCTTAGGTTTTTTTTAGATAGTAGTTTATTTGGGGGGTTGGTTGTGTTGGTGGTGGGTTTTACTGTTGGGGGGGTTGTTTGTATTTTTTTTACAGGTAAAAGAGTTGATTACTTTGGGACAATGCCCGCAAAAGGCCCTTTTAAGGGCTATTGGTAGTTTAGTTTAGGCTAGGGTTTTTTTTTATTTTGGGGGGCTTTTTTTATTTTAATAGGGCTATTAGATTAGGTGTAATTAGTTTAAATTTCTGTAATTTGTTTATTATTTTCTGTAATTTAGTGTTTGGGTTTTTTTGTACTTTAGCTAATTTAATTTAATTTAGGTAATTGTATTTAATTTAGTTAATTTATTTAATTATAGTGTAGTGTTAGGTGTTAGTGTAACTTAGGTTAGGTTTTATTTTACAGGTAAATATGTATTTATTTTAGCTAGGTAGTTATTAAATAGTTAATAACTATTTAGTAACTATTCTACCTAGTTAAAATAAATACAAACTTGCCTGTAAAATAAAAATAAATCCTAAGCTAGCTACAATGTAACTATTAGTTATATTGTAGCTAGCTTAGGGTTTATTTTACAGGTAAGTGTTTAGTTTTAAATAGGAATTATTTAATTAATGATAGGAATATTTATTTAGATTTATTTAAATTGTATTTAAGTTAGTGGGTGTTAGGTTTAGGGTTAGACTTAGGTTTAGGGGTTAATAACGTTAATATAGTGGCAGCGACGTTGGGGGTGGCAGATTAAGGGTTAATAAATGAAGGTAGGTGTCGGCGATGTTCGGGACAGCAGATTAGGTGTCAATAATATTTAACTAATGTTTGCGAGGCGGGAGTGCGGCGGTTTAGGGGTTAATATGTTTATTATAGTGGCGGCGACGTTGGGGGCAGCAGATTAGGGGTTAATAAGTGTAGGTAGGTGGCGGCGACATTGGGGGCTGCAGATTAGGGGTTAATAAATATAATGTAGGTGGCGGCGATGTTGGGGGCAGCAGATTAGGGGTTCATAAATATAATGTAGGTGGCGGCAGTGTCCGGAGCGGCAGATTAGGGTTTAAAATTTTTATTTTAGTATTTGCAATGCGGGAGGACCTCGGTTTAGGGGTTAATAGGTAGTTTATGGGTGTTAGTTTACTTTTAGCACTTTAGTTATGAGTTTTATGTTACGGCGTTGTACCATAAAACTCTTAACTACTGACTTTTAAATGCGTTAGGACTCTTGACGGGGTAGGGTGTACCGCTCACTTTTTGGCCTCCCAGGATAGACTCGTAACATCAGCGCTATGGAAGTCACATAGAAAAGTTTACGTAAGTCGTTTTGCGGTAAGGCCAAAAAAGTGTGCGGTGCCCCTAAACCTGCAAGACTCTTAATACCAGCGGGCGTAAAAAAGCAGCGTTAGGACCTCTTAACGCTGCTTTTTTACCCTAACGCACAACTCGTAATCTAGCCGTTTATTAGTATGTGTGTGGGGCTTATGTTTTATACATGGATTTATGTATAAACTTAAAATTTGGCAGTTGGTTTTCTTTGCTTGCTTTGCTAAAACAGGCTAACTGAAAGACTGCTTGAGCGTTTGTGTAAATTAAGCTCCGGTGTAGTAGACAGAGGGAAACGTGCGCCTTTTACTTGCTGCATAGTTTCATCTCTCTGACAGTCATGTGACTTCTCTATGCTGTCGGATATTCACGGAGAGGAGCAGCGTCATTGAATTTCAGTCTCTTTAGTGTCGATCTACTATATGATCGTTTTAGAGACTTCTGGCAGCCAAATTGTTTAAGTGTTATGGTAAGGCACCTCAGCCTGTCTGGGTGTAAGGGGCCTACGTTAAGTGTCTGTGGTATTAAAAATTCTTAAAGTGACAGTGTATTTAAAACATTTCTACAATTTGGGGAATTTCTTATTTAGTATTATGGACATGGAAGACTGTGTCTTTTGACAAATGCTTGTTATGCCTAGAGGCACAAATTGTTTTGCCAATGCAATTCTGTGCTGCATGCTTAGCTAGAACACTTCAATTTAAAGGTAGATTGTTGCCCGCTGAGCCCAATGTCTCTCAGGATGATGCTGTTTAGCAATGCCACAGCTTTCTCCTCAAACGTCCCAAGCCTCTATGGCATCACATACAGTGCCCTGCAGTTCTTCTAAGCCTCCTGGATGAGTTTATTTGCCTGCAGATTTTGCTGCATAGGTATCTTCTGTGGTATCTGTGGCATTATCTGCTTTTCCTATGCTGGGAAAACGCAAGAGGAAAATTAGACATTCAGATAGTAAGGTTTCTGTTCTACCTACTGCTACGCAGGTTGCCCTCCCTCATAAATTTGATGAGGAGGATACGTCAGTAGCCTCTGAGGCTGAACTCTCAGATTCAGACAGTTGTATTCCTTTATCTGATACTGAAGAAGCAAACTTCAGATTTAAGCTTGAACACCTTTGTGTACTGTTAAAGGAGGTATTTGCTACTCTGGACAACTCCGACTCTCCTATTGTCAACCCTAAGAAGTCTAGCAAACTTAATAAATACTATGATGTTCCTTCCTCTTTGGAAGTTTTTCCTGTCCCAGACCATGTGACGGAGATTATTTCACAGGAATGGGAGAAGCCAGGGATTCCTTTCTCCCCTGCTGACTCCATTAAAGATTCTTGCCACACGGTGCCTAAAGTAGAAGGGGCTATTTCTACTCTGGCTAAGAGAACTACAATCCCTATAGAGGATAACTGCTCCTTTAAGGATCCCATGGACAAAAAGCTGGAAGCTTATTTAAAGAAGATATATGTTCATCAAGGTCTTCAATAGCAACCTGCAGTTTGTATTGCCACAGTAGCAAGCGCGGAATCTTATTGGTGCAACGCCTTGTCTGAATCAATTTTAGTAGAGACTCTGTAGGAGGAGATACAATATAGGATTAAGGCTCTCTAACTAGCCAATTCCTTTATTTCTGATGCTAACATACAAGTTATTAGACTGGGAGCCAAGATGTCTGACTTCACTATCCTAGCCCGCTGGGCATTGTGGCTAAAATCTTGGTCAGCTGATGTTACCTCTAAGTCCAAGTCTTTTTGTGCTTCCTTACAAGGGTAAGACCTTGTTCGGACCTGGTCTGGCAGAAATAATTTCTGATATTACTAATGGAAAAGGGTCTTTTTTAAAAAAAAAAAAAAAAAAAAGCTTTATTTGAAAAAACAATATACGTACATCTCAAATGCAGTTTAGGGTTTGCAGAGTTTACCCGTACAAAAAAGAAGAGCAAAAACATTACAGTATATGTGTAAGATGGGAGACTGTTGGGCTCCGAGGCTTTGGCTCCAGGCAGATCCAGCTGTCCGCAACACAAAAACAATTGAGTCCAGCATAGATGTACAACAACAATTTACTTCCAAACAATTAAGCTCTACATTTCCAAATTGTCTTATTTTTCCTTGTTATATTCTTTATACAGTGGATGTCATAACAGTAAGTTAGGAAATAACAGTAACTCAATAAAGGTTATATGAACATATATAACAAAAATTATATTAACATTCTTGAACATGAACTTGTTGTATATAAGATAAAGAATAGCTGTATTTCGTATGTTAATAACACACTCTGGCCTAGATTTGGAGTTCGGCGGTAAAAGGGCTGTTAACGCTCCGCGGGCTTTTTTCTGGCCGCACCATAAATTTAACTCTGGTATCGAGAGTTAAAACAAATGCTGCGTTAGGCTCCAAAAAAGGAGCGTAGAGCATTTTTACCGCAAAAGCAACTCTCGATACCAGAGTTGCTTACGGACGCGGCCGGCCTCAAAAACGTGCTCGTGCACGATTCTCCCATAGGAAACAATGGGACTGTTTGAGCTGAAAAAAAACCTAACACCTGCAAAAAAGCAGCGTTCAGCTCCTAACGCAGCCCCATTGATTCCTATGGGGAAACACTTCCTACGTCTGCACCTAACACCCTAACATGTACCCCGAGTCTAAACACCCCTAATCTTACACTTATTAACCCCTAATCTGCCGCCCCCTCTATCGCTGACCCCTGCATATTTTTTTTAACCCCTAATCTGCCGCTCCGTAAAACGCCGCCACCTACGTTATCCCTATGTACCCCTAATCTGCTGCCCTAACATCGCCGACCCCTATGTTATATTTATTAACCCCTAATCTGCCCCCCACAACGTCGCCGACACCTACCTACACTTATTAACCCCTAATCTGCCGAGCGGACCTGAGCGCTACTATAATAAAGTTATTAACCCCTAATCCGCCTCACTAACCCTATCATAAATAGTATTAACCCCTAATCTGCCCTCCCTAACATCGCCGACACCTACCTTCAATTATTAACCTCTAAACTTCCGATCGGAGCTCACCGCTATTCTAATAAATGTATTAACCCCTAAAGCTAAGTCTAACCCTAACACTAACACCCCCCTAAATTAAATATAATTTACATCTAACGAAATTAATTAACTCTTATTAAATAACTTATTCCTATTTAAAGCTAAATACTTACCTGTAAAATAAATCCTAATATAGCTACAATATAAATTATAATTATATTATAGCTATTTTAGGATTAATATTTATTTTACAGGCAACTTTGTAATTATTTTAACCAGGTACAATAGCTATTAAATAGTTATTAACTATTTAATAGTTACCTAGTTAAAATAATAACAAATTTACCTGTAAAATAAATCCTAACCTAAGATATAATTAAACCTAACACTACCCTATCAATAAAATAATTAAATAAACTACCTACAATTACCTACAATTAACCTAACACTACACTATCAATAAATAAATTAAACACAATTGCTACAAATAAATACAATTAAATAAACTAGCTAAAGTACAAAAAATAAAAAAGAACTAAGTTACAGAAAATAAAAAAATATTTACAAACATAAGAAAAATATTACAACAATTTTAAACTAATTACACCTACTCTAAGCCCCCTAATAAAATAACAAAGCCCCCCAAAATAAAAAATTCCCTACCCTATTCTAAATTAAAAAAGTTACAAGCTCTTTTACCTTACCAGCCCTGAACAGGGCCCTTTGCGGGGCATGCCCCAAGAATTTCAGCTCTTTTGCCTGTAAAAGAATAAATACAATACCCCCCCCCCCAACATTACAACCCACCACCCACATACCCCTAATCTAACCCAAACCCCCCTTAAATAAACCTAACACTAAGCCCCTGAAGATCTTCCTACCTTGTCTTCACCATCCAGGTATCACCGATCCGTCCTGGCTCCAAGATCTTCATCCAACCCAAGCGGGGGTTGGCGATCCATAATCCGGTGCTCCAAAGTCTTCCTCCTATCCGGCAAGAAGAGGACATCCGGACCGGCAAACATCTTCTCCAAGCGGCATCTTCGATCTTCTTCCATCCGGTGCGGAGCGGGTCCATCTTGAAGCAGGCGACGCGGATCCATCCTCTTCTTCCGATGTCTCCCGACTAATGACGGTTCCTTTAAGGGACGTCATCCAAGATGGCGTCCCTCGAATTCCGATTGGCTGATAGGATTCTATCAGCCAATCGGAATTAAGGTAGGAATTTTCTGATTGGCTGATGGAATCAGCCAATCAGAATCAAGTTCAATCCGATTGGCCGATCCCATCAGCCAATCAGATTGAGCTCGCATTCTATTGGCTGATCGGAACAGCCAATAGAATGCGAGCTCAATCTGATTGGCTGATTGGATCAGCCAATCGGATTGAACTTGATTCTGATTGGCTGATTCCATCAGCCAATCAGAAAATTCCTACTTTAATTCCGATTGGCTGATAGAATCCTATCAGCCAATCGGAATTCGAGGGACGCCATCTTGGATGACGTCCCTTAAAGGAACCGTCATTAGTCGGGAGACATCGGAAGAAGAGGATGGATCCGCGTCGCCTGCTTCAAGATGGACCCGCTCCGCACCGGATGGAAGAAGATCGAAGATGCCGCTTGGAGAAGATGTTTGCCGGTCCGGATGTCCTCTTCTTGCCGGATAGGAGGAAGACTTTGGAGCCTCTTCTGGACCGGATTATGGATCGCCAACCCCCGCTTGGGTTGGATGAAGATCTTGGAGCCAGGACGGATCGGTGATACCTGGATGGTGAAGACAAGGTAGGAAGATCTTCAGGGGCTTAGTGTTAGGTTTATTTAAGGGGGGTTTGGGTTAGATTAGGGGTATGTGGGTGGTGGGTTGTAATGTTGGGGGGGGGGGTATTGTATTTATTCTTTTACAGGCAAAAGAGCTGAAATTCTTGGGGCATGCCCCGCAAAGGGCCCTGTTCAGGGCTGGTAAGGTAAAAGAGCTTGTAACTTTTTTAATTTAGAATAGGGTAGGGAATTTTTTATTTTGGGGGGCTTTGTTATTTTATTAGGGGGCTTAGAGTAGGTGTAATTAGTTTAAAATTGTTGTAATATTTTTCTTATGTTTGTAAATATTTTTTTATTTTCTGTAACTTAGTTCTTTTTTATTTTTTGTACTTTAGCTAGTTTATTTAATTGTATTTATTTGTAGCAATTGTGTTTAATTAATGTATTGATAGTGTAGTGTTAGGTTAATTGTAGGTAATTGTAGGTAGTTTATTTAATTATTTTATTGATAGGGTAGTGTTAGGTTTAATTATAACTTAGGTTAGGATTTATTTTACAGGTAAATTTGTTATTATTTTAACTAGGTAACTATTAAATAGTTAATAACTATTTAATAGCTATTGTACCTGGTTAAAATAATTACAAAGTTGCCTGTAAAATAAATATTAATCCTAAAATAGCTATAATATAATTATAATTTATATTGTAGCTATATTAGGATTTATTTTACAGGTAAGTATTTAGATTTAAATAGGAATAATTTATTTAATAAGAGTTAATTAATTTCGTTAGATAAAAATTATATTTAACTTAGGGGGGTGTTAGTGTTAGGGTTAGACTTAGCTTTAGGGGTTAATCCATTTATTAGAATAGCGGTGAGCTCCGATCGGAAGTTTAGGGGTTAATAATTGAAGGTAGGTGTCGGCGATGTTAGGGAGGGCAGATTAGGGGTTAATACTATTTATGATCGGGTTAGTGAGGCGGATTAGGGGTTAATAACTTTATTATAGTAGCGCTCAGGTCCGCTCGGCAGATTAGGGGTTAATAAGTGTAGGCAGGTGTCGGCGACGTTGAGGGGGGCAGATTAGGGGTTAATAAATATAATATAGGGGTCGGCGGTGTTAGGGGCAGCAGATTAGGGGTACATAGGGATAACGTAGGTGGTGGCAATTTGCGGTCGGAAGATTAGGGGTTAATTATTGTAAGTAGCTGGCGGCGACGTTGTGGGGGGCAGGTTAGGGGTTAATAAATATAATACAGGGGTCGGCGGGGTTAGGGGCAGCAGATTAGGGGTACATAAGTATAACGTAGGTGGCGGTCGGCAGATTAGGGGTTAAAAATTGTAATCAAGTGGCGGCGGTGTGGGGGGAGCTCGGTTTAGGGGTACATAGGTAGTTTATGGGTGTTAGTGTACTTTAGGGTACAGTAGTTAAGAGCTTTATAAACCGGCGTTAGCCAGAAAGCTCTTAACTCCTGCTATTTTCAGGCGGCTGGAATCTTGTCGTTAGAGCTCTAACGCTCACTGCAGAAACGACTCTAAATACCAGCATTAGAAAGATCCCATTGAAAAGATAGGCTACGCAAATGGCGTAGGGGGATCTGCGGTATGGAAAAGTCGCGGCTGAAAAGTGAGCGTTAGACCCTTTAATCACTGACTCCAAATACCAGCGGGCGCCCAAAACCAGCGTTAGGAGCCTCTAACGCTGGTTTTGACGGCTACCGCCGAACTCCAAATCTAGGCCTCAGTGATTGCGAGAATTATTCTTATTTAGGACACAGGGAAAAGGGTCTTTTCTACCGCAAGACAAGAAGAACAGACTCAAAGAACGTCAAAGTCATTTTTGTTCCTTTTGTAACTTCAAAGTCAAAGGTTTTCCTCTCCCTCTTCCAAACAGGAGCAGTCCAAGTCTTCTTGGAAGCCCAGTCAGTCTTGGAATAAGGGGAAACAATTAAAGAAACCCTCAGCTGAGTCTAAGTCAGCATAAAGGGTCGACCCCCGGTCCGGGATCGGATCAAGTGGGGACAGACTTTCCCTGTTTTTTATTGTTTGTTTGTTTTTTCTACTTTCCCTGTTTTGTCAAGCATGGAGACTAGATGTCCCAGATCCTTGGGCTGTGGCCATAGTATCTCAGGGTTACAAAATAGAATTCAAAACTTTCCCTCCCAGGGGCAGATTCCACATCTCAAGATTATCTGCAGACCAGGTAAAAAGAGAGGCATTCTTGAACTGCGTTCAGGACCTTTTCTCCCTGGGAGTGATTGTTCTAGTTCCAGTAAGGGAAAAGGGTCAAGGATTCTATTCAAATCTGTTCGTGGTGCCCCAAAAAGAGGGAACATTTCAACCCATTTTAGACCTAAAGTGCATCAACAAGTTTCTCAGGGTACCGCCCTTCAAAATAGAAACCATTCGTTCCATTCTTCCTTTGGTCCAAGAGGGTCAGTTCATGATGACCATAGCCCTGAAGGATGCATATCTTCATGTTCCCATCCACAGGAATCATCACAAATTCCTGAGATTTGCCTTTCTAGACAAACACTTTCAGTTTGTGGCTCTTCCGTTTGGCCTTGCCACAGCTCCCAGAGTTTTCTCAAAGATTCTGGGGGCTCTCTTGGCAGTGATCAGGTCTTGGGAAATTGCAGTGGCGCCTTACCTTGACTACATATTGGTTCAGGCGCCATCTTTTCAACAAACTCTCATACAGAGATCTTGTTGTCTTTTCTACGTTCCCACGGTTGGAAAGTGAATCTGGAAAAGAGTTCTCTTGTTCCAGCTAAAAGGGTGGTTTTCTTAGGGACCATAATAGATTCCTTATCTACTAAACATTTTCTTGCCTCTATCTACAGTCTACTGTTCGGTCTGATGGTTGCTTCCATGGACATCATTCCATTTGCTCAATTCCATTTGAGGCTCAGACAACCATTCGGATCTGTCTCAGAGGATAGATCTAGACCATTCAACAAGAAACTCTCTCCCGAGGTGGCTTTCTCGTGGTCGTGTGACCACGAACGCCAGCCTGCTAGGCTGGGGAGCAGTCTGGGACTTGTTAAAGGCGCAGGGACTATGGACTCGGGAGGAGTCTGCTCTCCCCATAAACATCATGGAATTGAGAGCAATTTACAATGCTCTGATGGCTTGGCCTCAATTGTCCTTAGCCCGGTTTATCAGATTTCAGTAGGACAACAACACCTTAGTGGCTTACATCAGCCACCAGGAAGGAACTCAGAGTTCCTTAGCCATGATGGAGGTGGCACAGATTATTCAGTGGGCGGAAGCTCACAATTGTTTATCTGCCATCCACATTCCTGAAGTGGACAACTGTGAAGTGGATTTCCTGAGCAGACAGACATTTCATCCCGGGAAGTGGGCTCTCCATTCGGAGGTGTTCTCCAGGTTAACTCTCAAATGGGGGGTGCCAGAGTTGGATCTGATGGCATCTCGGCAGAACGCCAAGCTTCCAAGGTATGGTTCAAGGTCAAGAGATCCTCAGGCCGCTCTGATAGATGCTCTGGCGGTTCCTTGGGATTTCGGTTAGCATACCTGTTTCTTCCTGTTTCTTCCATTTGTGCTCCTTCCACGAGTTATTGCTCGTATCAAACAGGAGAGAGCATTGGTAATTCTAATTGCTCCTGCATAGTGAAGGTGTCATCTCGGCCACCTTGGAGGTTTCCTCTGAGGAAGGACCTTCTAACTCAGGGTCCATTCCTCCATCCAAATCTCGTTTCTCTGAAGCTGACTGCTTGGAGATTGAACGCTTAGTTCTGTCTAAGTGTGGATTTTCTGAGTCGGTCATTGAGACAATGATCCAGGCTCGCAAGTCTGTTACTAAAAATTTACCATAAGGTATGACGTAAATACCCTTATTGGTGTGAATCTAAGGGCTACTCTTGGAGTAGGGTCAGGATTCCTATAATTTTGTCTTTTCTCCAGGAAGGTCTGGAGAAAGGGTTGTCAGTCAGTTCTATGAAAGGTCAGATTTCTGAATTATCTATTTTGTTACACAAGCTTCTGGCGGATGTGCAAGATGTTCAATCTTTTTGTCAGGCCCTGTTGCTCCTCCTTGGAGCCTTAATCTTGCTCTTAAAGTTTCGCAGCAGGCTTCGTTTGAGCCAATGCATTCCATAGATATTAAGTTGCTATCTTGGAAGGATTGGTTTCTTATTGCTATCTCTTCTGCTCAGAGAGTTTCAGAACTCTCGGCTTTGCAGTGTGATTCATCTTACCTTATCTTTCATGCGCATAGGGCAGTTCTTCATACTAAATTGGGGTTTCTTCCTAAAGTGGTTTCGGATACAAATATTAATCAAAAAATTGTTGTTCCTTCTCCCTGTCCCAATCCTCCTTCTCATAAAGAATGTCTGTTGTACAACTTGGATGTTGTGCATGCTCTAAAATTCTACCTACAGGGGACTAAGGATTTTCACCAGTCTTATGCCCTGTTTGTTTGTTTCTCAGGAAAGTGTAAGGGTCAAAAGACTACTGCTACTTCTCTTTCCCTCTGGTTGAGAAGTATAATTCGTTTTGCTTATGAAACTGCTGGACAGCAGCCTCCTGAGAGAATTACAGCTCATTCCACTAGGGCTGTCTCCTCTTCTTGGGCTTTCAAAAATGAAGCTTCTATGGAACAGATTTGCAAGGCTGCAACTTGGTCCTCTCTGCATACTTTTTCAAAATTTTACAAATTTGATACTTTTGCCTCGGCTGAGGCCTCTTTTAGGAGAAAGGTTCTTCAAGCGGTGGTGCCTTCTATTTAGGGGTGCCTGTGTTGTTCTCCCTCCCTGTTCATTTTGTGTCTTCTAGCTAGGGTATTGGTTCCCACTAATAATTGAATTAAGTAGTGGACACTCCATATCTTAGGAAAGAAAACAAAATGTATGCTTACCTGATAAATTTCTATCTTTCCGGGTATGCAGAGTTGACGACCCCACCCTTTATTAAGACAGTTATTTTTGACTAATCCTCAGGCACCTCCACACCTTTGTGTTATTCCTTTTCCATTTCCCTTCGGTCGAATGACTGGGGATTATGGGTAGGGGAGTGACACTTAACCGCTTTGCTGTGGTGCTCTTTGCCTCCTCCTGCTGGCCAAGAGTGATATTCCTACTAGTAATTGAATGACATTGTGGACTCTCCATATCCGGAAAGAAGAAACTTTATCAGGTAAGCATAAATTTTGTTTTTTTTTATTCTACACTCTATCTGAATTATGAATGAAAAATGCTGAGTTTCATGGCCCCCCATTTAACTCTTAATTAAAATAATAATAAATAGTAGCAATACACTACTAGGAGCTAGGTAAACACATCAGTAAGCCAATAATAAGATACATACCTAAGACTACCTAGGTATACTTTTCAACAAAGGATACCAAGAGAATAAATAAAATTAGATAACAAAAGTAAACTGGAAAGTTATTTAAAATTGTATGCTCTAACTGAATCATGAAAGAAAAATGTGTTTCATGTTCCTTTTAGCCCTTTACCCATTATGCATACATCGTGGGGTACTTTGCTTATCGTATCGCATGACGTATATATACACGTCAGAGCTGCAGGAAGCTCGAGCAGTCTCAGCTGTTAAGTTACAGCCGAGAGCTGGGGTTCCTGAGCTCCAGGAATCTGCCTGCATATGGGACTGGAGCAAGATCGGTGCTCTGGTTCCATATGAAGGCAGATCTCAGATTATTACAGATGGTGACACTGTGTGTATCACCATCAGTAACGATCATCTGCTGGTGCCGGTGGCATACCTCCCAACATTTCAAAATTAAAAAGAGGAACAGCCCCCCCACAGCAAAAGTGTGATATGTGGTGGGCAGGAGCAGGGATGGGGCTAAAAAAAATCATAAGACCAAACTAATAAAATTAAATTCTATTTAAAGTCATATCTTTTAATTCTCTTAGGCAGCAAATCAAACAGAAGCTCAAACCACTGGTATAGCTATGTGAGCTCTGTACTTAATTAGCCTTTGCAGAGACAGTGCTAAATATTTGTATCTTAATTGGACATGTAATAATAGATTCTTTAATACTGCTCTCTGCATTCCCCATTAAAATGCACAGTAACACAAGTTACACATATACATGTACACACACTCAACTACAGAGAAACACACACTACATATTATACACGTATACATGCAGATACACACACACACTACACAGCATACACTTATACATGCAGATACACAGAAACAACATAGTATACACTTATACATGCAGATACATACACACACTACATAGTATACACTTATACATGCAGATACACACACACACACACGGCATACACTTATACATGCAGAAACACACACACACACTACATAGCATACACTTATACATGGAGATACACACACACACGGCATACACTTATACATACAGATACACACACACACACTACATAGTATACACTTATACATGCAGATACAAACACACACTACTAAGGGATAAACCTCCTTTAATGTCATACGTTCTTTAAACTAATAAACTTATAAATAAAACACAACACCATGGCTTGGGAGAAAGATCGGTAACAGTCACGTTTATTAAATAAACATAATTTAACTGTGGCTAATATTTGTCAAATATTAGGCAACTTTTTAATAATAATAATAAATGAACTTGTAGCAAGTTCCTCATAACTGGTGGCGGCATCTACTCACTAACTTAACCCCTACTGATTGACAGTCAAGGCCCCTCCGATGTTTGCAGTTTGGCACATGGTTGCGCACGCTCAGTGGCAGAAAGAGAGAGGCGTGTTATGTACAGCTCTTCGGCCTGCAGCTCTTAAAGGGAGAGGAACCCCTAGGATGGCACCTAGTGGGCATCACCTCTCCCTGTTTTTTTGGGCAGTCACTCTGCTCTCTCAGTGCCTGCTCCCAGGGCCTTGCCTAACCGCCAGCTAGGGTGTACTCAGCCAGTCCATTAAGGCGACCCCTCCAACCGAGTCATAAAAACACGCCTGTGAGAGGTGGATGACTATTTTACAGCCCGGCTTATGAGGCTAGCTCAATTAAACCTACCCCAGCCGGGAGAAATACTAATGCCCTCAATTCACCTTGTTGCCGCCAACTTCTTCATCCAGGGGCGGGTGGGAGGGGAAAAAACTCCCTTGAAGTCTGGATGCAGGAAGAAACCAGATCCACTGCAACAGGACCCTATAAAGGTAAGAGGTACACCCGCCCACAAACTTGCAACAATGTAACAACACACACTTAGAACACTCCAGACTTCAAGTCAATTATCCCTTAATTTTGTTACAGGTCCACTAGAGGGCCTTCCACTACCATAAGGGATAAACCTCCTTTTACATCATATGTTCTCTAAACTAACAAACTTATAAATAAAACACAACACCATGGGTTGGGAGGTAGACCGGTCACGTTTATTAAATAAACATAATTTAACTCTGGCTAATATTTGTCAAATATTATGCAACTTTTCAAAAATAATAATAAATGAACTTGTAGCAAGTGCCTCATAACTGGTGGCAGCATCTACTCACTAACTTAACTCCTACTGATTGATGGTCAAGGCCTCTCTGTCCGATGTTTGCAGTATGGCATGTGGTTGCGCACACTCAGTGGCAGAAAGAGAGAGTCGTGTTATGTAGAGTTCTTTAGCCTGCAGCTCTCCCTGTTTTTTAGGGCCGTCAGTCTGCTCTCTCAGTGCCTGCTCCCAGGGCCTCGCCTGACCGCCACAAGAGGAAAAGACTAAATTACTCTTGCCGCCACCTGTAACCGACCAGGCCTCATTTGAGTATAAAATTATAGAACTTTTTTTTTTTTTTTTTAATCATAACAGTTGCTTGCCAACTATTGCACTGCAATTCGAAACTAACACTGTGAATTACTCTTTTACAAAAAAAAATTTATAACAACAATAACAGGGATTTCCTGATGTCAGCCAGGAATATATCCAACCCAACACCAGTCAGGTGTACTCCATCAGGGCGATAAAGGGTCTTGTTGTCAGCCGAAATCGTATCATGCCTAATGACAAAGCCACCCAAGGCCGTGACCGTTCTCCCTACCTCCATATTCACCTTTTTGCAGACATTATATGCTGCTCTCTGTGTAGCTAGGTAACGCCAACGTAGTTGTGCAAACCACGTTTGACCACCCTATCCTTATATCCTGCAGCCAGGCACACAACCACTTCAAGTCCGCACTCATTATCCTGAAGAGATCTAAAGCTGGAATAGACCATATTGTTACCCCCCAAATGCACTACAATAATGTAAGGTTGCCCTCACCTCCTGTGCGTATCCTGGAGAAGGACAGGTAGCTCCTTTCATGTCAAATCCCTGCAACCTAGAGAACGAACATTAGCCCTGGATGATGCAAATCCGAGCTGCTGCCCATCTGGGGAATGAAGCACCCGGATGTCTGCCCAGTGGATAAAGAAGAGTCCTATAATCCACACACGAACCGGGGGGGGGGGGGGGTTCCTGCCTAGAACAACTTGATAATAAAGTTGAGTGAAATACGGCCCAAACTGTATGTCACAAGACACATCCCTTTATAGCCTCCCACTGCACCAGGAAAGCACAAGTGCACTTCCCCTTTCCCTGTCCCTGATGTATCCCTTTTGACTACTCAGACAAGGGGCGAATATACGACCAATAGCGACCCAACTTCCAGGGCCATATCCGCTTAATCTCTGCAGAAGATGACCCTCTAGCTGCTGTGCTAGTTGCGGCCTCTATCCTGAAAGAATGTGGGGCAACTTGTGCTGTGTCTAAACCCAACTCTGTAGCCATCCTTGACAATACTTTACGGAACTGAAACGCTGACAGTAAGCTGCCATCCTCAGCAATGAGAAATTGCTTAGCGCCTGCCGGCCAAACCTTGCAGAATGCTTCCACATTCCTTACCGGACAGCATTCAGGGAATTTGTGTCTGGCTAGGGGCAGCCATGCCCCTCTTCACTTTTGATCCATTTTGGATCTTGGGACGAGCAAAAGCAGACCATCATCTGATGGCCTCACAAGCTCCATTTTAATGCCCCCTGTTTCCCCCTTTCTGGTTGCAGACACCAACTCCCCTAATCTTAAAGCTCCCGCAAACGCTATTGAGAAAGCCGTCCGAAATAGGAGAGCCCTGTATGCTGTTGAGCACACCGAACTCAATATCTCCACCAATTGCCTCAGCCTCAGAGGAGTGATGGGTTCTCTCTGGTCGTTTGGGTGAGGGTCCAGCCTCCCCCACCCTTTTAGGACCTGCCTTACCAAAAAGGAGTTTAAGGAATTCGGCAACCCCAGCGCTTTATTAAAGAAAGCTATAACTGATAACCTGCTTAGAGTTGTCAGTCTAGTTACCCCTTCCTGTCTCAAGCACACCAACCACTCAAGCACGTGTACCTGAGATGTGCGGTGTACCAAAAAACCCTTCTGCTGACTGTATCCCTTACATCCCTTCCAATATGTCTCATACGTTCTCCATGTCTTGGGAGCCAGAGATGCCCAGACTAATGGGAGAATGGTTTCCCAGCCCCCACCAACTGCCAAAGAAAGTGTGGGCAGGTTAATCCTTTCTCTGCTGCTTTGAGAGCTTACCTCCTAAACTGATCCCATTTAAATCTTGAGAGAGCATCAGCAATCACATTATGCACTCCCGGCACATGTCTTGCAGTGAAACGTATGTTGAGCTGCAAGCAGCGTAGAACCAGGTGCCTTAGATATGTCACCACCACTGGCGAAGCTGCAAATAAGCGGTTTATGGCGTATACTACATTCATATTGTCGGACCAGAAGATTACTGAACTGTTTGCCAGTCTGTCACCCCATAACTCAACAGCTACCACTATTGGGAATAGCTCTAACAAAGCCATATTCCTTGTGATGCTCGAAGCGACCCACTCTTCAGGCCAAGGTGCGGCACTCCAATCTCCATCGAGATATGCACTGTATCCAAAGCCCCCAGCTGCATCAGTAAATAGATGCAGAGACTGGTTCGAGACAGGACCCGACCTCCAAAGGTAGATCCCGTTAAAGTGTACCAGGAATCTTTCCCAGACCTTCAGATCCTCCCTCATTTCCGTTGTTACTTTACAACGCTTCTGTGTACCCTTGGGACCCTTTAATTGCCCTTCCAGCCTGCGGTTAAATACCCTCCCCATGAGAATTGCCCTCCCCGCAAAATTAAGGAAGCCCAATAGTGATTGCAGCTCTTTAATAGTAATGCAATCAGCCCTGGCCACGGCTTGAACCACCTGTAGAAGGCGGTCGACCTTGTCTTTGAAAAGTCTGCAGACTGATGCTACCGTGTCGATCTCTATGCCCAAAAACATGAGACATGTGCATGGGCCCTGAGTTTTGTCGTCAACAAGCGTCACACCAAAATTCGACATCATGTCCCGCATCACCTCCATCACCCATTCACATTCTCCTGAGTCAGCACATCCTACCAACAGAAAAGGCCACGGCCCCACCCCCAGACGCCTTCTGCACTACCCAATGCAAAAATGTACTGAAGCACTCGAACAGAGCGCATGATAGTGAGCAACCCATTGCCAAACATCTATCCACATAATATTCCCCCCTCAAACATCATTACATCAGCCGAAAGGAAGAAGGATAAATGGGTAGCAGTCTGAAAACAGACTCTATATCCAGTTTAGCCATTAATGCTCCTTTCCCCTTCACTCTCACAATCCCCAGTGCCTCATCAAAGGACTGGTAGTGTACCGAGCTTAGAACCAGGTATATTGCGTCATTAATGGACGCCCCTTTAGGATAAGACAAGTAATGGATTAACCTGAACTTGCCTGAATCTTTTTTAGGTATCACTCCTAGAGGTGAGATGACCATGTCTGGAAAAGGTTGCTCCCTAAATGGGCCAGCCACCCTACCCATAGCCAACTCCTTGGCCAATTTTTCCCTAACTACATGTGGGAACTCGTAAGCTGATTTCAGATTACGGTGCACCATAGACCCCACAACTGTCGACTGGACAGAAATCTTGAAACCCACAACTATCCCGTCCTAAGAAGCCTTGCAGCCTCCTGGTCAGGGTAATGCGCCAGCCATGGCGCCATGGCCTCCGCTTTAAGTGGAGTTGGCGCCTTTTCCCACAGGACCCCCTCTGGGTAAAGGCTTATCTGCTCCTGACTCCCTTTTCTTGTTATACTCGACTCCCGAGTGCAGTCCATTGCAGAACTTGCAGATGTGACAAAAGGAACTGTTAGTTCCCCTCCCTGTCACACTGTTTATCCTGAAACTTCCAGCATTCCCTGCCCGCCTCTTCGGGCGCTGCATTGAATGCGAAGAACCAGGCCTTGCACTGACGGGTGGTAAAGAAGAGCGCTCCCGCCCCAATTTAGACCACAAGTGCATATCTTGTGTCCCAAAAATGCAGTATAGGATTACCCACCATCTTCCTGCGAAATGCCATATCATAGTCTCACCAGGCACCTTCTTTAAACCTCGTGTGGATATCTTCAATCGTATCCTGGTATTTAAAGAGGTTGTGCCCTTGGGCCGGCCAATTGACTATGTAGCAACTGGCCAGCACCCTAAAGCCCCGCTGCCATTCTTCATAAGTCTCTGGCCGGCATGCTTTTTGGGGCCCTGAGCCATCTGCCGCCCTTTCTTTAGCCCTGTATGCTTCTGGTGACAATTCATATATATTAACGTACCTACCCTCCTAAATTTTCTTATAATTTTAGTTTTAAGATGCCCGTACAAAGAGTGTACTAGGCACAGGTAGGTGTCCCAATGCGCTGCAACTTTCCTAGCTGCTGTGTGGCTTGGCATTTGGTAAGCAACCCCATCAGCCAGCACCAGGGGGGCAGTGTCCACCACCCACAAGGTGATTGCCTTTGCTTGCACCTGTGCTGCAACTAACTTTTTAATCATCCTGAACATTTGATGCTGCCCTTTGCCTATAAGCCCTAACCCTGCATCGCTATCAGAGCCTGAGTCGATAGAGGAGGACCCCATATCAATGTGTGTAGTGTTAGCATACACTCACCAGTCGCAGCAGCTGGTTGAGGGGCTCCAGATGTAGAAGGTTGAGGCTCAGTTGCTGATGGTGTTGCACTGTCAGGGTATCGTCCTGCAGATGTGTGCTGGCTTCTAGTAACTGTGTACATTCTTGGCTCTCCTCCCACAGCTCCTTGTGGAAATAAACCAGGCTGGGGAGTACTCAGGATAAAGGAAAGGGCCCCAGTAGGACCACACACATTACCCGCAGCATGCATCACCCCTTCTTGTACACCCAAAGCCAAAGCAACCGCCCTCCTAATCATCTCCTCCTGCAAACTCACCTCTGACCAGCATACCCACTGGAATCACGCTGTGAGCTACCAGACTCAGAGGTATTAATCACATTTTCATTCGCACCCCCTTGACAAACCACTGACTCTCCACAAGCATTGCTGTTATCACCCAGCATATCCCCAAAACGGCCTTCATCAATCCTAGGCCTTGATGCAGCTGCACCCCTGTTTCTGCCTGTTCCCAATCTCTCCATAGGGCTTATATGCGCCTCCACTGCTGCCCTTAAAACTGAGCTGACCGGACCAGATCCTGATCCCCTGTAGGCCACCCGTGCCGCCCCCCTGCCCTCTGAGACTGTCGCCTCCACCCGTAGCCATTCCAACTTACTGGGAGCGCTGGGAGTGATCTTGGCCTTCCTCTGCTCCTGCACCTCCTCCGTGACCAGCTGCGCTCCTCACCGCTCAACGCATTGTCTGAGGGGGAGGAGGCACATACCGCGTAAACTGAGGGGGCTTGGATTAATGATGACATCGGGCCTAAAACAGGGGAAGCCTGCATTGAGCCGCCACCCAACCCAGACACCCCAGCACCATCCAGGCTCAACGATGTCCCTGCTGGGTGAACAACCGCAGCCAGGGACTGGGCCAGAGGAAGGACCGAAAGCTGTTGCAGGGATCCCACTGCTGAGCTAACCTGTGGTGCATCGTTGTGGTGTGTAGGGGGGTTAAGTGTGGGACACTCTCTTTGTGGGGAATTAGAAACTGCCAAACTAGTGGCTCTACGTCCTAATGCCTGGGTTCTGGGAACCTGTGAGGATGACCTTTGCCTGCTAGTGGCAGCTCTAGGGGGTAAAGACAGTCCCCTCCTAACAGCCTGCCTAGCCAGAGTGTGTGATTGGGGGTGAGGGGGTACAACATTATCATAGTCAGATCTCTCCATCTTTATTGCAGGTCTTCTGCGTCATGATGGCTCCTCCGCCACCTCTCTATACTGTCTTGGAGGTACTGAATTCCTTTGCGCATGCTCCATGCTCTTCTACTAGGCCTCAGTTCAAAAGAAATCCCAGCAAGAAAAAACTCCCTTGAAGTCTGTATGCAGGAAGAGTCCGTATCCACTGCAACAGGACCCAATAAAGGTGAGAGGTACACACCCCTCAAACTTGCAACAATGTAACAACACACACTTAGAACACTCCAGACTTCAAATCAGTTATCCCTTAATTTTGTTACAGGTCCACTAGAGGCCCTTCCACTGCCAATAGCTTACACTTAAACATGCAGATACACACACATACTTATACATACAGAAACACACACACTACATAGCTTACTCATATACATGCAGATACAAACATCATACGCCCCAACTGTCCCAATTTACGTGGGACAGTCCAGATTTTAGGGGTCTGTCCCGCTGTCTGGGTTGCTTGCCATCTGTCCCGCATTACCCAATGCATTTTTTAAATTCTATTGGACCCATACTCAGAAGCAGCTGGCTGTTCTCTCCCAGGGTTAGATACCTGTTAGATTCCCTGTGGAAAAGGAATGGTGTGTGGGTTCAGCAGGAGTAAGAAGGCTGTTTACCCTCTGACCTCCGGTAATGGTGGCCTCTAACCTCTGGTAGTGATGACGTCTAACCCCTGGTAACAATACTAGCATGCCTTCAGTTTTATAGGATGAGCAGTGCTAGCACCAGGGTAATAAACAGTGGCAACCTCAGACTGCTAGCTAATGTGCATCCCAAACCCCGGGACACCATACAATGAATTACAGATACCCATATAGGATGTAGTGTGTGTGTGTGCCTGTATGTATAGTGTAAGCTATGTAGTGTGTGTGTATCTGCATGTATATGTGTATGATATGTAGTGTTTGTGTGTGTATCTGCATGTATAAGTGTATGCTATGTAGTGTGTGTGTGTGTATCTGCATGTGTAAGTTTATGCTATGTAGTGTGTGTGTGTATCTGCATGTATAAGTGTATGCTATGTAGTGTGTGTATCTGCATGTATAAGTGTATGCTATGTAGTGTGTGTATCTGCATTTGTAAGTGTATGCTATGTAGTGTGTGTGTGTGTATCTGCATGTGTAAGTTTATGCTATGTAGTGTGTGTGTGTATCTGCATGTATAAGTGTATGCTATGTAGTGTGTGTATCTGCATGTATAAGTGTATGCTATGTAGTGTGTGTATCTGCATGTATAAGGGTATGCTATCATGTAGTGTGTGTGTATCTGCATGTATAAGTGTATTCTATGTAGGCTGTGTGTGTATCTGCATGTGTAAGTGTATGCTACGTAGTGTGTGTTGGTGTATATCTGCATTTGTAAGTGTATGCTATGTAGTGTGTGTGTCTTTGTGTATTTGAGTGTGTGTACATGTATATGTGTAGCTTGTGTTACTGTGCATTTTAGCTGACTTAAAAGGCCAGAATCTAGAATATTAATTGAGAATGCAGAGAGCATTTTTAAAGAATCTATTATTAAATGTCCAATTAAGATAAAAATATTTAGCACTTAACAAGATTGTAGGTTTATGCATAACCCTTAGTCCTAGACTTATTTTACTCAATCTTATTCAGCCAATACACTGTGCATACCGTACAAAATTACTCCAATTGATGCTTGCATGTGCAAAAAGACTAATACCAAGACTTTGGAAAACTCAAGTGATTCCTAACCACGCACAGTGGATATCTGAAGTTGAGCATATTCTGAACCTCGAAAGACAACACTATCATTATGTGGGAAAACATGAGTTTATCACAGATATGCTTTTTATTTGGGAGCAGGGCCTCTCTAGTTTAGACTAGACTATGGCTAGACTAACTAACAACGAATTATTTGACACCAATATTAAGTTTGATAGCCTATCAGAAATGGCCTTTTGCTTAATATCGGGAGATTAACATAATGATTTTAATCTTATAGGTAAGGCGGAGTTTAACACAGAGTTCTGTCAATATGTCTTCCATACTTCCTCTTCTTTTCCTTCTTCCTTCTTCTTTACGTTTTGGTAAAGTTACTAGACAATATATTTGGGATCTAGATACTAGTTAAAAAACTGTTAAAATGATTGGGATGGTTTGAAGTATCCATATTACTGTAATTTTTCTTTCTAATCAATGTATTTGTTGTCAGTTATGAATAATTGGATGTAATACTTTGAAAATAGAAACCCAATAAAAATTATTAAATAAAAAAATATATATATTTCTCTTGTTAGGTGTATCCAGTCCACGGATCATCCATTACTTGTGGGATATTCTCCTTCCCAACAGGAAGTTGCAAGAGGATCACCCACAGCAGAGCTGCTATATAGCTCCTCCCCTAACTGCCATATCTAGTCATTCTCTTGCAAGCTCTCAACATAGCTGGAGGTAGTTAGAGGAAAGTGGTAAAATATAGTTAGTTTTTTCTTCAATCAAAAGTTTATTGTTTTTAAATGGTACCGGAGTGTACTATTTTATCTCAGGCAGCATTTAGAAGAAGAATCTGCCTGCGTTTTTCTATGATCTTAGCAGAAGTAACTAAGATCCACTGCCGTTCTCACATATGTCTGAGGAGTGAGGTAACTTCAGAGGGAGAATGGTGTGCAGGGTATCCTGCAATAAGGTATGTGCCGTTAAGTTTTTCTAGGGATGGAATTTGCTAGAAAATGCTGCTGATACCGGATTAATGTAAGCTAAAGCCTAAATACAGTGATTTAATAGCGACTAGTATCAGGCTTGCTATCAGAGGTATATACTCTGATTAATGTGCAATATAAAACGTTTGCTGGCATGTTTAATCGTTTTTATATATGCTTTGGTGATAAAACTTATTGGGGCCTAGTTTTTTCCACATGGCTGGCTTTATTTTTGCCTAGAAACAGTTTCCTGAGGCTTTCCACTGTTATAGTATAAAAGTTACAGTTGGTGCAGTTAAAATTACAAACTGTGACATTCAGCTTCCCTCAGCAGTCCCCTGCATGCTATAGGACATCTCTGAAGGGCTCAAAAGGCTTCAAAAGTAGGAGCTGTGGCAGTTGTTATGACTGTTTAAAAAACATATTTTTCGTTTTGTTAATCTGTTTTTTGTATTAAGGGGTTAATCATCCATTTGCAAGTGGGTGCAATGCTCTGCTAACTTGTTACATACACTGTAAAAATTTCGTTAGTTTAACTGCCTTTTTTCACTGTTATTTCAAATTTTGGCAAAATTTGTTTCTCTTAAAGGCACAGTAACGTTTTTTTTTATATTGCTTGTTAACTTGATTTAAAGTGTTTTCCAAGCTTGCTAGTCTCATTGCTAGTCTGTATAAACATGTCTGACATAGAGGAAACTCCTTGTTCATTATGTTTAAAAGCCATGGTGGAACCCCATAGGAGAATGTGTACTAAATGTATTGATTTCACTTTAAACAATAAAGATCAGCTGTTATCTTTAAAAGAATTATCACCAGAGGATTCTGACGAGGAGGAAGTTATGCCGACTAACTCTCCCCACGTGTCGGACCCTTTGACTTCCGCTCAAGGGACTCACCCTAAAATGGCGCCAAGTACATCAAAGACGCCCATAGCGATTACTTTGCAGGATATGGCGGCAATCATGGATAATACCCTGTCAGCGGTATTAGCCAGACTGCCTGAATTCAGAGGAAAGCGCGATAGCTCTGGGGTTAGACGTAATACAGAGCGCGCAGATGTTTTAAGGCCCATGTCTGATACTGCGTCACAATATGCAGAAGCTGAGGAAGAGCTTCAGTCTGTGGGTGACGTCTCTGACTCGGGGAAACCTGATTCAGATATGTCTACTTTTAAATTTAAGCTTGAGAACCTCCGGGTGTTGCTTGGAGAGGTTTTAGCTGCTCTGAATGACTGTGACACAATTGCAGTGCCAGAGAAATTGTGTAGACTGGATAAATACTACGCGGTGCCGGTGTGTACTGACGTTTTTCCAATACCTAAAAGGTTTACAGAAATTATTACTAAGGAGCGGGACAGACCCGGTGTGCCGTTTCCCCCCCCCCCTCCTATTTTTAGAAAAATGTTTCCAATAGATGCCACCACACGGGACTTATGGCAGACGGTCCCTAAGGTGGAGGGAGCAGTTTCTACTTTAGCAAAGCGTACCACTATCCCTGTCGAGGACAGTTGTGCTTTTTCAGATCCAATGGATAAAAAATTAGGTTACCTTAAGAAAATGTTTATTCAACAAGGTTTTATCCTGCAGCCCCTTGCATGCATTGCTCCTGTCACTGCTGCTGCGGCGTTCTGGTTTGAGTCTCTGGAAGAGGCCTTTCAGACAGCTACTCCATTGACTGAAATACTTGAAAATCTTAGAACACTTAAGCTAGCTAATTCTTTTGTTTCTGATGCCATTGTTCATTTGACTAAACTAACGGCTAAGAATTCTGGATTCGCCATCCAGACGCATAGGGCGCTATGGCTTAAATCTTGGTCAGCTGACGTGACTTCAAAGTCTAAATTACTTAACATTCCCTTCAAGGGGCAGACCCTATTCGGGCCTGGTTTGAAGGAAATTATTGCTGACATTACTGGAGGTAAGGGTCATACCCTTCCTCAGGACAGGGCCAAATCAAGGGCCAAACAGTCTAATTTTCGTGCCTTTCGAAACTTCAAGGCAGGTGCAGCATCAACTTCCTCTGCTACAAAACAAGAGGGAACTTTTGTGCAATCCAAGCCGGCCTGGAAATCTAACCAGGCCTGGAGCAAAGGCAAGCAGGCCAGAAAGCCTGCTGCTGCCTCTAAGACAGCATGAAGGAATGGCCCCCTATCTGGCAACGGATCTAGTAGGGGGCAGACTTTCTCTCTTCGCCCAGGCATGGGCAAGAGATGTTCAGGATCCCTGGGCGTTTGAGATCATATCTCAGGGATATCTTCTGGACTTCAAAGCTTCCCCCCCACAAGGGAGATTTCACCTTTCGAAATTATCTGTAAACCAAATAAAGAAAGAGGCATTCTTCGCTGTGTGCAAGACCTCCTAATAATGGGAGTGATCCATCCAGTTCCACAGATGGAACAAGGACAGGGATTTTATTCAAATCTGTTTGTGGTTCCCCAAAAAGAGGGAACCTTCAGACCAATTTTGGATCTAAAGATCTTAAACAAATTCCTCAGAGTTCCATCATTCAAAATGGAAACTATTCGGACAATCCTACCTATGATCCAGGAGGGTCAGTACATGACCACAGTGGATTTGAAGGATGCTTACCTTCACATACCGATTCACAAAGATCATCATCGGTTCCTAAGGTTTGCCTTTCTAGACATACTGCGTCACAATATGCAGAAGCTGAGGAAGAGCTTCAGTCTGTGGGTGACGTCTCTGACTCGGGGAAACCTGATTCAGATATGTCTACTTTTAAATTTAAGCTTGAGAACCTCCGGGTGTTGCTTGGAGAGGTTTTAGCTGCTCTGAATGACTGTGACACAATTGCAGTGCCAGAGAAATTGTGTAGACTGGATAAATACTACGCAGTGCCGGTGTGTACTGACGTTTTTCCAATACCTAAAAGGTTTACAGAAATTATTACTAAGGAGTGGGACAGACCCGGTGTGCCGTTTTCCCCCCCTCCTATTTTCAGAAAAATGTTTCCAATAGACGCCACCACACGGGACTTATGGCAGACGGTCCCTAAGGTGGAGGGAGCAGTTTCTACTTTAACAAAGCGTACCACTATCCCTGTCGAGGACAGTTGTGCTTTTTCAGATCCAATGGATAAAAAATTAGGGCCTAGATTTGGAGTTTGGCGGTAGCCGTGAAAACCAGCGTTAGAGGCTCCTAACGCTGGTTTTAGGCTACCGCCGGTATTTGGAGTCAGTCAAAAAAGGGTCTAACGCTCACTTTTCAGCCGCGACTTTTCCATACCGCAGATCCCCTTACGTAAATTGCGTATCCTATCTTTTCAATGGGATCTTTCTAGCTCCGGTATTTAGAGTCGTGTCTGAAGTGAGCGTTAGAATTCTAACGACAAAACTCCAACCGCAAAAAAAAGTCAGTAGTTAAGAGCTTTCTGGGATAACGCCAGTTCATAAAGCTCTTGACTACTGTACTCTAAAGTACACTAACACCCATAAACTACCTATGTACCCCTAAACCGAGGCCCCCCCACATCGCCGACACTCGATTAAATTTTTTTAACCCCTAATCTGCCGACCGCCACCTACGTTATACTTATGTACCCCTAATCTGCTGCCCCTAACACCGCCGACCCCTATATTATATTTATTAACCCCTAACCTGCCCCCCACAACGTCGCCGCCAGCTACCTACAATAATTAACCCCTAATCTGCCGACTTCAAAGAGCCGCCACCTACATTATAGCTATGTACCCCTAATCTGCTGCCCCTAACACCGCCGACCCCTATATTATATTTATTAACCCCTAATCTACCCTCCCTAACATCGCCGACACCTAACTTCAATTATTAACCCCTAATCTGCCGACCGAATCTCGCCGCTATTCTAATAAATGTATTAACCCCTAAAGCTAAGTCTAACCCTAACACTAACACCCCCTAAGTTAAATATAATTTAAATCTAATGAAATAAATTAACTCTTATTAAATAAATTATTCCTATTTAAAGCTAAATACTTACCTGTAAAATAAATCCTAATATAGCTACAATATAAATTATAATTATATTATAGCTATTTTAGGATTTATATTTATTTTACAGGTAACTTTGTATTTATTTTAACCAGGTACAATAGCTATTAAATAGTTAAGAACTATTTAATAGCTAAAATAGTTAAAATAATTACAAAATTACCTGTAAAATAAATCCTAACCTAAATTACAATTAAACCTAACACTACACTATCAATACATTAATTAAATACAATACCTACAAATAACTACAATGAAATAAACTAACTAAAGTACAAAAAATAAAAAAGAACTAAGTTACAAAAAAAAAAAATATTTACAAACATAAGAAAAATATTACAACAATTTTAAACTAATTACACCTACTCTAAGCCCCCTAATAAAATAGCAAAGCCCCCCAAAATAAAAAAATGCCCTACCCTATTCTAAATTACTAAAGTTCAAAGCTCTTTTACCTTACCAGCCCTGAACAGGGCCCTTTGCGGGGCATGCCCCAAGAAATTCAGCTCTTTTGCCTGTAAAAAAAACACATACAATACCCCCCCCAACATTACAACCCACCACCCACATACCCCTAATCTAACCCAAACCCCCCTTAAATAAACCTAACACTAAGCCCCTGAAGATCTTCCTACCTTATCTTCACCATACCAGGTATCACCGATCCGTCCTGGCTCCGATATCTTCATCTAAGCCCAAGCGGGGGCTAGACATCCATCATCCGACGGCTGAAGAAGTCCAGAAGAGGCTCCAAAGTCTTCATCCTATCCGGGAAGAAGAGTAGATCCGGACCAGCAACCATCTTCTTCCAAGCGGCATCTTCTATCTTCATCCGATGAGGACCGGCTCCATCTTGAAGACCTCCACCGCGGACCCATCTTCTTCCGACGACAACTTCCCGACGAATGACGGTTCCTTTAAGGGACGTCATCCAAGATGGCGTCCCTCGAATTCCGATTGGATGATAGGATTCTATCAGCCAATCGGAATTAAGGTAGGAATATTCTGATTGGCTGATGGAATCAGCCAATCAGAATCAAGTTCAATCCGATTGGCTGATTCAATCAGCCAATCAGATTGAGCTCGCATTCTATTGGCTGTTCCGATCAGCCAATAGAATGCGAGCTCAATCTGATTGGCTGATCGGATCAGCCAATCGGATTGAACTTGATTCTGATTGGCTGATTCCAATCAGAATTTTCCTACCTTAATTCCGATTGGCTGATAGAATCCTATCAGCCAATCGGAATTCGAGGGACGCCATCTTGGATGACGTCCCTTAAAGGAACCGTCATTCGTCGGAAAGTCGTCGGAAGAAGATGGGACCGCGGTGGAGGTCTTCAAGATGGAGACGGTCCTCATCGGATGAAGATAGAAGATGCCGCTTGGAAGAAGATGGTTGCTGGTCCGGATCTACTCTTCTTCCCGGATAGGATGAAGACTTTGGAGCCTCTTCTGGACTTCTTCAGCCGTCGGATGATGGATGTCTAGCCCCGCTTGGGCTTAGATGAAGATATCGGAGCCAGGACGGATCGGTGATACCTGGTATGGTGAAGATAAGGTAGGAAGATCTTCAGGGGCTTAGTGTTAGGTTTATTTAAGGGGGGTTTGGGTTAGATTAGGGGTATGTGGGTGGTGGGTTGTAATGTTGGGGGGGGTATTGTATGTGTTTTTTTACAGGCAAAAGAGCTGAATTTCTTGGGGCATGCCCCGCAAAGGGCCCTGTTCAGGGCTGGTAAGGTAAAAGAGCTTTGAACTTTAGTAATTTAGAATAGGGTAGGGCATTTTTTTTATTTTGGGGGGCTTTGCTATTTTATTAGGGGGCTTAGAGTAGGTGTAATTAGTTTAAAATTGTTGTAATATTTTTCTTATGTTTGTAAATATTTTTTTATTTTTTGTAACTTAGTTCTTTTTTATTTTTTGTACTTTAGTTAGTTTATTTCATTGTAGTTATTTGTAGGCATTGTATTTAATTAATGTATTGATAGTGTAGTGTTAGGTTTAATTGTAACTTCGGTTAGGATTTATTTTACAGGTAATTTTGTAATTATTTTAACTATTTTAGCTATTAAATAGTTCTTAACTATTTAATAGCTATTGTACCTGGTTAAAATAAATACAAAGTTACCTGTAAAATAAATATAAATCCTAAAATAGCTATAATATAATTATAATTTATATTGTAGCTATATTAGGATTTATTTTACAGGTAAGTATTTAGCTTTAAATAGGAATAATTTATTTAATAAGAGTTAATTAATTTCGTTAGATTAAAATTATATTTAAGTTAGGGGGGTGTTAGTGTTAGGGTTAGACTTAGCTTTAGGGGTTAATACATTTATTAGAATGCAAAATAAAACAAAGAACTGCGCTACATTACCAAACAACATGTCTCCAGGAAAATGGTAGAAAGCTTAGTAAAGCATCCGACAAGCAGAGGGTAGTGAGTCCCAGTGGAGTGCCGCTGATCAAACAACGATGGGTTTCTTGTCCACCGGAAGAGAAGCCAAACAATACTGAAACAAGAAGAAGACAGCGCACCTCCGACTCAAGGTAATATTTTATTGGATACAAATAGACACACACTAGTAACGTAACTTACTAGAGATAAGTTAAAAACAGGCCCAAATGGGAAACACAGGGTATAGTAGTCCACAGTAGTCAGCTGAAATGGCGTTTACTCGATAAAGTTCCCGGCCGGTATCAGTGGAATGCGACTGAAAGATTTCGTCACAGGCTGTTTCCCAGGAACGCTCTCGCAACAGCTCCTACGGATCGCTGTATAGACCAAAAGACCTCAAGTAAGTTACGTTACTAGTGTGTGTCTATTTGTATCCAATAAAATATTACCTTGAGTCAGAGGTGCGCTGTCTTCTTCTTGTTTCAGTACATTTATTAGAATAGCGGTGAGCTCCAGTCGGCAGATTAGGGGTTAATGTTTGAAGTTAGGTGTCGGCGATGTTAGGGAGGGCAGATTAGGGGTTAATACTATTTATTATAGGGTTAGTGAGGCGGATTAGGGGTTAATAACTTTATTATAATAGCGGTGCGGTCCGGTCGGCAGATTAGGGGTTAATAAGTGTAGGCAGGTGGAGGCGACGTTGTGGGGGGCAGATTAGGGGTTAATAAATATAATATAGGGGTCGGCGGTTTACGGAGCGGCAGATTAGGGGTTAAAAATAATATGCAGGGGTCAGCGATAGCGGGGGCGGCAGAATAGGGGTTAATAAGTGTAAGGTTAGGGGTGTTTAGACTCGGGGTACATGTTAGGGTGTTAGGTGCAGACGTAGGAATTGTTTCCCCATAGACAACAATGGAGCTGCGTTAGGAGCTGAACGCGGCTTTTTTGCAGGTGTTTTTTTTTCAGCTCAAACAGCCCCATTGTTTCCTATGGGGGAATCATGCACAAGCACGTTTTTGAGGCTGGCCGAGTCCGTAAGCAACTCTGGTATCGAGAGTTGAAGTTGCGTTAAATATGCTGTACGCTCCTTTTTTGGAGCCTAACGCAGCCATTCTGTGGACTCTCAATACCAGAGTTATTTTAAAGGTGCGGCCAGAAAAAAGCCAGTGTTAGCTACGCGGGTCATTACCGACAAAACTCTAAATCTAGCCGATAGTTACCTTAAGAAAATGTTTATTCAACAAGGTTTTATCCTGCAGCCCCTTGCATGCATTGCTCCTGTCACTGCTGCTGCGGCGTTCTGGTTTGAGTCTCTGGAAGAGGCCTTTCAGACAGCTACTCCATTGACTGAAATACTTGACAAGCTTAGAACACTTAAGCTAGCTAATTCTTTTGTTTCTGATGCCATTGTTCATTTGACTAAACTAACGGCTAAGAATTCTGGATTCGCCATCCAGGCGCGTAGGGTGCTATGGTTTAAATCTTAAATTACTTAACATTCCCTTCAAGGGGCAGACCCTATTCGGGCCTGGTTTGAAGGAAATTATTGCTGACATTACTGGAGGTAAGGGTCATATCCTTCCTCAGGACAGGGCCAAATCAAGGGCCAAACAGTCTAATTTTCGTGCCTTTCGAAACTTCAAGGCAGGTGCAGCATCAACTTCCTCTGCTACAAAACAAGAGGGAACTTTTGCGCAATCCAAGCCGGCCTGGAAATCTAACCAGGCCTGGAGCAAAGGCAAGCAGGCCAGAAAGCCTGCTGCTGCCTCTAAGACAGCATGAAGGAACGGCCCCCTATCGGGCAACGGATCTAGTAGGGGGCAGACTTTCTCTCTTCGCCCAGGCGTGGGCAAGAGATGTTCAGGATCCCTGGGTGTTGGAGATCATATCTCAGGGATATCTTCTGGAATTCAAAGCTTCCCCCCTACAAGGGAGATTTCACCTTTCGAAATTATCTGTAAACCAGATAAAGAAAGAGGCATTCTTACGCTGTGTGCAAGACCTCCTAATAATGGGAGTGATCCAACCAGTTCCACAGATGGAACAAGGACAGGGATTTTATTCAAATCTGTTTGTGGCTCCCAAAAAAGAGGGAACCTTCAGACCAATTTTGGATCTAAAGATCTTAAACAAATTCCTCAGAGTTCCATCGTTCAAAATGGAAACTATTCGGACAATCCTACCTATAATCCAGGAGGGTCAGTACATGACCACAGTGGATTTGAAGGATGCTTACCTTCACATACCGATTCACAAAGATCATCATCGGTTCCTAAGGTTTGCCTTTCTAGACAGGCATTACCAGTTTGTGGCTCTTCCTTTCGGGTTAGCTACAGCCCCAAGAATTTTTACAAAGGTTCTGGGGTCTCTTCTGGCGGTCCTAAGACCACGGGGCATAGCAGTGGCCCCTTATCTAGACGACATCCTGATACAGGCGTCAAACTTCCAAATTGCCAAATCTCATACGGACATAGTGTTGGCATTTCTGAGGTCGCATGGGTGGAAAGTGAATGAGGGAAAGAGTTCTCTATCACCCCTCACAAGGGTTTCCTTCCTAGGAACTCTGATAGATTCTGTAGAAATGAAAATTTACCTGACGGAGTCCAGGTTATCAAAGCTTCTAAATTCCTGCCGTGTTCTTCACTACATTCCGCGCTCTTCGGTGGCTCAGTGCATGGAAGTGATCGGCTTAATGGTAGCGGCGATGGACATAGTGCCATTTGCGCGCCTACATCTCAGACCGCTGCAATTATGCATGCTCAGTCAGTGGAATGGGGATTAAACAGATTTGTCCCCTCTACTAAATCTGGATCAAGAGACCAGAGATTCTCTTCTCTGGTGGCTATCTCGGGTCCATCTGTCCAAAGGTATGACCTTTCGCAGGCCAGATTGGACAATTGTAACAACAGATGCCAGCCTTCTAGGTTGGGGTGCAGTCTGGAATTCCCTGAAGGCTCAGGGATCGTGGACTCAGGAGGAGAAACTCCTCCCAATAAATATTCTGGAGTTAAGAGCAATATTCATTGCTCTTCTAGCTTGGCCTCAGTTAGCAACCCTGAGGTTCATCAGATTTCAGTCGGACAACATCACGACTGTGGCTTACATCAACCATCAAGGGGGGACCAGGAGCTCCCTAGCGATGTTAGAAGTCTCCAAGATAATTCGCTGGGCAGAGACTCACTCTTGCCATCTATCAGCGATCCATATCCCAGGTGTAGAGAACTGGGAGGCGGATTTTCTAAGTCATCAGACTTTTCATCCGGGGGAGTGGGAACTCCATCCAGAGGTGTTTGCTCAATTGGTTCATCGTTGGGGCACACCAGAATTTGATCTCATGGCGCCTCGCCAGAATGCCAAGCTTCCTTGTTACGGATCCAGGTCCAGGGACCCAGAAGCGACGCTGATAGATGCTCTAGCAGCACAGTGGTTCTTCAACCTGGCTTATGTGTTTCCACCGTTTCCTCTGCTCCCTCGACTGATTGCCAAAATCAAACAGGAGAGAGCATCAGTGAACTTGATCGCGCCTGCGTGGCCACGCAGGACCTGGTATGCAGACCTGGTGGACATGTCATCCTTTCCACCTTGGCCTCTGCCTCTGAGACAAGACCTTCTACTACAAGGTCCTTTCAATCATCCAAATCTAATTTCTCTGAGACTGACTGCCTGGAGATTGAACGCTTGATTTTATCAAGGCGTGGCTTCTCCGAATCAGTCATTGATACCTTAATACAGGCACGAAAGCCTGTAACCAGGGAAATCTACCATAAGATATGGCGCAAATATCTTCATTAGTGTGAATCCAAGAATTACTCATGGAGTAAGGTTAGGATTCCTAGGATATTGTCCTTTCTCCAAGAGGGTTTGGATAAAGGATTATCAGCTAGTTCTTTAAAGGGACAGATTTCTGCTCTGTCTATCCTTTTGCACAAGCGTCTGGCAGAGGTTCCAGACGTCCAGGCATTTTGTCAGGCATTGGTTAGAATTAAGCCTGTGTTTAAACCGGTTGCTCCTCCATGGAGCTTAAACTTGGTTCTTAAGGTTCTTCAAGGAGTTCCGTTTGAACCCCTTCATTCCATTGATATCAAACTTTTATCTTGGAAAGTTCTGTTTTTGATGGCTATTTCCTCGGCTCGTAGAGTCTCTGAGTTATCAGCTTTACAATGTGATTCTCCTTATCTGATTTTCCATACAGATAAAGTAGTTCTGCGTACAAAACCTGGGTTTTTACCTAAGGTAGTTTCCAACAAGAATATCAATCAAGAGATTGTTGTTCCATCATTGTGTCCTAATCCTTCTTCAAAGAAGGAACGTCTTTTACATAATTTGGACGTAGTCCGTGCTTTAAAGTTTTACTTACAAGCGACTAAAGATTTTCGTCAAACATCTTCCCTGTTTGTTGTTTACTCTGGACAGAGGAGAGGTCAAAAGGCTTCGGCAACCTCTCTTTCTTTTTGGCTTCGGAGCATAATACGCTTAGCCTATGAGACTGCTGGACAGCAGCCCCCTGAAAGGATTACAGCTCATTCTACTAGAGCTGTGGCTTCCACCTGGGCCTTTAAAAATTAGGCTTCTGTTGAACAGATTTGCAAAGCGGCGACTTGGTCTTCGCTTCATACCTTTTCAAAATGTTACAAATTTGATACTTTTGCTTCTTCGGAGGCTATTTTTGGGAGAAAGGTTCTACAGGCAGTGGTCCCTTCCGTTTAAGTACCTGCCTTGTCTCTCCCTTCATCCGTGTACTTTAGCTTTGGTATTGGTATCCCACAAGTAATGGATGATCCGTGGACTGGATACACCTAACAAGAGAAAACATAATTTATGCTTACCTGATAAATTTATTTCTCTTGTGGTGTATCCAGTCCACGGCCCGCCCTGTCCTTTTAAGGCAGGTCTAAATTTTAAACTACAGTCACCACTGCACCCTATGGTTTCTCCTTTCTCGGCTAGTTTCGGTCGAATGACTGGATATGGCAGTTAGGGGAGGAGCTATATAGCAGCTCTGCTGTGGGTGATCCTCTTGCAACTTCCTGTTGGGAAGGAGAATATCCCACAAGTAATGGATGATCCGTGGACTGGATACACCACAAGAGAAATAAATTTATCAGGTAAGCATAAATTATGTTATTTAGCACTGTCTCTGCAAAGGCTAATTAAATACAGAGCTCACAAAGCTATACCAGTGGTTTGAGCTTGTGTTTGATTTGCTGCCTATGAGTATTAAAAAATATGACTTTATTTAGAATTTTATTTATATTACTTTTGTCCCTCTTTTGAATTTTGAAATGTTGGGAGGTATGTACACTACATAGCAATAGCATACACTTATACATGCAGATACACACACACATTTATACATACAGATACACACACTACATAGCTTACACTTAATGCTGATATACACACACACTACATAGCTTACACTTATACATGCAGATACACACACACTACATAGCTTACACTTATACATACAGATACACACACACACTACATAGCTTACACTTATACATGCAGATACACACACACACACTACATAGCTTACACTTATACATGCAGATACACACACACACTACATAGCTTACACTTATACATACAGATACACACACACACATACTACATAGCTTACACTTGTACATGCAGATACACACTTATACATATAGATACACACACACACTTATACATACAGATACAACCTACACACTACATAGCTTACACTTATACATACAGATACACACACTATATAGCATACACTTATACATGCAGATACACACACATACACACTAATAGATACAGATAGACACACTACGTCATATATGGGTATCTGTAATTCATTATATGGAGTCCTGGGGTTGGCAAGCACATTAGCTGGCAGTCTGAGGCTGCCACTGTTCGTTACCCTGGTGTTAGCACTGCTCAATGTATAAAACTGAAGGCATGCTAGTATTATCACCAGGGTTTAAATGTTGTCATTACCAGAGGTTAGAGGTCACCATTACCTGAGGTTAGAGGGTATACAGCCATCTTACTCCTGCTTAACCCACACACTATTCTTTCTCCACAGGGAATCTAACGGGTATCTAACCCTGGGAGAGAAAAGCCAGCTGCTTCTGAGTATGGGCCCAAAAGAATTTAAAAAATGCATGGGGCAATGCGGGGCAGATGGCAAGCTTCCCGGGACAGTGGGACAGACCCCTAAAATCGTGACTGTCCCGCGAAAATAGGGACAGTTGGGGGGAATGCAGTGGTGTGGGAGGGAATCCGGGAGGGGGGGTGAATCCCTAACTAACAATCGTGGAAGGGGGGGGAGACCACTACACTACAGAAACTTTAAAAAATATATATATAAAAAAGTGTTTTATAGCTGTCTGCCAGTATCTAAGATGGCGGGCACTGGTTAGAGGGAGGAGGGTTAGAGAGCTATTTGGGAGGGATCAGGGAGGTTGGAGGGTAAGGGGGGATCCTACACTGCAGAAAATATAAAAAGAAAACAAAATAAAACACATTTAATAAAAAAATAAAATTGCCTTACATTTTCATATTTGCATACTGTCTGCCAGTACCTAAGATGGGAGTGACCAGTGGGGGATGAGGGAGGGAATAGAGCTGTTTGGGAGGAATCAGGGGGTGAGAGATGTCAGGTGGGAGGGTACTCTCTACACTACAGCTAAAATTAACCTTACAAGCTACCTGATTAACCCGTTCACTGCCAGGAATTTGAGAGATGTGACACGCAGTTGCAATTAGCAGCCTTCTAATTACCAAAAATCAAAGGCAAAGCCATGCATGCCTGCTATTTCTAAACAAATTGGATCCCAGAGAAGCTTTTACAACAATCTGTGTCATGATTGCACAAGCAGTATGTAAATCATTTCAGTGAGAATCACAAAGTTTGTGAAAAAGTTAATTTTTTTTTATATATACAGTGTATATATATATATATATATATATACTGTATATACTGTGTATATATATATATTAAATATATATATATATATATATATATATATATATATATATATATATATATATATATATATATATATATATATATATATATATATATATATATATATATATATATATATATAATTGCACTTGGCAATGAAATGGTGGCTTGAAATATACCCAAAAAAACCTTGATCAATACCTTGGGTTATCTGCTCAAAAAACATATATATATAGTTTTGACAAGTAAATAAAAAAAAAACGAAGGCTCTATTTCTGTTTAAATGGATTGATAGCAAAAATGCAAAATATTATCCGGTATTTTCGGCAAGTTCTTCTCGGTAGTAAAGGGGTTAATATAATTTTAAAGATATAGTGCACATTAGTTATTGAAGGCTGTTTTAAATGGGGAAGGATAAGAATCATTGTGTTTCACAGGCTAATGTCTTACAAAGCAAACAAGGTAATGTCACTTTAAATAAGTGTATCTTTTATCACTAGCTAAAAAAAGCAAGCAAATAAAATATTTATGCATATGTTCAGTAGCTAAGTGAATTAGCTTTTGGGAAAAGGACATAAGCACCAGAGGAAATAAAGAGAAATTATAGGGTCCCTTGGGTTTAATCATGAATACAGCCTCAGTTACTTTCACTAAGGCAACCTTCTGCAGCCTCAAAGGGAACATATTCATCTTACACTTTAATTACTAACCAAATACTAGAAAACATCCTTGAAAATTGAAACTAGCATTATGCATTTAGCATGATGTAACTTTCTAATTAACCCCATTAACCCTTTAGCACCTCAGAGCCTCACAGCTACGGTCAATTTTCTACAGGGAAAATGACACTTCCTTTTTAATATTTACTAATGGTTACATTCATTGTATATCGCCAAGGGCAGAAAATAACATTTATAGGTAAGAAATAAACAGCCAGATTACGAGTTTTGCGTTATGAGAGAATAAGCATAGTTATGGCCCATAACAATGCTTTTTCCCTAACACCGCTATTACAAGTCTTGCAGGTATAGCTGTACCGCACACTTTTTTGGCCGTCACGCAACGTCAGTACCGCACTTTTAAAAAAATCCTTCTTCAATGGGACTTCCATAGTGCTGGTATTACGAGTTTTGCTGTGAGGCCAAAAAGTGAGCGGTACACCCGATACCGACAAGATCCGTACCGCCATCTAAAGTCAGTAGTTATGAGTTTTACGTTACAAAGCTGTAGCATAAAACTCCTAACTAAACTGTCACAAAGTACACTAACACCCATAAACTACCTATTAACCCCTAAACCGAGGCCCTCCCGCATTGAAAATAATAAAATAAAATTATTAACCCCTAATCTGCCGCTCCCGACATCGCCGCCACTTAAAAATGTATTAACCCCTATTCCGCGACTCCCGACATCATCGCCACTATAATAAAATTATAAACCCCTAAACCGCCGCCCTCCCGCATCAAAAACACTATTTAAATATAATTAACTGCTAATCTGCCGTCCGCCCACTCCACCGCTATAACAAACCTATTAACCCCTAAACCTAAACCTAACCCTAACGTAACCCCCTAACTTAATTATAATTAAAATAAATCTAAATAAAACCCACTATTAATAACTAACTTATTCCTATTAAAACTAAATACTTACTTACCTGTAAAATAAACCCTAAGATAGCTACAATATAACTAATAGTTACATTGTATCTATCTTAGGTTTTATTTTTATTTGACAGCTAAGTTTGTATTTATTTTAACTAGGTAGACTAGTTAGTAAATAGTTATTAACTATTTCCAAACTACCTAGTTAAAATAAATACAAATTTACCTGTAAAATAAAACCTAACCTGCCTTACACTAAAACCTAACATTACAATAAAATTAAATAAATTAAATTAACAAAATACAATTATCTAAATTACAAAAAAATAAACACTAAATTACACAAAATAAAAAAGAAATTATCAAAAATAAAAATGAATTATAGCCCTATCAAAATAAAAAAAGCCCTCAAAAATAAAAAAAACCTAGCCTACACTAAACTGGCAATGGCCCTTAAAAAGGCCCTTTTTTGCGGGGCATTGCACCAAAGAAATCAGCTCTTTTACCTGTAAAAAAAAATACAAACAACCCCCCAACAGTAAAACCAATCACCCACACAACCAAACCCTCAAATAAAATCCTATCTAAATAAACCTAAGCTAACCATTGCCCTCAAAAGGGCATTTGGATGGGCATTGCCCTTAAAAGGGCATTTAGCTCTTTTACATTGCACAAAACCCTAAGCTAAAAATAAAACCCACTCAATAAACCCTTAAAAAAAACCTAACACTAACCCCCGACTATCCACTTACAGTTTTTGAAGACCGGACATCCATCCTCATCCAGGTGGCAGAAGCCTTCATCCATGCGGGCAGGAGTCCTCATCGAAGCCGGCAGAAGTCTTCATCCAGACGGCATCTTCTATCTTGGATGAAGACTTCTGCCGGCTTCTATGATGACTTCTGCTGCTTGGATGAAGACTTCTGCCACCTGGATGAGGATGGATGTCCGGTCTTCAAAAACTGTAAGTGGGTAGTCGGGGGTTAGTGTTAGGTTTTTTTAAGGGTTTATTGGGTGGGTTTTATTTTTAGCTTAGGGTTTTGGACAATGCCCATCCAAATGCCCTTTTCAGGGCAATGGTTAGCTTAGGTTTATTTAGAAAGGATTTTATTTGGGGGGTTTGGTTGTGTGGGTGTGGTGGGTTTTACTGTTGGGGGGTTGTTTGTATTTTTTTTACAGGTAAAAGAGCTGATTTCTTTGGGGCAATGCCCCGCAAAAGGCCCTTTTAAGGGCCATTGGCAGTTTAGTGTAGGCTAGGGTTTTTTTTATTTTGGGGGGCTTTTTTATTTTGATAGGGCTATTAGATTAGGAGTAATTCGTTTTTATTTTTGATCATTTCTTTTTTTATTTTGTGTAATTTAGTGTTTATTTTTTTTTTGTAATTTAGATAAATGTATTTTGTTAATTTAATTTATTAAATTTTATTGTAATGTTAGGTGTTAGTGTAACTCAGGTTAGGTTTTATTTTACAGGTAACTTTATATTTATTTTAACTAGGTAGTTAGTAAATAGTTAATAACTATTTACTAACTAGTCTACCTAGTTAAAATAAATACAAACTTAGTTGTGAAATAAAAATAAAACCTAAGATAGAAACAATGTAACCATTAGTTATATTGTAGCTAGCTTAGGGTTTATTTTACAGGTAAGTAATTTAGTTTTAAATAGGAATTAGTTATTAATAGTAGGTTTTATTTAGATTTATTTTAATTATAATTAAGTTAGGGGGTGTTAGGGTTAGGGTTACATTAGGGTTAGGTTTAGGGGTTAATACAATTTAATGTATTAAATTTTATTGTAATGTGAGGTGTTAGTGTAACTCAGGTTAGGTTTTATTTTACATGTAACTTTATATTTATTTTAACTAGGTAGTTAGTAAATAGTTAATAACTATTTATTAACTAGTCTACCTAGTTAAAATAAATACAAACTTACCTGTAAAATAAAAACATAATTTATGTAAGAACTTACCTGATAAATTCATTTCTTTCATATTAGCAAGAGTCCATGAGCTAGTGACGTATGGGATATACATTCCTACCAGGAGGGGCAAAGTTTCTCAAACCTCAAAATGCCTATAAATACACCCCTCACCACACCCACAAATCAGTTTAACGTATAGCCAAGAAGTGGGGTGATAAGAAAAAAGTGCGAAAGCATAAAAAATAAGGAATTGGAATAATTGTGCTTTATACAAAAAAATCATAACCACCACAAAAAAGAAATGAATTTATCAGGTAAGTTCTTACATAAATTATGTTTTCTTTCATGTAATTAGCAAGAGTCCATGAGCTAGTGACGTATGGGATAATGACTACCCAAGATGTGGATCTTCCACGCAAGAGTCACTAGAGAGGGAGGGATAAAATAAAGACAGCCAATTCCGCTGAAAAAAATCCACACCCAAAATAAAGTTTAAATCTTATAATGAAAAAAACTGAAATTATAAGCAGAAGAATCAAACTGAAACAGCTGCCTGAATTACTTTTCTACCAAAAACTGCTTCAGAAGAAGAAAACACATCAAAATGGTAGAATTTAGTAAAAGTATGCAAAGAAGACCAAGTGGCTGCTTTGCAAATCTGATCAACTGAAGCTTCATTCCTATACGCCCAGGAAGTAGAAACTGACCTAGTAGAATGAGCTGTAATCCTTTGAGGCGGAGTTTTACCCGACTCGACATAGGCATGATGAAACAAAGATTTTAACCAAGATGCCAAAGAAATGGCAGAAGCCTTCTGACCTTTCCTAGAACCGGAAAAGATAACAAATAGACTAGAAGTCTTTCGGAAATCCTTAGTAGCTTCAACATAATATTTCAAAGCTCTAACTACATCCAAAGAATGCAACGACTTTTCCTTAGAATTCTTAGGATTAGGACACAATGAAGGAACCACAATTTCTCTACTAATGTTGTTAGAATTCACAACCTTAGGTAAAAATTTAAAAGAAGTTCGCAACACCGCCTTATCCTGATGAAAAATCAGAAAAGGAGACTCACAAGAAAGAGTAGATAATTCAGAAACTCTTCTAGCAGAAGAGATGGCCAAAAGAAACAAAACTTTCCAAGAAAGTAATTTAATGTCCAGCGAATGCATAGGTTCAAACGGAGGAGCTTGAAGAGCCCCCAGAACCAAATTCAAACTCCAAGGAGGAGAAATTGACTTAATAACAGGTTTTATACGAGCCAAAGCTTGTACAAAACAATGAATATCAGGAAGACTAGCAATCTTTCTGTGAAAAAGAACAGAAAGAGCAGAGATTTGACCTTTCAAGGAACTTGCAGACAAACCTTATCCAAACCATCCTGAAGAAACTGTAATATTCTAGGAATTCTAAAAGAATGGGAAGAAAAAATGATGAGAAAAACACCAAGAAATGTAAATCTTCCAGACTCGATAATATATCTTCCTAGATACAGTTTTACGAGCCTGTAACATAGTATTAATCACAGAGTCAGAGAAACCTCTATGACTGAGAATCAAGCGTTCAATCTCCATACCTTCAAATTTAAGGATTTGAGAAACCTGATGGAAAAAAGGACCTTGTGATAGAAGGTCTGGTCTTAACGGAAGAGTCCACGGTTGGCAAGTGGCCATCCGGACAAGATCCGCATACCAAAACCTGAGAGGCCATGCTGGAGCCACCAGCAGAATAAACGAACGCTCCTTTAGAATCTTGGAAAAAGAACTAGAGGTGGAAAGATATAAGCAGGATGATACTTCCAAGGAAGTGAAAATGCATCCACTGCTTCCGCCTGAGGATCCCTGGATCTGGACAGATACCTGGGAAACTTCTTGTTTAGATGAGAAGCCATCAGATCTATTTCTGGAAGTCCCCATATTTGAACAATCTGAAGAAATACCTCTGGGTGAAGAAACCATTCGCCCGGATGTAGCGTTTGGCGACTGAGATAATCCGCTTCCCATTTGTTTATACCTGGGATATGAACCGCAGAAATTAGACAGGAGCTGGATTCCGCCCATACAAGTATTCGAGAGACTTCTTTCATAGTCAGAGGACTGTGAGTTCCTCCTTGATGATTGACATATGCCACGGTTGTGACATTGTCCGTCTGGAAACAAATGAACGACTCTCTCTTTAAAAGAGGCCACGACTGAAGAGCTCTGAAAATTGCAAGGAGTTTCAAAATGTTGATTGGTTATCTCGCCTCCTGAGATTCCCAAACCCCTTGTGCTGTCAGAAACCCCCATACAGCTCCCCAACCTGTCAGACTTGCGTCTGTTGAGATCACAGTCTAGGTTGGAAGAACAAAAGAAGCCCCCTGAACTAAACGATGGTGGTCTGTCCACCACGTCAGAGAGTGTCGAACAATCAGTTTTAAAGATATTAATTGAGATATCTTTGTATAATCCCTGCACCACTGGTTCAGCATACAGAGCTGAAGAGGTCGCATGTGAAAACGAGCAAAGGGGATCACGTCCAATGCAGCAGTCATAAGACCTAGAATTTCCATGCATAAGGCTACCGAAGGGAAAGATTGAGACTGAAGGTTTCGACAAGCTAAAACCAATTTCAGACGCCTCTTGTCCGTCAGAGACAGAATCAAGGACACTGAATCTATCAGGAAACCTAAAAAGGTTACCTTGTCTGAGGAATCAAACAAACTTTTTGGTAAATTGATCCTCCAACCATGTTCTTGAAGAAACAACACTTATAAAAGACTGGAAAGGTTCTTTCTAGTGAAAATGAGCAAAGGGAATTGAATCCAATGCTGTGGCCATAAGACCTAAAACTTCTATGCATATATAGCAACTGAAGGAAATAATAGAGACTAAAGGAACCGATAGATGGAACCCAATAAAATTATCCCTTGTCTGATAGAGACAAGGACAGTGACACAAACTATCTGGAAACCTAAAAAAGGTGACCCTTGTGTGAGGAATCAAGAGCTTTTGAAAAAAAGATCCTCTAACTATGTCCTGAAGAGTAAGTAAATCATATGAGATTCCGCATCCTCAGAAAATAATCTGAATGAAAACAGAAAAATGAAAATATGCATTTATTGTATCTAATGAAAACAAATAATGCTATCAATGACCATAAAAAGGCAAAATAGTTTGAATAAAACTCCAAAACCCGGTTCCTCAAAAGGAACTGGAAGAAATACCCCAGAAGATTCCAGGTCTGAGCAGCGCTTGAACCCCATGGGTGCCCAGCCATGCTTCAACAGTACCCAAAATATATAGGACAGAAACACAGTTAAAGAAAGTGTTAGCCTTACTGGAATAAAATCAAAGAAATTTGGACAAAATAAATTTCAAAGAAGCCTTAACCTGCCCTTTACCAGCCAAGCTGGAATACGGCACGTACATCGCAATATTAGGGAGCTGATTTCGAACTCCAATTATAGACATGTTACTTGGGAAAGAACTTAGGAATTCGTTCCTTAATAAGAACAACCAAACCAGTATAAGCTTAAAGTTTTAGTCTTAGAACTCAAGCTTGAAGCCCAGAGTAACATTTAAGAATTGAATCCAATTATAAAACAAATAATTGATTATCTTAGAACAAAAGAAATATGGATTTTTTTTATATTTTAAAAATCACAAAATTCTTCTAGCTAAAAAAGCTAAAGACATAGATTAACCCTCATTTGCGAAAATATTCAATAAAATGAAGACACAAATGAAATTATTAGCATGATAGTCCAGTTTAAAGGACCAGCCAATACAGTGGACTTGTATAATCAATAAATGCAAAACAACAAGACAAATGCAATAGCACCTAGTCTAGTAAATGTTGTCCCTTTAACAATGCTAAAATAAATCATAATCTGATACTTGATCTTAAAGTAAACAGAGAAAATGAAGCAATTGCAATATCCAAATAAATCACAGGACCAAGAAAAGTACCTGAAACTAAATAATTTTCCATAAATAAGATACAACTATCTAAAGGAAAATAAATACTATTTTGCTATAGAAACAATAGCATAATTAGTAGAATTAGAGATAGCCCCAATAAATTGGAGAACTCTCCAAATTGAGTTTAACTGCTGGCAAAGAATATAGTTTAAAACCTTTGAAAAGAAAATTCTCAGCCTATTCCATTCCCTAGTATGGGGAATTGGAAAGAAAACCTCTGAAAACACAGAAGAAATAAATAGGCAGAAATAATGTCAGCTAGTCTTAAAGAACTAGTTACCTTAATATCCAAAATAATCAAAACCTTTTCAACAAAGAAGAAATGTACTTTAATAATAGAAAAATAATAAAAAAGTAGATTTGTTAGTGTCAATATCTGATGAAGAAAATTTCTGAAAGAGAAAAAAACATCATCAGAGAAGGATAAATCAGTATGTTGTTGGTCATTTGAAACTTCAATAATTAAAAAAGAAGTGAAAAAAGACCTAAAAATTTTATTAGAAGGCACGAAGTCAGACAAAGCCTTTAAAATAGAATCAGAAAAATATTTCTTATAAATCTTCTAAATATTTCTTGTAAGAAAGGAAATATATAAAGCATAAATACTAATGGATTCTGCATGTAAAAGTATAACATAATAACTTATTACAAACCATAGCTAAAGATAAACATTTATAACATTTAAAATAAATGAACTTAGCTTTGGTAGAACTGAAACTCAGTTAAGCGTTTTTCCAGAAGTGGCTTCCGATTCAGAGTCAATCTGAGACATCTTGCAATATGTAATAGAAAAAACAACATATAAAGCAAAATTGATCAAATTCCTTAAATGACAGTTTCAGGAATGGGAAAAAAATGCCAATGAACAAGCTTCTAGCAACCAGAAGCAATAAATAATGAGACTTAAATATTGTGGAGACAACGACGCTCAAATTTTTTAGCGCCAAAAAAGCCGCCCACATATTTGGCGCCTAAATGCTTTTGGCGCCAAAAATGGCGCCACATCCGGTAACGCCGACATTTTTTGGCGCAAAAACCTCCAAAAAATGACGCAACTTCCGGCGACACGTATGACGCCGGAAATGACAAGAAAATTTTTGCGCCAAGAAAGTCCGCGCCCGAATGACGCAATAAAATGAAGCATTTTCAGCCCCCACGAGCCTAACAGCCCACAGGAAAAAAAGTCAAATTTTAAGGTAAGAAAAAATTGAATTATTCATATGCATTATCCCAAATATGAAACTGACTGTCTGAAAATAAGGAACGTTGAACATCCTGAATCAAGGCAAATAAATGTTTAAACACATATATTTAGAACTTTATATAAAAGTGCCCAACCATAGCTTAGAGTGTCACAGAAAATAAGACTTACTTACCCCAGGACACTCATCTACATGTAGTAGAAAGCCAAACCAGTACTGAAACGAGAATCAGTAGAGGTAATGGTATATATAAGAGTATATCGTCAATCTGAAAAGGGAGGTAAGAGATGAATCTCTACGACCGATAACAGAGAACCTATGAAATAGACCCCGTAGAAGGAGATCATTGAATTCAAATAGGCAATACTCTCCTCACATCCCTCTGACATTCACTGCACGCTGAGAGGAAAACCGGGCTCCAACCTGCTGCAGAGCGCATATCAACGTAGAATCTAGCACAAACTTACTTCACCACCTCCACAGGAGGCAAAGTTTGTAAAACTGATTTGTGGGTGTGGTGAGGAGTGTATTTATAGGCATTTTGAGGTTTGGGAAACTTTGCCCCTCCTGGTAGGAATGTATATCCCATACGTCACTAGCTCATGGACTCTTGCTAATTACATGAAAGAAAATAAAACCTAAGATAGCTACAATGTTACTACTATTAATATTGTAGCTAGCTTAGGGGTTTTTTTACAGGTAAGTATTTAGTTTTAAATAGGAATTATTTAGTTATTAATAGTACGTTTTATTTAGAATTATTTTAATTATAATAAAGTTAGGGGGTGTTAGGGTTACGTTAGGGTTAGGGTTACGTTAGGGGTTAATATATTTATTTAGTGTTAGTGATGTGGGAGGCCAGAGGTTTAGGGGTCAATAACTTTAGTATAGTGGTGGCAGCGACATTGGGGGTGGCAGATTAGGGGTTAATAAATGTATGTAGGCGGCGGCGACGTTGGGGACGGCGATTAGTGGTTAATAAGTGTAGGTAGGTGGCGGCGATGTTAGGGGCGGAAGATTAGGGGTTAATAAATTTATGTAGGTGGCAGTGACATTGTGGGCGGCAGATTAGGGGTTAATAAGTGTAGGTAGGTGGCGGCGACATTGGGGGTGGCAGATTAGGGGTTAATAAATTTATGTAGGTTGCGGCGACATTAGGGGCAGCAGATTAGGGGTTAATAAGTGTAATATAGGTGTCACCGATGTCGGGGGGTGGCAGATTAGGGGGATTTATGTTAGGGTGTTAGGTTTAAACATACATTTTTTTCCCCATAGACATCAATGGGGCTGCGTTACGGAGCTTTATGCTCTGCGATTGCAGGTGTTAGGCTTTTTTTTATCCGGCTCTCCCCATTGATGTCCATGGGGAAATCGTGCACGAGCACGTCAAAACACTGCTTGTATTTGGGTGAAGCATGGAGCTTAACGCAACCATATCGCCCACACAAGCCGTTTTTTTGCAAACCTCTAATAGCAGCGCTATGAAAGGTGAGCGGTGAAAATATCTTGCAAGTTATTAGCGAGCCAGCCATAACGCAAAACTCGTAATCTGGCTTGGGGTGTCCTCCATTACACTATTTCTATACTGCCTCACTGCACTGAGATGGTAATATAAAATGATAAATCATATATACAAAAACTCTGCAATATACTTTGATTATTTATTTTGTCCTCTTTTCCTGTAATTACATTCTGAAATTATGAGATTTTCAGTTCCTGTTAGAAATGGAAGTGCAGAACACTGTTATATTCCACACAGCCATTGGCTGCACAATACAGTGACCTATGTATAACTGTCTCTAATTGGCCACAAAAGAGAAGGTAACCTAAGTTACAACATGGCAGCTTCTATTGTTTTATAGACACTAAAACTTTACACATATTTTGTCAATATTTAAACAGCAAATTAAACTTTAAAAACTATATGTACATGTTATTCTCATACTAATCTTTTCTTTGAATGCATCATTGTATCTAGCATTTATTTAGTGTTTAATGTCCCTTTAAGAGTGTTAAGACAGGTTTGATTTTATGAACCAGACCACTCTAAATTTCCACAATTATTAGCAAATATCTTACCACAGGAGGTAAATGTCATACAAAAATTGTTCTATATTATAGTAATTACACTACAGAAATATAAAAATGTATAAATGTAGTTGTGCATTTTTTCCCATTAACATGACAGTAAACCTTATTATAAAGGATGCCCCATAACATAGATTTACTCCAGTACTGGGTTTTACCAAAAACAAGAATGTCTCTAATATATTTTTTCATACCTCCCAACATTTGTATCTGAGTATCTGGGACTCAGGAGGTTGATGGAGCCTTCACCATTTTGAGGGTGGAGCTGTGCTGGGAGGGGTGTGATCATGGGTGGTTATTAGTGTGCAGGTATGTTGGTGTGTATGGGTGGTCTTGGGGATGCCTGGGCGGTCAGTGGGTGTGTCTGGGCAGTTTGTGGGTGTGTCTGGTAATTCTGTGGGTGTGGCTAAGGGAAATTCTGCAAATAGCGACATAAAGGTTGTCTCAGAAGGAAAACTGGACAGAGCTCAGAATCAGTTACTGTCCCTATCAAATAGGGACAGTTGAGAGGTTTGTTTTTTAACCCAAACAACTCTAAACATCCTGCACAGCCCCTACAGCTATTTGGTTCAGATTAGCAGTAGAACTGATCAGAAGCAGTAGAACTAGCAGTATAGCAGTATAACTGATTGTGCTAATAACCGATTCTCACATTGCACTCAATAATGTGGACCGGTGTGCTTCTTTCTAATAAATAAAAAAATAGCTGTGACCATGGAGGATGTTAGGAGTGCTTCTGTCTATTAAAAAAATATTCAAGAAACAAATTCTGCAGTTGGGTATAGTTAAAGGGCTATCAAGACCAAAATGTTTCTTTGATGATTCAGTTAAAGTGTACAATTTAAAATAACTTTCCAGTTTACTTCTATTATAACATTTTCTTAGTTTTCTCAGTAACCTTTGTTGAAGGAGCAGCAATGCACTATTTGGAGCTACAGTAAGTGAGTACACCAGGTGAGCCAATAGCATGAGGCATATATGTGCAGCCACAAATCAGCAGCTAGCTCACAGTAGTGCATTGCTGCTTTCAAGCCTACCTAGTTGTGCTTTTCAACAAAGGATACCAAGCGATTGAAGCACATTGGATTACAGAAGTAAACTGGAAAAAAAAAATCGCATGCTCTATCTTAATCATGAAAATTTCATTTTGACTTTACTGTCCATTTAAAGGGACATAAAACCCATTTTTTTTCTTTCATGATTTAGGTAGAACATAACATTTTAAACAACTTTCTACTTTACTTATATTATCATATTTTCTTTGTTTTCTTGTTATCCTTATTTGAACAGCAGAAATGAAAGCTCAAGAGTGTGCCCGTGTCTGCAGCATTATATAGCAGCATTTTTGCAACAATTTTATACATTAACAGGAGCACTAGATGGCAGCACTATTTCCTGTCATGTAGTGCCTCAGGCATGTGCACGCTACCTATCTAGATATCTCTTCAACAAAGAATAACATGAGAATGAAATGAATTTGATAATACAAGTAAATTGGAAACTTTTTAAAAATTGCTTTCTCTATCTGAATCATTAAAGAAAATGTTTGGATTTGATGTCCCTTTTGTTTTTCCCTTAAAGGGACATTAAACCCAAATTTTGTCTTTCATGATTTAGATAGAGAATACCATTTTAAACAACTTTTTAATTTACTTCAATTATCTAATTTGCTTCATTCTCTTGATATTCTTTCCTGAAAAGCATATCTAGATAGGCTCAGTAGCTTCTGATTGGTAGCTACACATAGATGCCTCATGTGATTGGCTCCCCAATGTGCATTGCTGTTTCTTTAACAAATTATATCTAAAGATTGCAGCAAATTAGATAATAGAAGTAAATTGGAATGTTGTTTAAAATTGTATTCTCTATCTGAATCGTGAAATAAATTTTTTGGGTTTAATGGCCCTTTAATGTGTTTCCAATTGCTTTTTTTTTACCAACTGCAGAGTATAAAATGTAGGAGAATTTGCCTTTTAAGGTTTATTTGTGTATATGAATTAGCTGATTTTGTGTTTTGAAGCCACAACCTAATAAAATGGGTTGAGCTTGTAGGTATAATCAGATCTCATTAATTTATCACAGTGTGTACATATACCTGCTTCTTTATCTTATATCTGTCCATAAACAAGCACCAGTACTTGGAGAGAACAATGGAAAATCAACATTGTATTACCTTACCTCTTCTATACCCCACTGGGAGTGTAATTTCTTCTACTGTCGGTGTTTTCATAGCTAGGCCTTGAGGCCAAAAACTTTCAGAATGGGTGGGGATACCACAGGCTAAATAATCTATTTCAAATGCCAATATAAGGGTAATGGAAATACTTATAAACAAATTAATACACTCCAGCAGGTAAAGTGGATAATTGGGAATAAATTAAAGGGGAGACATTTTTGAGTAAACTGTCCCTTTAAGTGTAGAGCCAACAAACAATACTGACAAAAAATGTAGCTAGTAATATGCAGATAATTATCAATCTATAAATTTGATTAAACCTTTAGCGTATATTGTTAAATACTGTACACACAAAAAAAGTTAGTATCTCACACAGTGGAAACTCTGAAAAGGGCATCAAGTCTGCTGGGAAAACACATTTACATGTAAGAACATGTTTGTCTTCATTTATATGTAATAAATAAATAAGCATTTGAATATATTTGTATCATTTTGTATTATGATGATCTCCATGTGATCCCTTCTCGGGCTATTTTGCACAAACTTCTATTCCTGAATATAGTACTTAAAGGGATACTAAACCCACATTTTTTTTCTTTCATGATTTGAGCAACTTTCTAATTTACTCCTGTTATCAATTTTTCTTCGTTCTCTAGCTATCTTTATTTAAAAAGTAGGAATGTAAATCTTAGGAGCCGGCCTATTTTAGGTTCAGCACCGTGGATACTGCTTGCTTATTCTCAGCCAAAAATGGGCTGGCTCCTGTGCATCACATTCCTGCTTTTTAAATAAAGACAACAAGAGAACGGTGAAAAATTGATAATAGGAGTAAATTAGAAAGTTGCTTAAAATTATATGCTCTATCTGAATCACGAAAGAAAACAATGTGGGTTCAGTGTCCCTTTAAAGTGATGGTAAACTTGATCGTTATTGAGTTTTTCATAATCCTTGGTGCTCCATTTTATGCTAATTTATATATGGATATTTTTGAAAATCTCTTTTTTTTTGGCAAAACAATCCCTTCTTGGAAAATATTATTGTTATTTCCGCTATATAGATGATATAATAATTATATGAAATGGTTCCGAAAAGGAAATCACAAATTTTATGGAGCATCTCAAAAGCAAATTGATATATTTGTAATAGAATTTCTTATGTTCTCTTTAAATGTAATATTTGAATTATGCAATATTCGAAAATAGAAACATTCAAATTGATATATTTGTATCTATTAAGTATCAATTTACTAAATTCCCTACAACATGAAATATTGAACTTCTGAATAGTATTTGTTAAATCTAATGTTACAGTTGAAATTTTGAATGTGGATATCTATACATTTGCGCACGCATCCTCAATGAAATGTTAGCAGCGCGAGGACAAAATAATTCACCTGGATGCAGCAAAGTGCATCCAGGTGAATTCCGAAAATGGCAGGGTGGTGGGTGGATTCCTTCACCACCCTGCCATTTTCAGAATCCACCGGGATGCAGCGAAGGCAAACGGAGCATTACAAAAGCAACAACTAATCACCCACATTAAAATATTTTTTTTTTAAAAACTAACCGCCCGCATCAAGTATTAAAAAAACCAAAAAAAAGCCCACATCAAGTATTTAAGAAAAAACACCGCCCACACGAAATATAGCAAAAAAAAAAAAAATAATCCTACGCAAAGTATTAACTCCTAAACAGCAAAAAAATGCACATTGCTATATACCTAATTTCTCTATTAACCCCTAAACCGCAATGTAGGGGTTTTGCGGTTATGGGGTTAATTGGGTAAATAGGTTTATTGAGATGTAGGGGTTTAGGGGTTAATAGGGTAATTAGGTTTATTGCGATGTGGTAGTTTTGCAGTTTAGGGGTTAATAGGGTAATTAGGTTTATTAAGATGTGGGGGTTTTGCGGTTTAGGGGTTAATAGGGTATTTAGGTGTATTGCGATGTGGGGGTTTTGCGGTTTAGGGGTTAATAGGGTAATTAGGTGTATTGTAATGTGGGGAGGTTTGTGGTTTACTGGTTAATAGGGTAGTAAGGTTTATTGTAAAGTGGGGGTTTTGCGGTTTAGGGGTTAGTAGGGTAATTAGGTATATTGCAATGTGGGGGTTTTGCGGTTTAGGGGTTAATAGGGTAATTAGGTTTATTGCGATGTGGGGGTTTTGCGGTTTAGGGGTTAATAGGGTAATTAGGTTTATTGCGATGTGGGGGTTTGGCGGTTTCGGGGTTAATAGGGTAATTAGGTTTATTGTGATGTAGGTGTTTGGCGGTTTAGGGGTTAATAGGGTAATTAGGTGTATTGCAATGTGGGTGGTTGACGGTTAAGTGGTTATTAATTTTAGTTTTAACAAGGAAAATTAATAACTGGAAGTGATGACTGTTTTACTAAAAATGTTGTATATAAAGAAATATACTTAAAGTAGATATAATTTAAAGAGAAGAAATTTTGTATTTATTTAGGACAGTAGTTTGCCCAAAGAGAGTGTGGCTATATCTGTAGTTTATTATATAGAAAATATTTTTGATATATTTAAGATAGTAGTCCATTAAAATTATATTATTGCTACACCTGTAGCATAAATATTTATGTAAAAGAAGAGTTACAAAATAGGTTGTTTTTACATCTGTAGTTTAAAAAATAATTAGACTGCCCTCTTGGCAGGCTTATCGACTAGTTTAATATAATTATGAACATTAGAAAACAAAAGTAACATTTGAAAAACAGAAATAATATTCGATTACCAAATTTTAATGGATTTCCATTCTTATCAACATTTCGATTGTCCAAAACGAATGTCCCCAGGACTATTCATTCTGCCAAGCAAATGATACTTTCAGTAAATTTGCCCATCCCTAGTTTCAATCCAAATATGTAATTCAACTATTTTCATTTACATTTTTACTGAAATGTTCTTTTAAACATTTGTCCACTATTCCTTAAATATTTATAGCCCAAAGCACTATAGTAGACCTTCGTTTATATGTTTTTAGCATTATATTGCAATACACCTGCATTTCCTTTATGTGCAGAATATTGTATATATATTTATAAAGCATTCTAGCTAAAATATGACCTTCTAAAATTTTTGTAAGGACCTTGCAGTACTGAGAAGACTTCCTCTATAATCTCACCAGACCAAATAGCTTTATATCATTGAGCCCCTTAAAGGGACATTAAACCCAAAAAATGTCTTTCATAATTTAGATAGAGGTTACAATTTAAACAACTTTCCAATTTACTTATATTATCTAATTTGCTTCATACTTCAGATATCTTTTGTTGAAGAAATAGCAATGAACATGGGTGAGCCAATCACACGACGCATCAATGTGCAGCCACCAATCAGAAGCTACTGAACCTATCTAGATATGCTTTTCAGCAAAGGATATCAAGAGAATGAAGCATATTAGATAATAGAAGTGAATTATAAAGTTGTTTAAAATTGTATTCTCTATCTGAACCATTAAAGAAAAAATATGGGTTTCATGTTCCTTTAATTAAACTTTCATGATTCAGATAGAGCAGGCAATTTTAAGCAACTTTCTAGTTTACTCCTCTTCTCAAATTTTCTTCATTCTCTTGGTATTTTATTTGAATGTAAGCTTAGGAACCAGCCCATTTTTGGTTCAGAACCCGGGTAGCGCTTGCTGATTGGTAGCTACATTTAGACACCAATCAGAAACCACTACCCAGGTGCTGAATCTAAAATGGGACGGCTCCTAAGCTTTACATTCATGCTTTTTAAAATAAAGATAACACGAGAACAAAGAAAAAGTGTTAATAGGAGTAAATTAGAAAGTTGCTTAAAATTGCCTGCTCTATCTGAATCATGACAGTTTAATTTTGACTAGAATATTCCTTTAAAGGGATATGAAACACCCAAATATTGTTTTGTGATTCAGACAGATCATACAATTTTTTTTAAATGTTCCAGTTTACTTCTATAATTAAATTTGCTTTGTTATCACGATATTCTTTGTTGAAGAGATACTTGGGTAGGAGTCTGAAACACCACACGGCAGGAAATAGTGCTGCCTTCTAGTGCTCTTGATAAGATTCTTGCAAAACTGCTGCCATATAGTGCAGCAGACACATGCACGCTCCTGAGCTTATGTCCCTTCTTTTCAACAAAAGATGCCAAGAGAACAATGAAAAAATATAATGGAAGTAATTTAGAAAGTTTTTTTACAATTTCATGCTCTATCTGAATCATGAAAGAAAAAAAACTGTGTTTCATGTCCCTTTAAGCAAAGCATATTAGTTAAAGTGAAGGTAAACGTTGATGAATGAAAGCTCGGTTTTTACAAATACTATTAAAAACAGGGGCACTTTCATTCATCTAAGTTTAGAAAGCAGCCATTTTGTTTAAAAACTTACCTTTGTTCTGTTCATAGCCGGAGCAGCTTCCCCCACCCGGAGATCCTCTCTTCACACGTCATCAATGACTAATCCGGCTTCCTCCAATCACGGCTTTGCCCCCAGGGGAGTCATTGCCTGAGGCCATGCCATGATTGGAGGAATAGTCATTGCTGACGTGTGAAGAGAGGATCTCCGGGTGGGGGAAGCTGCTCCGGCTGTGAAAAGAAGAAAAGTAAGTTTTTAAACAAAACGGCTGCTTTCTAATCTGTGATGAATGAAAGTGCCTGTTTTTAATAGTATTTGTAAAAACCGGGCTTTCATTCGTCAAAGTTTACCTTCACTTTAACTTAATGAGTTAAAATTTATTTAAAACAATCCCTGTGGCCTTGTAATACTAACAAAGCTTCTTATAGAATCTCACCAGACCACAGAGCTTTAGAGAATTTATCCCTAAATTCAGAAAATCCTATATAGGATCATAAAACAATATGGTAGCCAAACACATACAAACTGACTTATCTAGATGCTGCCTAACAGGAGATCTCTCACAAACAGGAACAGACCAAATGCTGCTAAATTAAGCAACTCAAGCATCAACTGTTCCTAGTTATAAATAGATCCAGCTGACTGAAAAATGTCTCAGATTTTACTGAAACCGTTGTGTAAAATAACTGCATTTGATGAGCTTAACGATAACTTTTAAAGGGCAATGAAACCCCAATTTTCTCTTTTATAATTTAGAAAGAGCAAGCAATTTTAAACAACTTTCTAATTTACCTCTATTATCTAATTTGCTTCATTCTCTTGATAATGTTTGCTGACAAGCGTATCTAGATAGGCTCCGTAACTGCTGATTGGTGGCTGCACATAGATGCCTCATGGGATTGGCTCACCCATGTGCATTGCTATTTCTTCAACAAAGGATATCTAAAGAATGAAGCAAATTAGATCATAGAAGTAAATTGGAATGTTGTTTAAAATTGTATTTTCTATCTGAATAATGAAAGAAAATTTACGGGTTTAGTGTCCCTTTAAATGGACGGTAAAGTCAAAATGAAACTCTCATTATTCAGACAGAGCATACAATTTTAAATAACTTTCTAGTTAACTTCTATTATCTAATTTGCTTTGTTCTCTTGGTATCCTTTGTAGAAAACCATACCTAGGTAGGTTCAAGAGCAGCAATGCACTACTTGTATTTAGCTGCTGATTGGTGCCTGCACATATATGCCTCAAGTCACTGGCTCACCCTATGTGTTCAGCTAATTCCCAGTAGTGCATTGCTGCTCCTTCAGCAAATGATACCAAGAGAATGAAGCAAATTCAATAGAAGTAAATTGTAAAGTTGTTTAACCTTAAAGGGACATAATTAGGGTTGCCACCTTTTGCCCAGGAAATTCCTGGACACTTTTTAAGTGGGCATGGAGGGTGTGTGTCTCAGGGCGTGGCTTGAGGCGTGGCTTGGGCGTGGCTTATCGCGGGATCAAATTTATTATGAAATCAATTTTTATATTATATATATATACACTAAGTTGAAACCCCAATACCAAGTAAAATAGTGCTGTATAGCCAGATTAACACACATAACTGTTATGCCGTTAGGTTAATTCACAAACTATCAAAATTATTGGAGCAGTGTTTGGCGCATTACCTTGCTTCTAGGCTTCATGAACCTGTGTGACCGGACTCGGGGTAACTGGTGGAGGTGGGGCCGGGGAACGTGCGCGATCACAATGTCCTGCCTCTCTCTCTGCTGCCTGCAGGATGTGACGACTCCCCCGCTCTGACCCTCTTTCCCCCCCTCCCACTTGTGTCACACTAATCATCGTACTCCGTCTCTCCAGCTCTCCTGAAGTCTGCAGACTACCCGGTTAGTAACCCAAGGCTAAGCGCTCCTCTGGCCATCTAATATTTTGTAAAGTTTGTGCTCAGTGCGCCAGGGGAGCGCTTAGCCCGGAGCATTTGAGGCTAGTTCCGGGACACGGGACACAGAGCCTCAGACCGGGACTATCCCAGTGAAACCGGGGTGGGTGGCAACCCTAGACATAATACTCATATGCTAAATTTCTTGAAACTGATGCAGTATAACTGTAGAAAGATGACAGGAAAATATCACCTGAGCATCTCTATGTAAAAAAGGAAGATATTTTACCTCATAATCTCCTCAGCTCAGCAGAGTAAGTTCTGTGTAAAAAGTTATACTCAGCTGCAGCCCAGCTGCAGCCCAGTTGCAGGTAAAAAAAAATAAAAAATGAAAAAATGAACAGCAGCCAATCAGCATCAGCAGTGCTGAGGTCATGAACTCTTTTACTGTGATCTCATGAGATTTCACTTAACTCTCATGAGATTTCATAGTAAACTTCCTTAAACTGAATAGGGAAATTATACGAGTTTGCACGATGCTTGCTTCCTTGCCTGTCCCGGTTTCACTGGGACAGTGATTTACAATGGGGTGTGAATACTTTCGACATTTTGACGTAAAATATCTTTCTTTTTTACATAAAGATGTTCAGGTGATATTTTCTATTCAGCTTTTTACAGCTATTCTGCATCACTTTTAAGTGTTTCAACATTTGGGTATCATGGCCCTTTAACTGTGAGTGACAACCACGTGTCGTCATCGGAGGAGGGGGTTCGTTTCACAGCTGATCATGGCCTGTATGAGATGGCTAAGGTCTCTGCAACACCTCTGCTATCCGGCACTGCTGATGACATCATCACGCAAATATTCAAACCCTTAAATCTCAGCTCCCTTAAAGGGACAGTCAACACCAGAATTTTTGTTGTTTAAAAAGATAGATAATACCTTTATTACCCATTCCCCAGTTTTGCATAACCAGCACAGTTATAATAATACACGTTTTACCTCTGTTATTACCTTGTATCTAAGCCTCTGCAAACTGCCCCCTTATTTCAGTTATTTTGACAGACTTGCATTTTAGCCAATCAGTGCTCACTCCTAGGTAACTCCACATGAGTGGGCACAATGTTATCTATTTGAAACACATGAACTAACGCCCTCTAGTGGTGACAAACTGTCAAAATGCATTCAGATTAGAGGCGGCCTTCAAGGTCTAAGAAATTAGCATATGAACCTTCTAGGTTTAGCTTTCAATTAAGAATAATAAGAGAACAAAGCAAAATTGGTGATAAAAGTAAATGGGAAAGTTGTTTAAAATTACATGCCAAAAAAGTTTATTTTGGACTTGACTATCCCTTTGAGCACTAGAAACCCCCAAGAACCATAATTTGAAACACAATGACCTGTTCTTTCAAATAGCGGGCTCACACATTTGTTTTTAAATAAAGCACATAAAGCACATATCATAGCCCATCACAAAGACCTAGAGACTCCAAATACCCCTTTTATTACAGTTTAAAAAATATACACTATTTACACTTTTTATCGTACTGTTTTCATATGCCATGATATGTACATAAAATAAGGGTATAGTGTAAATCTGCTGGGTGTGCTGAGAAAAAACAATATATAAATATGTGATGGTTTCTCACTGAAAATGGCCTACAGTAAGGGTTAAATATGTGCAACATCTAGTAACTTCCAAACAGCTCAGCACAGAGTGTGGAAATGGCTCAGCAGTTAAGGGGTTCAAATTGTATGCTCCATCTGTATCATGAAAGGAAAAAAATTGGGTTCTATGTCCCTTTATTAAGGTGTAAAAAAGGCTTCAGAAGAAATAAATACATCTTAAAATATATATATATATATATATATATACTGTATATACTGTATATATCGCCCAGACTGAGCTATTCCTCATGTAACAGAAGCAATAGGAACAACCTTTTTAACTTTGCACTAGGCATTAAAGGGACATAATCGTAACAAGCAAATGACAAGAGACATATATGTGTAGCCATCAATCACCAGTTAGTTATGTAGTGCATTGCCACTCCTATGCCTACCTAGGTATGCTTTATAACAAAGGATACTGTTAGGGAAAAATACTTAATTCTGTATATATTTTTCTTATGTGTTATAATGGGCTGACGTGACATTTTTAAACAGTTACATTTTTCTTGTCAGTTCAGCTATTTTCTGCTGTGTATGCAAAGTAAGTCTTTCAGCTACAGTAACAACACCCAAAGTTTGTATGGACAAGATAAGAAGAAGACCACAAGGTGCTTACATGTGAAGATTCTCAGAAGCACTACACATGGCCTATAAAAGAGACACTGTTCCTATCTGATGCTGCGCGCCACACTCTGTATTACTGTAAAGTGACCTGTTGTCATTTTGTTGTAATTTTGTTTAATTGTACAATTATAACCTTTTAAAATTTGGATTAGCTGTCTTCATGTTATTTTTCTTCAACAATACCAACAGAGCAAAGAAAGTTAGACAAAGGAAATGGGAAACAGTAGTGGATCTACTTAACAGAGGGATCTGGTGCAAAATCTTTGCAAAAGTAACTTAGTAATAAGCAATAATAATATCTGAATGCTTCTCTGTATAATGATTTAGGGGGGAAATTATATAGATAGATAGATAGATAGATAGATAGATAGATAGATAGATAGACATGGGTCCTGGTGTTTTTTTTTCCCAAACTAGTTACAGAAAGTAGCATGCATATTATTATTGCTTATCACTGAGTTACTTTCGTAAGAGCCCCAAAAGATTTTGCAGCAGGGCCCTCTGTTAAGCAGATCCGCTACTGTCTCCAATTTACTTTGTCTAAGTTTTCTTTGTTCTTTTTAGTATCCTTTGTTAAAAAGCATTTCTAGGTAGGCTCAAGAGTTAGCTCTCATTATTGGCTAACCCAATGTGATCTTCTCCTGAGGACAATTCCACTGAGTTTCTATAAATTAATGGGTGCTACCATGTTAAACTAGGCAATTAAAGAGACTCTGCAAACAAGGCTGTGTGGAAACCCTGTAAAACAGTTACTTTAACAATCCTGGGCTCGATCCAATAAAAATCGTTGCCCGCAAAAGCGGGCGACGCCAATATTTGCGCTGGTTTGGTATCACATATACAACGTAACCTAGAAGTTACGCGCGTATATTTCTGCCGTCGCCCGTAGTTTTTTGGGCCATAGGCAGGTATACCAAACCAGCGCAGTTTGGTATCCAATATACAGCGTAAGGACTTACGTGGCGAAAATGGAGAAATCTTACTCCATTTTCACCTCGCCACAAAAAGCAGCCGTAAGAAGCCTTACGCTGACTATTGTAGCCCCGTAACTCTCTAAACTAGCTGCTAAATAAACCTAACACCTAACACATGCACAATGTCTATCTACCTGTCAACCGCGATCTGCTAAATAAAACCTAACACCTAACGCATGCGCAATGTCTATCTACCTGTCAACCGCGATCCCCCGCCGCAATCCCTAATAAAGTATTTAACCCCTAAACCCCCGCCATCTACATAAACTAACCCCCTACTGTGAGCCCCTAAAACCACCACCATCTAACTGATCTATCCCCTAATGTGAACCCCTAAAACCGCCGCCATCTACCTGATCTATCCCCTAATGTGAACCCCTTACACCGCCGCCATCTACCTTATCTATCCCCTAATCTGACCCCTTACACCGCCGCCACCTATATAAAAATTATTAACCCCTAATCTAATCCCCCTATACCGCCGCCAGCTATATTAAAATTATTAACCCCTAATCTAATCCCCCTAAAATAATTATCTCTATTACCAGCCCTTAAAAGGGCCTTTTGCTGGGCTTTGCCCCAAAGTAAACAGCTCTTTTGCCCTATAACCTGCCCTCCCTACACCGCCACCACCTATATTAATAGTATTAACCCCTAATGTAAGCCCCTTACACCGCCGCCATCTATATTAAAATTATTAACCCCTAATTTAATCTACCTACCCCGCCGCCAGCTATATTATCTATATTAACCCTAAGTATATTATAGTTAATATAGTTACTATAGTATTTATATTAACTATATTAACTCTATCTAACCCTAACACCCCTAACTAAATTCTTATTAAATAAATCTAATTCATATTATAAACTAAAATATTCCTATTTAAATCTAAATACTTACCTATAAAATAAACCCTAAGATAGCTACAATATAATTAATAATTACATTGTAGCTATGTTAGGGTTTATATTTATTTTACAGGTAAATTGTTAATTATTTTAACTAGGTATAATAGCTATTAAATAGTTATTAACTATTTAATAGCTACCTAGTTAAAATAATTACCCAATTACCTGTAAAATAAATCCTAACCTAAGTTACAAATACACCTACACTATCAATAAATTAAATAAACTACAAATATCTATCTAAAAATACAATTAAATAAACTAAACTAAATTACAAAAAAAAACAAAACACTAAATTACAAAAAATAAAAAAAAGATTACAAGATTTTTAAGCTAATTACACCTATTCTAAGCCCCCTAATAAAATAATAAAGCCCCCCAAAATGAAAAAATTCCCTACCCTATTCTAAATTAAAAAAAGTTCAAAGCTCTTTTACCTTACCAGCCCTTAAAAGCTCGCATTCTATTGGCTGTTCCGATCAGCCAACAGAATGCGAGCTCAATCTGATTGGCTGATTGGTTCAGCCAATCGGATTGAACTTGAATCTGATTGGCTGATTCAATCAGCCAATCAGATTTTCCTACCTTAATTCCTATTGGCTTATAGAATCCTATCAGCCCATCGGAATTCGACGGACTCCATCTTGGATGACGTCATTTAAAGGTACCTCATTCGTCGTTCAGTCGTCGGCCGGGATGGATGCTCCGCGTCGGAGGAGCTAAGAATGAAGATTGAAGATGCCGCTTGATGGAAGATGCTGCCGGATGGAAGAAGACTTTGCTGCCGCTTGGATAAAGACATCGCCCGGATCGGATGAGGAGTTCGGCCCGGTGTGGTGAAGACAAGGTAGGGAGATCTTCAGGGCGGTAGTGTTAGGTTTATTTAAGGGGGGTTTGGGTTAGATTAGGGGTATGTGGGTGGTGGGTTGTAATGTTGGGGGGTGGTATTGTGTTTTTTTTTCAGGCAAAAGAGCAGTTTTCTTTGGGGCATACCCCACAAAAGGCCCTTTTAAGGGCTGGTAAGGTAAAAGAGCTTTGAACTTTTTTTAATTTAGAATAGGGTAGGGAATTTTTTTATTTTGGGGGGCTTTATTATTAGGGGGCTTAAAATAGGTGTAATTAGCTTAAAAATCTTGTAATCTTTTTTTTATTTTTTGTAATTTAGTGTTTTGTTTTTTTTTGTAATTTAGTTTAGTTTATTTAATTGTATTTTTAGATAGATATTTGTAGTTTATTTAATTTATTGATAGTGTAGGTGTATTTGTAACTTAGGTTAGGATTTATTTTACAGGTAATTGGGTAATTATTTTAACTAGGTAGCTATTAAATAGTTAATAACTATTTAATAGCTATTATACCTAGTTAAAATAATTAACAATTTACCTGTAAAATAAATATAAACCCTAACATAGCTACAATGTAATTATTAATTATATTGTAGCTATCTTAGGGTTTATTTTATAGGTAAGTATTTAGATTTAAATAGGAATATTTTAATTAATAATATTAATATTAGATTTATTTTAATAAGAGTTTAGTTAGGGATGTTAGAGTTAGATAGGGTTATTATACTTAATATATATATATTATAATAACGATATTAACTATATTAACCCTAATATAATTAGGGTTAATATAGTTAATATATATAATATAATAATTATATTAATTATATTAACCCTAATATAATTAGGGTTAATATAGTTAATATAGTTGGCGGCGGTGTAGGGGGATTAGATTAGGGGTTAATACATTTATTATAGGTGGCAGCGGTGTAGGGGGATTTAGATTGTAGGCAAAAGAGCTGATTACTTTGTGACAAAGCCCCGCCAAAAGCCCTTTTAAGGGCTGGCAAAAGAGCAGTTTACTTTGGGGGTAATGCCATGCAAAAAGCCCTTTTCAGGGCTATTTGTAGGGTTAGACTTAGGTTTAGTGGTAGGGATAGTTTAGTATTTTAGGGGTTAAATAATTTAATATAGATGGCGGCGGGGTAGGGGCTCACTTTAGGGGATTATAGATTTAATATAGCTGGTGGCGGGGTCCGGGAGCGGCGGTTTAGGGGTTAATAACTTTATTAGGTTACGGCGGGGTCCGGGAGCGGCGGTTCAGGGGTTAATACATATTTTATTGTTAGGATAGTGAGGGGGGATAGCGGATAGAGGGTTAGACGTGTCGGGCTATGTTAGGGAGGCGTGTTAGACGTGTCGGGCTATGTTAGGGAGGCGTGTTAGACAGTGCGGGTGATTTCATACTTTAGTCAGGTTTTGTAGGCGCCGGCAGTTTCTAACGTGGCGTAAGTCACTGGCGACGCCAGAAATTTGTACTTGCGCAGATTTCTGGACATCGCTGGTTTATCCGACTTACAGCACGTTAGCAACTGACGGCGCCATATATTGGATAGCTCGAGATGCGAGCTGAAACTGCGGGCAACGCGGGTTCCCTTGCTTGCGCCGCAAACTACGCTGTATATCGGATCACGCCCCCTATATTCTACACACCCTTGTTTGTACTTTCTTTTATTGTCTGTTTTATATCAGTCTCCATTTGTCAGCAGAAGAGATAGATAAGGGGAAATCCTAGCTTTAAACATGGTGCTGCCCATTACTTTATGAAAACTAAAGTACATTATAGAAAATAAACCTTCACACAGATCTTTAATATTTAAACAACTAATTTATTAAAAAATAAAAAATACATACTATTCTTAGTACAATATGTGCTTTAAAAGGACATTATAAAAATAAATATATTTTATAAGCATAATATTGAGTCTATTCTCTGCCTCCCTCTGGTCATAGGTTCTGTCATCTTGAAATCTAGATTTCATTGCATTCCAGTGCTGACATGTTTACACATGTGCATCAATTCTGCTTCAGATACCAACAGTGTAACCTAGGTTACAAAATGGTGGCACACATAATAAGAGGGAGGTGAATGAAATGTTTTTAATGTTTAAAGGGCCAGTTAACTCCAACATTATCTTGTGTGATTTAGATAGAACATAACATTTTAATTAACTTTCCAATTTACTTCTATTATCAAATTTGCTTCATTCTCTTGTTATCCTTTACTAAAGGAACAATGGCAGCCAGCTGAACACATCTAGTTAGCCAATCACAAGAGACAAAAGTGTGCAGACACCAATCAGCAGCTAGCTCCCAATAGTGTAAAATATGTGCATATTATTTTTAAGCATGGGATACTAAGAGCACATTTGAAAATAGAAGTGAATTTAAAAGTGTCTTAAAATTACATGCTCTATCTGAATCATGCTGAAGTTTAATTTTCACTTTCCTAACCCTTTAATGCCCCTTTACATGCATCATTATGTCTAGCATTTATTTACAGTTTAATATCCCTTTAAAAAGCAAACACTATTTTACACACGGATACATTTTATATTGCAGTTATTTCTGAAAGAATTTACCTCTTTTTCTCAGATTAAAAAAAAAAGTTTATTGTGATTTTTATAGGTTTTGCCAACCCTATAGCAGTCACCAGCTTGTCATAGAAAGGGATAACCAACCATTCCCACCTTAACCAGTTTGTCACAATCAAGAAACAGTGCAAGTGTTAACAAACATTATCTTGTCTGTGTGAAAGACAACATCATTTAGCTGAGTTCACCATTAATATTTCCTAATATCAAGTTTTTGACCAGGCCCAGTATTGGATTATCTTTGCTTTCATAAAGGCAGTAAGAGTCCATAATCCATTACTCCTGGGAATTATTCTCCCTGCCACTAAGAGGAGGCAAAAATTCTTAAAACCCAAGTGCTCTATATAACCCATCACACCTCTATGGTAGTTATTCTTGTCTTTGTCTCTGATAGAGGAAGCTGAAGAATGAAGATGTGCAGAGATTTTTTTGTTTGTTAAGAGGAGTGCTCACACAGATTTTAGGCCCATTTCCCCTCAGAGTACACTGCTTGCCTGAGGGAGTATAAAGGAGCATAGGCTTTGACTTACCTCTTCAACCCCATGAAAATTTAAGTCTCTGATCTCCCATGGATGTTGGAAGGACTCTTTTGCCTCCTACTGTGGGTCTACATTTAACTCCGAATTTATGACTACTGCTGATATGTTTTCAGCACTATCCTGATGTTCTACTGGTCTTGCCCAGTAGGAAAGTGTTATTAGGTAAGTCATTTTATTTTTCCAGTTCTAAATAAAACTCAGTTATATATATTACTTTACACACACACACATATATATATACACTGTGTGCAGAATTATTAGGCAAATGAGTATTTTGACCACATCATCCTCTTTATGCATGTTGTCTTACTCCAAGCTGTATAGGCTCGAAAGCCTACTACCAATTAAGCATATTAGGTGATGTGCATCTCTGTAATGAGAAGGGGTGTGGTCTAATGACATCAACACCCTATATCAGGTGTGCATAATTATTAGGCAACTTCCTTTCCTTTGGCAAAATGGGTCAAAAGAAGGACTTGACAGGCTCAGAAAAGTAAAAAATAGTGAGATATCTTGCAGAGGGATGCAGCACTCTTAAAATTGCAAAGCTTCTGAAGCGTGATCATCGAACAATCAATCGTTTCATTCAAAATAGTCAACAGGGTCGCAAGAAGCGTGTGGAAAAACCAAGGCGCAAAATAACTGCCCATGAACTGAGAAAAGTCAAGCATGCAGCTGCCAAGATGCCACTTGCCACCAGTTTGGCCATATTTCAGAGCTGCAACATCACTGGAGTGCCCAAAAGCACAAGGTGTGCAATACTCAGAGACATGGCCAAGGTAAGAAAGGCTGAAAGACGACCACCACTGAACAAGACACACAAGCTGAAACGTCAAGACTGGGCCAAGAAATATCTCAAGACTGATTTTTCTAAGGTTTTATGGACTGATGAATGAGAGTGAGTCTTGATGGGCCAGATGGATGGGCCCGTGGCTGGATTGGTAAAGGGCAGAGAGCTCCAGTCCGACTCAGACGCCAGCAAGGTGGAGGTGGAGTACTGGTTTGGGCTGGTATCATCAAAGATGAGCTTGTGGGGCCTTTTCGGGTTGAGGATGGATTCAAGCTCAACTCCCAGTCCTACTGCCAGTTTCTGGAAGACACCTTCTTCAAGCAGTGGTACAGGAAGAAGTCTGCATCCTTCAAGAAAAACATGATTTTCATGCAGGACAATGCTCCATCACACGCGTCCAAGTACTCCACAGCGTGGCTGGCAAGAAAGGGTATAAAAGAAGAAAATCTAATGACATGGCCTCCTTGTTCACCTGATCTGAACCCCATTGAGAACCTGTGGTCCATCATCAAATGTGAGATTTACAAGGAGCGAAAACAGTACACCTCTCTGAACAGTGTCTGGGAGGCTGTGGTTGCTGCTGCACGCAATGTTGATGGTGAACAGATCAAAACACTGACAGAATCCATGGATGGCAGGCTTTTGAGTGTCCTTGCAAAGAAAGGTGGCTATATTGGTCACTGATTTGTTTTTGTTTTGTTTTTGAATGTCAGAAATGTATATTTGTGAATGTTGAGATGTTATATTGGTTTCACTGGTAAAAATAAATAATTGAAATGGGTATATATTTGTTTTTTGTTAAGTTGCCTAATAATTATGCACAGTAATAGTCACCTGCACACACAGATATCCCCCTAAAATAGCTATAACTAAAAACAAACTAAAAACTACTTCCAAAAATATTCAGCTTTGATATTAATGAGTTTTTTGGGTTCATTGAGAACATGGTTGTTGTTCAATAATAAAATTAATCCTCAAAAATACAACTTGCCTAATAATTCTGCACTCCCTGTATATATATATATATATATATATATAGCCTGGGGGCAGTTCTATTTATGGCTTCTATATATCAGATGTACAGTACTGTTATTAATACAAGCCCCTTTGGGGGTGCTTATTTGTTTATTTTGTGAATATTAGCTCCTTTATGGGGTACACATTTAGTCTCTTTAGGGTTGTATATATTATTTATTATTTGGCGCAATTTTGTGCTTGTGTGCATGTGAGCTAGTATGGGTACATCCATTTGGGATCCTGTATGTGCTGGTTTAGACGCAATTTTATTTTACAAATGAGTCCCAGTACTGGCAGCATTTTTTTTAGTCGCTACCTTATTTTTAGTTCTGTATTGAAGGGGGTAATTGCCCTCTTCAAGAGCTGTGGGAAATTATTTCCTATGGAGTCCTTAGATCCTGTTCCTAACCCTACTTTGGAAGCTGATGTTAACCCCTCCAGCATATTTATATGTCTCGTCTCAATATTTTGATGAACTCAGACCAATCTGATTCTGCTCTTTCTTCCAAAGGTATTATTGCTCCTTCTGTTTGTTCTCTAAAGGGGAGTTCAATGGATATTTCTCCTGGCATGAAGGAATTTATAAGAGCTACATTGTCTGAAATGTTATCAGTCATTCCGCCTTTAAATAAGTGTTAAGGGTCAGTACAATATATGCCTTTTACTAGTTGTAATATACCTGTATCTAATAAGGTTAATGAAACCTCTGAGGGTGAGGTTTTTTTCTGATGATCAGGGGCCTTCCTCTGATCCTGAGCCTGTTTCCTCCTCCTTTTTATTTAAGATTAATCACATTCATTCTTTATTAAAGAAGATTTTGCTTACTTTAGAAATTAAGGAAGCTCCTGTTTCTGAATGGGGTCTACTAGTCGTTTAGATTCTTATTATAAACCTGCAAAAAGATTCATCTGAGGTTTTTCCAGTTCCTGATGCTGTGGCTGGAAATATTTGTAAAGAATGGTCTAAGCCTGGTAGTTATTTTAATTCTTCCGCAAGGTTTAAGAAAATGTATCCTCTTCCAGACCATAACATTGACCTATGGAAGTCTATTTCTAAGGTAGATGGTGCCATTTCTACTTTGGCCAAATGAACTACAAAGAGGACAGAACTTTTTTAAAAAAAAATAATTTTTATTGAGGCATAAGTCAAGGCATACAATCTTTAAATGTAAAAACTTAGTATACATTGAAATTGCAAACTAGTTAGGATATACAATACAAATACAACTGATAGCAAGCCTATAACACTGTAAACCCTCTAAATGGTGCATGAGGCCACTCTTGGACCTCGCAGGACTCCTGGGTATAAAGCTACAGAGGGATAGCATGTATACTAGGAGACTACTTTTGAGTTTCAGAGTAAAGCCTCTTTTTCTCTCATTTTTTATATGTATATATGTCGCAAGTAAGAGGTAACACTTTAATATAGATAGAGCTCAGCCTATAGGATAGCTTGAGTAGAACATGTTAACATTATGTATAAGTTGGAGTTGCGCTTAAAACAATCAAGTATATCTTAAAAAGTCCGGGGGGATTTACTTGTATAAGAGAATTAGATCCAACCTGGGATAAGATTGACCCAAAGTGGGCAAACAAAATTGTTATAAGGCGAAAAAACCTAGCTGTTACCAGCGCGGAATGAAATGAATGGGTTCCTGCAGCCATTGTGTAATTATGCCATAGTAGTACAACTAACGTAACTATAACAGTGACAGCCTGCCTATAACTCTGACATGAAATAGGAGTATAGCCTATTTGGTCATAGGTATGTTTTGTTATTATGTGAAGCTGTGTCTAAGGCTCAACCAGAGTACTCCACAAATGTAAAATGGAGATGCCCTACCGCCACGGCCATTGGCGGCAGTGAGCCAGTTCAAAATACTATGTCAGAGCTCCAGGACAGAATCACAACACAGTGGTCATAAATAGGCAATAAGGTATTCATGAATTGTCTACAAAGTCTATCCAAATGAAGCATTAGTCTTATGGGAGTGGGACTTACTACAGTGCAAAATGGTTTTAATTCATTATTCATCTTACACAATAAAGTCTAACTTGAGCACCTTAAAAAAAGCATTATAAACAGAGTCTACATATCGGCTTTAGGGTAATATATGCATTAATTAACAGTATGCTTAATATATGACCATAACACTGAGGACATGAGTAAGTAATACATTAATCATGAGCTATGAACGAAATCTATGAGCACAGAAAATGAATCCCATGTTAGCGAGACTCGCATAAAGTACAAAACAAGAGGACTTCAGTATATTATTCTTAGATAATGTAGTCAAATGATATCTAACTTAATAACCTTTGAGTGGCATCATAAACAAATTAAACATAGAACTGCAGCCTAAATCATTACTGGCATCAGCTAGAGCCTTAGGTAAGGATTTCTGCAGAAATTAATTAGGGAATTTATATACTTTAGTCAACCTATCCCAAGACGAGTCAGTCCTGGAACAGAGATGAGCAGAGAATGTCCCCGATGAAGTCTGTGTACCCTAATGGAGTTATGGTAGTCGTCTGAATAGGGAGCTTTCACAGGGAGGTATAGAGAGATGTATTTGTCTAGACTGCCTCTCACAGACAGTATATATCGGCAGCTCACTTCCGGTTTAAATGTCCATCTTTTTGGGAAAAATATTTTTGCCGGGTAAGCAGATGAAGGTTCCTCTGATGGGCTCCCCAAGCAGGCGTTGGTGGATTTTCCTCCATTTTAGTGTCTCCAACCTTATACACTGTATGTTGAGATTTTGAGAAGGCGTCTGTATTTTGCTTCAGGTTCGATAGGGAAGCTAAAGTAGGTGAAACAGTGCCAATAACAGTTGCTGTATGTGCTCCCAGCACTAATATCTTGCGGTTAAGTTCAGTAAAATTTCCTTCCTCGTCGCAACCGGCTAGTTCAGCAGCATTACTCGATACAGTGACATAATCTGGTCTTCTATCATCTGTAGGGGTTTGCTGCCGGTCCAATGTTTGGGGTGACAGAAGCTGGGGCCCCATAGCTCTGCTGCCCCCACTTGAGTTGAAGATGAGGTCTGCTGTTATTTCACTGGGTTGTTTGTTCCCTCTGGGAAAATAGAATGCGTTTCCGATCTCACGTAGGAGATTCTTACAGTGATACTCCAACATACGCTCTAGTTCCGCCAAGAACAATGCAGCAATCTCCATGTTCCAACTCTTGTAGAGACAATAAACAAGCTAGGCTGGTAAATGAGCTGTTTTTATCCTAGTGTAGGATATCTTAACCCCAGTTTTGGGAGGGGGGGGGGTAGTTGCGGCAGCCCCAGACCTATGCTTTTTTACTCCACTCAGGGCTTTCTTTTTGAGATCCACAAGTTGTTGAATCGTAGTATAGAACAAAATGGCTACCAGGCCCGAGCAGAGATCAATTGCATAGCTGTCTCAAAGAGCATAGGCTGAGATACCGTCAGATCATCCTCTTCTAGCTCCTGCCAATACTCAGCCGAAAAATCTTTATTAGATGTGTAGATTAGAGAGTATTTGCTGTATTTAGATGCTTAAATATCGTCCTAGCTCTAGGAGCTTCACAGAGACCCGTCTTGCAACTTTGAGATCAGGCTCCGCCCGACAGAACTTTTTTAAAGACCCTTTGGATAGGAAATTAGAGTCGTTTCATGGCATATTTGCATGCAGGTTATCATTTCAAGCCAGATATAGCTATTGCTGATGTTTCTGCTTCCAGTTGATTGGATAGTCTCTCTGAACAGATCTCTGATGTTTCTGAAAGTGAAGATTTTTTAAACCTTTTGGGTTTGCTTAAATGTGCTAATTTCTTTTGTTGGTATTAGACATCATTATGATTAATGCTAAGAGTCCTTGTCCATACTTTATAGACAAGATTTAAGGTTAAAATCTTGGTATGCTGACGTGGTTTCTAAATCTAGGCTTTTCTCCAATTTTTTTTTCAGGGGAAGAAATTGTTTGGTACTGATTTCAATTCCATTATCTCTACTGTTACTGGTGGTAAGGGAGCCTTTCTTCCCCAGGATAAGAAAACTAAAGGCAAATTTAAGATTTCTAACCGTTTTTGTTCCATTTATCAGAATAAGGAACATAAATTTGATTCCACAACAGCTAAGCAAGGTGCCTTTGGTTATAATTTGAAACCAAGCTCTAATTCGAACAGGCCTAAGCAGGCCCAAGAAATTCACCCCTGCTTCTAAGTTTTTGTGAAGGTGCGGCCCCCAATCCAGAGTCTCTGGTAGGGGGCAGGTTAATTCTCTTTTAGTCATGGTTCTGGACTGTTTCAGATTCTTGGGCTCTGAAAATAGTTTTGAGGGATATTCCACAGGAAGGTTTATTTTGTCAAATGTTCAGAAGAATCCTTTAAAGGCTCAGGATTTTCTTCAATCAGTTCTGGATCTATAATCTATGGGAATGATAGTTCCTGTTCAATTGTTGTAACAAATCTCTTTTTTTGTTCCCAAGGAGGGAACTTTCAGAACAGTTTTGGATCTAAAGGCTCTGAGCAAGTTTGCCAGAGTTACAACTTTCAAAATGGAGACTACTTCCAATTCATAGATATCACTATCAGTTTCTGAGGTTTACTTTCCTAGACAAGAAGTTTGTTGCTCTATCATTTGGTGTGGCTACAGTACCAAGGATTTTCACAAAGGTTCTGTCATCAGAACTCAGTGAATGTTTCTTTACCTATTCAATATCTTGGTTCAAGCTCCATCTTTTCATTTAGCAGAATCTCACATCAGCAGACAGTTGTTGTTTCTTCAACAACATGGTTGGAGGATCAGTTTGCAAAAGAGTTCTTTAGTCCCTCAGACAAAGGTCAGTTTTCTGTAGTTACAGATAGATTCAGTCTCCATGGAGCTTTCTCTGACAGATCAAAGAATTAAGATGGTTTCAGCCTGTCAAAATCTTTAGTTTCTTCCTTTTCCCTCAGTTGCTCTTTGTATAGCGGGTCTGGATCTCATGATTGCAGTATAGGATGCTATTCCATTTGCTCATCTTCACATAAGGCCTCTTCAGCTTTGTATGTTATGTTAGTGGTGCAGCGATAATACTTTGTTATCCTGGATCATTTTCCTAGACTTCAGAACAAGGCAGTCCCTGTATTGGTGGTTGAATCATAAACCTATTTTACAGGGGGCTTCTTTTGCTCATCCTACTTGGTCTGTGATTACTACAGATGCAAGTCTTTCAGAATAGGTAGCTGTTTGGGGGTCTCGGATGGCACAAGGAGTTTGGGCTAATTGGGAGGCAAGGTTGCCAATAAACATTTTAGAACTTTGTGCAATTTACAGGGATTTTCAAAATTGGCCTTTAATGAAAAGAGAATCTTTTATCCATTTTTCAGTCAGACAATATCACAGCAGTGGCTTATATCAATCACCACATTGGGCTCAGAAACCCATAGCCATGAAGGAACTATATTGAATTCTCTATTGGGCAGAAGCCAATTGCTGTCTAATTTCTGAACAACTGGAAAGCAGATTTTCTCCGTTATCAGTTCCTTCATCCAGGGGAATGGGCTCTTCCTCCAGAAGTATTTTGTCAGATTGTGGATTTTTGGGGTCTCCTAGAGATAGAACAAATGGCTTCCCAGTTAAACAACAAACTCTCCAAGTACTTTCCGAGGTACAGGTATCTTCAGGCGGAGTTTGTGGATGCTCTGAATGTTTCATGGTCCTTTCAGCTTGCCTATGTGTTTCCTCGACTGGTGCTTCTTCCCAGGGTAGTTTCCAAGATCAGGCAAGAGAATTTGTCAATAATTCTAATTACTCCAGCCTGGCCTTGAAGAGTCTGGTATGCGGATCTGGTCCAGATGTCTAGCTGCCCTTCCTGGCCTCTTCCTCTAAGGTCAGATCTTCTTTGTCAAGGTAAATTATTCCATCAGGATTTGAAATCTCTAAGCTTGATGGCACAGAGATCAAACTGTTAGTTGTTAGGCATAGGGGTTTCTCAAAATCTGTTATTGAAACCCTAATTAAGCCTTGGATACCTATCACCAAGAAAATGTGGAAGACTTTTATTTATTGGTGTTTTGACAATGGTTTCTTCTCCTGGCATTCTTTTCAGAATTCCTAGCATTTTACAGTTTTTGCAAGATGGTTTGGATAAGGGCTTATCTGCTAGTTCTTTGAAGGGCCAGATTTCTGCCCTTTCAGTTTTGTTTCATATGAAGATTGCTTATCATGGTTTTGTTTAGGCTTTGGTTTGTATTAAGGTTGTTATTAAACCAATCTCTCCACCTTGGAATTTGGTATTTAAGGTTTGAGCCTATGCATAAGGTGGACATTAAACTTCTTTCCTGGAAAAATGTGTTTCTTCTGGCTATTTCCTCTGCTAGAAGAGTTTCAGAGCTATCCACTCTTTCTTGTGATCTGCCTTATCTTATTTTTCATCAAGATAAAGCAGCTTTAAGAACCAAATTTGATTTTTTGCATAAGATTGTGTCTTCAGATAATATAAGTAGTGAAATTGTTATCCCCGCTTTGTGTCCTAAGCCTAAGAATTCTTCAGAGAGGCTTTGTCATAATTTGGATGTGGTTTGCCTTTGATTCATAAGGCATAATTGAAGGCGGGTCAGACCCCTCCAAATTGATCACTGCTCATTCTATCAAATCAGTGGCTACTTCTTGGGCTTTCAACAATGAAGCTTCTGTTGACCAAATTTGCAAGGCAGCTACAGTACTTGGTCTTCTTTTGCATACCTTTACTAAATTCTACCATTTGTATGTTTTTGCTTCTTCTGAAGCAGCCTTTGGTAGCCTAACTACCATAGAGGTGAAATGGATTAAATAGAGCTCTTGGGGTTTTGGAATATTTGCCTCCTCCTAGTGGCAAGGAGAGTAATTACCAGGAGTAATGAATCATAAACTACCCCCATGAAAGAAATAAATTTATCAAGAAAGCACAAATTATGTTTTTATTGTGCATTTGTTGAAAATGCAATTCTACTGTATTTTATTGCCCTTTAAGGAGAAAACTTGCAAAATTTTAAAAAAATAATCATCGCACAGATCTTACTGATACTACCTAAAAAAATTGCAAAATATTAAATTTGTCTTTTTTAAGTAAAATCAGATTAGTGTATAGCGTATAAAGATAATTAGCTTTGGCGCATGCTGTGTAAACATTGAACATACCTGTCATTGCATGAGGAATAACTGTAATCAGCAACCGCTGGTTCCTCAGTTTAATTCCAATATCTGGATCTTGCATAGCCACAATCAATCTTTCCATCTATAACAAAATAAAAACATGAATAAAAAGTTTGTTATTGGATGATACATTTATTGTAATACTTACAACTCTATTCTAAATGTTTTTAATTTCATAGACAATTATTAATCACTATAGTGACACACTATCTGCAATCTGTTCTCCAGACCACAATAGGAATCAGTAAAATTATTAGACAGAATTCCCTCCTTAAACGACAGGTCACCACTCCTATAATTTACAGGTGATCTCTATGGTAATCACCAGTCCCAATAAGGCCCCTGAACAGTGTTTTTTAAGGGGGACGTGGCAGTTTTAGAACCCCCTATATAAACACAAAGGGGTATAAGACCCCTTTATGAAAAGAAAAGAGGCTCCTTCCTATGAGGGTGTCTCATGGACCTGTCATTACCTAATGTAATTACTGCAAAGGCCCAGCTATACAACACTCACACACCCACAGAACACAATACCCCTCACATGAAGGTGTTTTGGACTTTATAAAAGACCCTAGAAGAGACTCTTCTTTCTTTCATGTAATTAGCAAGAGTCCATAAGCTAGTGACGTATGGGATATATATTCCTACCAGGAGGGGCAACGTTTCCCAAACCTTAAAATGCCTATAAATACACCCCTCACCACACCCACAATTCAGTTTTACAAACTTTGCCTCCCATGGAGGTGGTGAAGTAAGTTTGTGCTAGATTCTACGTTGATATGCGCTTCGCAGCAGGCTGAAGCCCGGTTTTCCTCTCAGAGTGCAGTGAATGTCAGAGGGATGTGAAGAGAGTATTGCCTATTTGAATACAATGGTCTACCTCTAGGGGATCTATTTCATAGGTTCTCTGTTATCGGTCGTAGAGATTTCTTCTCCTACCTCCCTTTTCAGATCGACGATATACTCTTATATACCATTACCTCTACTGATTCTCGTTTCAGTACTGGTTTGGCTATCTACTATATGTAGATGAGTGTCCTGGGGTAAGTAAGTCTTATTTTTTTGTGACACTCTAAGCTATGGTTGGGCACTTTATATGTAAAGTTCTAAATATATGTCATTAAACTTATATTTGCCTTGATTCAGGATAATCAGTATTCCTTTTCAATACAGACTGTCAGTTTTATTATTGGGATAATGCTTTCAATTTATTTTTTCTTACCTTGAAAAAAAATTTATTTGACCATTTTTTTCCTGCGTGCTGTTAGGCTTGCGGGGGCAGAAAATATTTATTTTTATTACGTCATTTTTTTGGCGCGAACTTTTTTGGCGCAAAAAATTTGTTTGGTCACTTCCGGCGCCGTAATTGACGCCGGAAGTTGTATTTTGTCTAAATGTTTTCTTTGACGCATGCGTATTCAGACATTTTCTTGCGCCAAAAAATGTGGGCGTCGTTTTCGACGTCAGAGGATGTGGCGTCATTTTTGGCGCCAAAAAATATGGGTATTGAATTTGGCGCTAATAATCTTGGCGCCAAAAAATGTGGGCGTCTTTTTTTTTTTCTCACTTTTTTACTCACATTATTTAAACATCTCTCTTTCATTGCTTCTGGTTCCTAGAAGCTTATTATTTTGCATTCTTTCCCATTCCTGAAACTGTCATTTAAAGAATTTGATAATTTTGCTTTATATGTTGTTTTTTCTATTACATATTTCAAGATGTCTCATCCTGACCCTGGATCTCAATCCACTAGTGGACAGACGCTGCCTGATGCTGGTTCTACCAAAGTTAAGTGCATATGTTGTAAACTTGTGGTAACTGTTCCTCCAGCTGTAGTTTGTGCAAGTTGTCATGATAAACTTTCCAATGCAGATTGTGTCTCCATTAGTAATAATCCTTTACCTGTTGTTGTTCCTTCAACATCTAGTGTTCAGGATGTTCCTGTTAATGTTAAAGAATTTGTTTCTAATTCTATTAGGAAGGCTCTGTCTGTTATTCCTCCTTCCAGTAAACGTAAAAGGTCTTTTAAAACTTCTCACATTTCAGATGAATTTTTAGGTGACCGCCATCATTCTGACTTATCTGTTTCTGATGAGGATTTTTCTGGTTCAGAGGATTCTTCCCCAGATATTGATACTGATAAATCTTCATATTTATTTAAAATGGAGTTTATTCGTTCATTACTTAAAGAAGTTTTGATTGCATTAGACATGGAGGAGTCCAGTCCTCTTGATACTAAAACTGCTAAACGTTTAAATTCGGTTTATAAACCTCATGTGTTAATTCCGGAAGTTTTTCCAGTTCCTGATGCTATCTCAGATGTGATTGCTAGGGAATGGGATAGTCTGGGTACTTCATTTACTCCTTCTCCAAGGTTTAAGAAATTGTACCCTGTGCCATCTGATAGATTGGAGTTTTGGGATAAAATCCCTAAAGTCGATGGGGCTATCTCTACTCTTGCTAAACGTACTGCTATTCCTACGGCAGATAGCACTTCGTTTAAAGATCCTTTAGATAGGAAAATTGAATCTTTTTTAAGAAAAGCTTATTTTTGTTCAGGTAATCTACTTAGACCTGCTATCTCTTTGGCTGATGTTGCTGCAGCTTCAACCATAATGCTTATAGCATTGTTAAACTTCTTCAACATGCTAATAACTTTGTCTGTGATGCCATTTTTTATATCATTAGAGTTGATGTCCGGTATATGTCTTTAGCTATTTTAGCTAGAAGAGCTTTATGGCTTAAATCTTGGAATGTAGACATGACTTCTAAGTCAACTTTGCTTTCTCTCTCTTTAAAAGGTAATAAGTTGTTTGGTTCTCAGTTGGATTCAATAATTTCAACTGTTACTGGGGGGAAGGGAGCCTTTTTGCCCCAGGGCAAAAAATCTAAAGGTAAATATAGGGCTGCTAATCGTTTTCGTTCCTTTCGTCAGAATAAGGAGCAGAAGCCTGACACTTCCCCTAAAGGAATAGTTTCCGGTTGGAAACCTTCTCCAGTCTGGAATAAATCCAAGCCTTTTAGAAAGTCAAAACCAGCTCCTAAATCCGCGCAGCTGGTAGGGGGCAGGTTACGATTTTTCAAAGATGTTTGGATCAATTCGATTCACAATCTTTGGATTCAGAACATTGTTTCACAAGGGTACAGAATAGGTTTCAAGGTAAGACCGCCTGCGATGAGATTTTTCCTCTCACGCATTCCAGTAAATCCAGTGAAGGCTCAGGCGTTTCTGAAATGTGTTTCAGACCTAGAGTTAGCTGGGGTAATTATACCAGTTCCAGTTCTGGAACAGGGTCTGGGGTTTTATTCAAATATATTCATTGTGCCAAAGAAAGAGAATTCTTTCAGACCAGTTCTGGACCTAAAAATATTGAATCGTTATGTAAGGATAGCAACATTCAAAATGGTGACTATAAGAACTATTCTGCCTTTTGTTCAGCAAGGGCATTATATGTCTACAATAGACTTACAGGATGCATATCTTCATATTCCAATTCATCCAGATCACTATCAGTTTCTGAGATTCTCTTTTCTAGACAAGCATTACCAGTTTATTGCTCTTCCATTTGGCCTAGCAACAGCGCCAAGGATCTTTTCGAAGGTTCTCGGTGCTATTCTCTCTGTAATCAGAGAACAGGGTATTGCGGTATTTCCTTATTTGGACGATATATTGGTACTTGCTCAGTCTTTACATTCTGCAGAATCTCATACGAATCAACTTGTGTTGTTTCTTCAAAGACATGGTTGGAGGATCAATTTACCAAAGAGTTCCTTGATTCCTCAGACAAGAGTAACCTTTTTAGGTTTCCAAATAGATTCAGTGTCCATGACTTTGTCTCTGACAGAAAAGAGACGTCTGAAATTGGTTTCAGCCTGTCGAAACCTTCAGTCTCAATTGTTCCCTTCTGTAGCATTATGCATGGAAATTCTAGGTCTCATGACTGCTGCATCGGACGCGATCCCTTTTGCTCGTTTTCACATGAGACCACTCCAGCTTTGTATGCTGAACTAGTGGTGCAGGGATTATACAAGGATATCACAATTAATATCCTTAAATCCCAATGTTCGATCATCTCTAACTTGGTGGATGGATCACCATCGTTTATTTCAAGGGGCCTCTTTTGTTCGTCCAACCTGGACTGTGATCTCAACAGATGCAAGTCTATCAGGTTGGGGAGCTGTATGGGGATCTCTGACAGCGCAGGGGGTTTGGGAATCTCAGGAGGCGAGATTACCAATCAACATTTTGGAACTCCGTGCGATTTTCAGAGTTCTTCAGTTTTGGCCTCTTCTGAAGAGAGAATCATTTATTTGTTTTCAAACAGACAATGTCACAACCGTGGCATATGTCAATCATCAAGGTGGGACTCACAGTCCTCAAGCAATGAAAGAAGTATCTCGGATACTTGGATGGGCGGAATCCAGCCCCTGTCTAATTTCTGCGTTTCACATCCCAGGTGTAGACAATTGGGAAGCGGATTATCTCAGTCGCCGGACGTTACATCCGGGCGAATGGTCTCTTCATCCAGAGGTTTTTCTTCCGATTGTTCAAATCTGGGGTCTTCCAGAAATAGATCTGATGGCCTCTCATCTAAACAAGAAACTTCCCAGGTATCTGTCCAGATCCAGGGATCCTCAGGCGGAAGCAGTTGATGCGTTGTCGCTTCCTTGGAATTACCATCCTGCTTATATCTTTCCGCCTCTAGTTCTTCTTCCAAAAGTAATTTCCAAAATTCTAATGGAGCGTTCATTTGTACTGTTGGTGGCTCCAGCATGGCCACACAGGTTTTGGTTTGCGGATCTCGTTCGGATGGCCAGTTGCCAACCTTGGACACTTCCATTAAGGCCAGACCTTCTATCTCAAGGTCCATTTTTCCATCAGGATCTCAAATCATTAAATTTGAAGGTATGGAGATTGAACGCTTAATACTTAGCCATAGAGGTTTCTCTGACTCAGTGATTAATACTATGTTACAGGCTCGTAAATCTGTATCTAGAAAGATTTATTATCGAGTTTGGAAGACTTACATTTCTTGGTGTTCTTCTCATAAATTCTCTTGGCATTCTTTTAGAATTCCTAGAATTTTACAATTTCTTCAGGATGGTTTGGATAAGGGTTTGTCTGCAAGTTCTTTGAAAGGGCAAATCTCTGCTCTTTCTGTTCTTTTTCACAGAAAGATTGCTAATCTTCCTGATATTCATTGTTTTGTACAGGCTTTGGTCCGTATCAAACCTGTCATTAAGTCAATCTCTCCTCCTTGGAGTCTTAATTTGGTTTTGAAAGCTTTGCAGGCTCCTCCGTTTGAGCCTATGCATTCTCTGGATATTAAATTACTTTCCTGGAAAGTATTGTTCCTTTTGGCTATCTCTTCTGCTAGAAGAGTTTCTGAGTTATCTGCTCTTTCTTGTGAATCTCCTTTTCTGATTTTTCATCAGGATAAGGTGGTGTTGCGGACTTCATTTAAATTTTTACCTAAGGTTGTGAATTCTAACAACATTAGTAGAGAAATTGTTGTTCCTTCATTGTGTCCTAATCCTAAGAATTCTAAGGAAAGATCGTTACATTCTTTGGATGTAGTTAGAGCTTTGAAATACTATGTTGAAGCTACTAAAGATTTTAGGAAGACTTCCAGTCTATTTGTTATCTTTT